>NC_133227.1:5722500-6050000 GCF_040436345.1 Pagrus major | reverse complement strand
GCACTGCAAAGGATCCAGTTTGCCACTACCTGAGCTTCGGTTCCTCAACTTAGCTGAAAATAAGGTGTGTTGAATAATTCGCAGGTAAGTAAGTAAATCATTGATGACCCATCTCATCAGTGTTTTCTCATCAGATCGCAGAGGAAGAAGCTCTGATGGCTGTCGCGCTTTTCCCAAAGCTTCAAGAAATTGATATTCACTCCAACCCTCTGACCACACAGAGAAGTGGTAACCCTTCCTGAGTTTTCTCCTTGATGAGGCTGTTTTTTAAAGATTGAATGTTCAATGCTGAAATCACCTTCATGCATTTGTTTGAATGCAGGAGACCCTCCCTTACTGACCCGTTACCTCCACGACATTCTGGGGATAACAATAAAGCGTAAGAAGACAAAGGAAGTTGTGAAGCTCCCTCTGAAGGTGTCCACTGATCCAAAATGGAAGGTTGGATGCGTTCTGCATTCTCCTTTCAGAACTCATCATATGAAAGTTAAACAGCTCTGTCAACGATTCATCTTTTATTTTTGTAACATTTTTGTGGTGCAGGTGGAGGAAAGAATCCCAAAGGTGTCAGAGACGTTGATGGATGCACCCTGTCCTGCCCAGGCTGGGGAAAGTCAGCTGACTGCGGAGAGAACACCAGAATCTAAAAGCAAGAGGAACAGAGACGACACCCTGCAGGAAAACACAGAGCACTTCTTTGTTACTCAGGTGCAAACATGTCCAGTTTGTGTGATTCTTATATTCCTGCTCTTCCTACTCATGCTTTAATATAAAATCAGGATTTTACTTTTTTAGTTGGTTGAGTTGTGTGGAGGATGAAAACTAACTTAATATTTTTAAGGAATAAGTAAATAAATAAAATGGGAAATTTAAGGGAAAATAGATAAATAGAGGAATAAATACAGAAATATCAATGTCACATTTTACAAATTAATTAAAGAATACATATTTTTTTATTTGTTGTATTTAATACTATATTCATTTATGCAGTGAGAAATGTATTTATTATTTTTATTTTTGTAGTTTAGGTCCTCCACACAGCTGGAGCTCATTCTGGACTATTTTGTACAGGAATGCAGCTAAAGGCTTTTTCATTATAGATTCATCTGATGATTATTTTCTCCACTAGTCGATCAGTTGATTGTTTGGTTTGTACAAAGTCAGAAAATAGTGAGAAATGTCATGACACCTTACAAAAGCCCAAAGTGACAACAATCAAAACTTCAAAATTATTTAAAAAATGAATTAAAATAATTTTAAAAATGATTGAATTAAGGTAAATTTCAAAGCAGCAAATCCTCACATTTGAGAAGCTTGAAGTATCTTTTCATTAAAATTACAAACAATTGTCAAATCATTTTCTATCAATAACTGACTAAACATTTCAGCTGTACTTGTATATACATCATACTTTATAAGCCTCATTTTGTTTGCAAAAACCTGAATTTATTTAAGTACAGTTCTTGAGTAAATATACTTAGTTACATGCCACCTTCACAGTTTCTTACTGAATGTTGTTTCATGTTCAGGTTACAGACTTTCCTGAATCTGAGTTTGATTGTCAGGCTGATAAGAATCACACTGCAGAGGACGAGGCCAGAAGCGAGGACGACACCATTCCTGAAAACTTCACATGCTATGAAATGTTGATGGATGCAAAACCAAATTATGATGTCACTGGGAACATTGGTGAGGACTGTTTTACCTGCAGCTATTTTTTTTGTATGTTTTCCTTAAGCCCTTAAAACCTTTGTCTATACAATCACTCCAATACATTTGTTTTCTTTCAACAGGGATTCAAACAGCTGTTCGGGTGCTGGAACACACACTGAGGAATCCTAATGTTTACAGAGACTCAGAACCAAAACTTGATTGCATCCAGACACTGTACAGAGAAAGACAGAAGAAGGTTTTGTATTTTGCTAACACAAAATTCACTGAATTCATACTCGATATTATCTTCCAATCATAGTAAATCTAGCAAGAAGAACAAGTATAATGTAATCACCTTCAAACTTTTCTGTGCACAGATGAAAAAACTTCCACCTTTGGGACCGGTAAAGCAGCGAGCTGAAAGGATCGATGAAATGATCAAAGTAATCAAAGAGAGCACGACGATACGAGTAGTCCCCTTAAGTATGCGCATTTCTGATCAAATGAACTTAACAAACTCTACCTTTCATGACCTTTACCGTCTTTATATAACACTCTGTTTTCTGCACAGACAGTGCCTTACACAGCACAGGAGTTACCAAGCAAGAAGCTCTATCGCTGCTGAGGGACATGAAGACAAAATACAAGATGGTGCATAAGGAGACAATGGAACAAGCAGCCAGCATGGAGTCCGATAGAAACACCCACCAAAACTGAACTGAAACCATACAGGTGCTCTGATTGATATTAAAATGTTTAGCTGTGATTTTCTTCCCGCCTTGAATAACACTTCATGAATCATGCATGGTTTCTTATATACATATACATATATATATATACACACACATATATATATATATACATATATATATATATATATATATATATATATATATATATATATATATATATATATATATATATGTGTATATGTATATAAGAAACCTTTAATATTCAAATATAAGCCTCTCCTGATCACACTGTACACCCACGACTGCATTCCCAGATATCAAGAGAACTTTATTGTTAAGTAGGGGGCGACACCACCAACGTCCTCCGCCTTACAAACAACGATGAGAGTTCAAATCTGGAGGAAATCAACAATCTTGCAGAGTGCTGGACAGAGAACAATCTGCTGCCCAGCGTCAGCAAAACCAAGGAGCTGATTATTGATTTTAGAAAGAAGGAGGCAGTGACGCACACCCCTGTCTACATCAGTAGAGCTGAGGTAGAGCTTTAGGTTCCTGGGAATCAACATCACAGAGGACCTGTCATGGTCATCACACATCACCACCCTGATTAAAAATAAAAACTGAGAAACAGAAGAAGAAGAAGAAGAAGAAAAGGCTGTTTTATAAGGATACATTCCAGAGCCAAATTCATGTCAGATTTTACAGAGGAACAATAAAAAGCATTCTGACCGGAAAATCACAAACTGGCATGGTTCGTGCATGGCCCACAGACAGGAAAGCTCTACAGCGTTTGATTAATACCGCCCAGCACATCATTGGCACCCATCGACAGAGCATCAGTGATATGGGTGAAGTGAAACGTCTGCACAGAGCCTAAAAGACAACACCCACCCCAGGCAGTGTGTTCACCGTGCCGCCATACCACCAGAGCACAGAGCAGCTGCCTCCTCAACACTCCACGTTAAAAATGTTTTTCTTATGTTGCAAGTTACACTTCGCTCTCCAACCCCAGTGTCGTCAAACGACTATTGAATGAACTTTTGATAAGTGATGCTTATTCATATTTTGGGGCAATATCCTCTTGAAATGTAATTGGGAACGTTTAGAATAAATGTTGCTTTACTGGTCAGGTACAAAACAAGTAGGATAGCTGTAGAGCCTTCAGTGTCATCCAGAAGTGAAGCTGGATGTGATCATACGTCTTGGGCAGGAACAAGAGTACTTGTTGGAGGAGTAGCTGCTGAACCTCTGCAGTTCAATATGATTTATAGTCCACATACTTAAACAAGTTTACAATGGACGTTGTTTCATTTTAAGTCATGTTTCTATTTCTGTTGTTCATTCCCTGTTTAATTTCATGGCCTTCTCCTTCATATGATTTCAATAATTTTTCCTCAGAGCAGCTTGCAGATGTGGAATGCACTTTCAGCCCAGGTGGAATAAATCAATACTTTGGAAATATTTCATGGGATTCCAGGTTGTTACGTTTATGTGTGGACGTCTCCCTGCTTCTGTGTGTCTAGATGTAATATACTGTATGTATGCTTTCTGTACACAGCCAGTGGGAAACTTTCTGGTGATTTTATTGTACATTTTTATTTTATGATTTGATTTTCACATTTTTGCTTTTACTCGCGTACAGTACTTAAGTATAGTTTTGAGCTACTTGTACTTCACTTGAGTATTTTCATTTTATGCTACTTTATGATATCAGATACTTTAAGACTTTTACTCAAGCACTATTCGTATGGATGACTTCCACTTTTACCAAAGTAATATTTTGACATGACATCTTTACTTTTGCTCAAGAAAACTGATATTAAAATACCTTAAAGGAACAAGTTACACTACACATGGTGGGATGTGGTCAGATATTCAATGTGTGAGCAAAGTATGGAATTACAAATATCTCAAATATTAGTGATTTAAAGTTACAGCAGCAGTAGTTTACCTTTATGACCGTGTAGTTTGATTTAACACTGAAAAGTGTAAAGAGTTTGTTTGCTCTGGTAAATTATATAAATACATACAGTCAGTAGTTTCCTGGTCCACGTTGTCAGATGAACACCTGGCCTTCAGTCCGATGGTCTGGTTGGGCTCTTTTCATCTTTAGCGGTATATTTGACAGTAATGAGGCGGTTGTGCCAAATGGCAGAGATTTGACACGCTGCAGAAATGCTATTTTCCAGTCCATTGGAGCAGAGCTCGTCAGTGTTGCGAAGATATCTCACAGTATCACACCACAGCTGCTAAAATCTTTGATCTCAGTGTAATCGAATCATAGAAAAAAATGTGATAATTTTCTTTTATTGGTCCAGGTTTGAGTGCAACTCAGGTAAAGGCCCTCAGGATTTGTTGTTGGTTTCATAAACAAAGTGGAGTTTGCTCTTCAGGCAGTGAGACCTGGCATGAATTCATGCGTGACCAGAATGTGGTAACAAAGTAATTCTGAAGTGATAATGATTAATGCGTCAAGCATCTACGGTTACATAAGTGCAGCGTTTAACTTTTCATGCTGGAATTCTATTAAAAAAACAGAATGTACGATTGTGTACGAGGTCGTTAGTTTTCCATCAGTCACAGTAAAGGTTGTATTCCAGGTAGAGAGGAGGCATTCACTGAACTCATCACAGACACGTTTCTAAGCCTCTCTGAAACTATTCATTTGCACATGTGCATGCTAACAAGAAGGTGAAGGATAGCATGAACGTGTTTGTATTATTACCTTTCAGATTATGCACACACTGACAAGTAATATCAATCAAGCAGTCGTTGATAAAGGGTCAATTCAAAAGCAATAAACAGCTCCAGGCTACCTTCTGATTTTAACCATGTGATGAGACGATAGAAACATGATTTATTTTTATTTTATCAATACAGTCAGTAAATAAAGATGTCATCATGAAATACGATCAAATAGTTTGGTCAAGTTTAGGCACCACTTCTTTGCTAGGTTAGGAAAAGAGAAAAGTTTGGTAACAAAGAATGACAAAGTGTCACGGTTTGGGTTTATTGGTTTCTTGATTTCCTGCTTTATTTTGTAGTTCTATTTTCTGTCTTGTTGTCTCTTTCTACTTCCTGCTCACCTGTGGTCCCAGTGTTCTGTTTCCCTCCTTCCCAGTGTCTCTCCACCTTCACCTCACCCCTTGTTCCTTTTTTTGTCTGTTTTTAAGCCTGTGTTGTTCCCTCACTCTTTGTTGGTTCATCTGTTTTCGTCCTTGCATCTGTCTGCCTGTTCCCCAGTCCTTGTGTGCTCCCAGTGTTCCTGATTTGTTCCTTGTGGTTTTCTGGTTTGTCCTCAGTTTTTGTATTACTTTTGCATTTTCTGTCTTTTGGATTTTGGGCTTCAGCTCATTAAAGCTCGACTTTTGTTCGCCTGCCTTTGTGTGTTCTTGCGTTTGGGTCATCTGTAAATTGTGACACAACGTCTGCATTATGGCGGGCAGTTGCACCCCAAGAAATATCATGAAATTATATCTTACTGATTTTCTGTAATAAGTAGTACCTAATGTAAAATATCCAACAAAAGTATATTGTGCAACACTCATTACTGAGAAGCATCCTGTATACTCGCAATGGGGGCAGCAATTGTATCAGGGTGGCTGTGGCTCAAACATGGGACAATCATAGGTGCCCAAGGTTTGTTTGTCATATGAAACCAAGTTATCTTAACCCAAATCATGATTTCTGTCTCTTTTCTGCAGTTGTTTATCCCACGATTGTCAGAGGGATATGGAAACATGAAATCTGTCATGTGTAGAACCAACCACATAGCGATCTGCTGTCTGGCAAATGCACACATTGTAATCAGACTCCAGCACCCCAAGTCTGTAACGCAGGCTGTTCTGTTATAAATGTGAAGCATCCAAGCTGAGATAACCCTAATGACATCAAGATGACATCAGCGGGGTCATTTTTTCTCCCAGGACATTGGACAAACAATTCAACAACAAGTGAATGTGAAATTGGTGGAGTACTCCTTTAACTCCTTTTTTTTTGTCAATGTTTTTTTAGTTGCATCCAAATTTAAATCCCATATCCAAATGTTTAATCAATTACTTTTTTATTGTGGCAACAGTATGGGATTTTGACTTGGCCTGCTAATACTGGTGACGTGCACTTGCTGACCTCATGGACCTCAAGCATGTTAAAGACGTGAAAATGATCTACTAATGTGACTACTCCCTTCAAGACTGAAGATAATTACACAATCCACACATGTCTGTGATTTATTTCTCACGAATAAGTGCAGTCATCTCAAAGGTTTCAGTCTTTAAAGAGCAAAGTTAGTTTAAGTTTACGCTGTAGAGTGAAGCCGATAGAAATTCATGTCTCTTTTTCTTTTCATCGGACTCTTCTTCACATCAACATCCCCGCAGAATAAACAGACAGACATAAAGGGCTCAGCTGAGCTTTTCCTCTGTAACCTCTTTTGTTCTTACCACGAAAAACTGATGAGGTGGGTTATTAACTGAAAACACATTTTCATCCATGCTCTTGGTGATATAACAGAGTCTGGCAGGGGAGAGAGATACTCTGTCCAAATGCAAAAATAACAAAAGACATGGTGGAGAAAGGCATGATGGTCTGTGTCTTCGGCAGGATAGACCTTTGTTTATATTATCTATATGTGCTTTCTTTGTCTGTATATTTCCACACGGTACATTTTCACATCTGGAGCAGTCATCGCTGCAATCAAGCCTGAGAAATGTTTGGGTAAGGTTTGTTTGACTCTCAAATTGAGGGCCAACAGTTAAGCTTTGAGAATAACCCCGTGGAGACTCAGACACCAGATTTGGCTCGGGAAGAATAGGCCTGAATACCTCATCAACACTCCTCATTACTCATGTGCCAAATGAGTTCACTGCAGACTGGACCTATTCATTATTTCTTTTGATGGACAATTGAACTGTAACACACTTACCATGTAATCCTGGAAGGCTTCGGATACTCTGGCTGACATCTGAAAAGAGCCCATTATTAATAATTACAGATCATAACCGTAAAGTTGTTGTTGCTCTTCTTTATTCTGCGAGACAAAAGATCCCGTTGTGGTCTGTCGTTAGTAGTTTACAGTCGTTTCAACTTGTGTTTAAAATTTTGACCTTTAAACTGAGCCGCTCAGGATGAGGGGATGACGACCAAAGTGTTCATGACATGTTACGCGGTACTGTCCATGTTTTCCTGGCCGGAATCCAAACATCAGCTAAAACGATCAGGGCCAACTTAATTAATGAGAGGGTAAGGGTGTAAAAAACACAGCCTTTGATAGATTTCGGAAGTATTTTGATGAAGTATAAACTCAGGGGTTCTGCAGAGCACCTTAATCAGCTATGAAAGCAAACACATCTATCAGACTTAATTAACTTAACACAATTTGGCTCCCTTTGAATCAAAAGGCTGCCTGATTGATTTGCAATGCTTCAGTTCCTCACAAACACTGTATGCATCAGCGTGGAACTGCTTTGCTTGCAGCACATGCGGAAATGTTTTATTTAATCTTTAGAAATCAGTTCAACTCAGCTGGGTCTCTTTGCAAGACAGCGTGGCTATTAAAGTAAATCCTGTGCGAACTTCAAGGATTTCAAAGTCATTTCTGTGACATGCATGAGTCGATGTTCTCTGACTGTCTCGCAACAGGAAGTGACATTTAAAAACGACGACGACTGAGTTTTGTTAATATCACAATAATGGCTCAGAAGTGCCTCCAATCCTGGGCCGAGTCGTGACCCCGACTCTCACATTTTCTTCACTTCTCACTGAATCTGGGTTACGTGGACAGCGGGGTGGAGTACACATACACAGAGAGCTGACCGACTGCATGATTTATACCCACTGACTGCCCCCAGCTGTTACAATTGCCAGAGCCAAGGCAAAGCATGCATAGCTGAACGAGCCCGTGAGACGAATCCACAAACATCCACAGAATGAGGACTGATGGGATTCATCAAAAATGACGGACAAAGAGATCGAAACATGCAGTGCCAGATACAGCAAGTTTGTTGTAATTAAAACTTGTTTTAAACCTGCACACTAATCATCAGTTAATGACCCGCATGGCAAAATGGCGACGTGAAAATGTTGATTACTAATTTAAGTTGGCAGCAATAAAGTAGAACACCCCTTTCTCACCCTTCTGACTGGAACAGCCTCTTTGGATAACCAAGAGGGAGAGCGTTGTAAAGTGCCAGGTCTGACAGTTTACACAAAAATATGACGGCCTTTTTGAGAGAGTAATGAAGGCATACAAGGGAAGTGCGTCTGTTTCAAAATATTGTTTCATGCCTTCAGTGAGAGACAGACAGAGCTGTCTGGCGCAAAGTGTGAAAGAAACACAATGAGTCATTGTGGAAGGGGAGGGGACGGAGAGCGAGCACGTCGGGAGTTCACAGAGAAGGGGAGCAATATTATTCTGAAGCGCCCACTCAGTCTACCCAATCTGCTGCTGCACACGGACTGAGTCATGGGAACCACAGTGATAATTTGACACCTGTTGATCAAACCGGCCTGCGGACAGACTGCACACAGTGCTGCTGAGCCAGAGGACTGCTTTCACATATCATGCTTACATGGGTTCTGCAGAGCTCATTATTTGTCATTGACATTGTGCACAGTAGTGTTATTTCAAAGTATGGCTTTGCCTTTAGTATGATCTACTTTCAGCTTTCTGGCCTGTACTTAAATCAAACCATCGCACTCATCGACAAAAGTGGAATCCCCACTACAGAAGTCTGAACATTGAGATATCACTCTGTGGTGATCTATGAGGTTTAGGTCTACAATGGGCCTGAATGAATCTGCAAACAAGGTCACAAGGTTGATGTATTTGTTATTTTACAAAGCTGGTTGCAAAATGAAATGTATTTAAAACAGACACAAACTAATCTGTGGAGTGAACTGGAGTGTGGACGATGAACTGAGGAGTCTCTCAGTCTGAGGAATGAAGCTGCTCTGTAGTCTGGTGGTATGGCAGTGGATACTCAGTATCTTTTGCCAGATGGCAGCAGGGTGATGGGATGGGTGTTGTCTTTTAGTATCCTGTGGGCTATGTGCAGACATCTCACTTCACCCGTATCACTGATAATCGGTAGATGGATACCAATGATGTTCTGGGCAGTTTTAATCACCCTCTGCACAGCTGTCCTGTACGGGGCGAGCATGATGAGCCATGCGAATTCAGCTCTGGGATTTAGCCTTCCTCGGTTTCCTCAGGGTGTAGAGGCTTTTCTGTGTTTTTGTTTTACCAAAATTGTTCACCTGCTCCGCCTCGGCTCCACTGATGTAGACAGGAGTGTGCATTTTGCTGAGGTTGAGCAGTAGATTGTTCTCTGCGCACCACACCAAATCTTGTAATGTTTCTCCTCACTTAAAGCAACATTATGTCAAAATTGACATTTTGTGCGATTAGGCAACAGACAAGTTTGTTTTGCTTTAACGTATAATTTTAAAGTAAATGTTGATTGCACAGTGTAATATATTTAGAATGATGACACCATCGGGATTTCACCTCGATGTGCTGTTTTGTCTGCGACCAGGCACAAAGTCTCCCGGGAAAGTGAAGGTGACTGTCGATCCAGTCAGACTGGCACCATTTCTATCTGCTTCATGTCTCCATTATAGATTAAATGAATCAATAAACTCATATCTCACGTTTTGTCCTGTGTTGTTGGTATTTGCTACTCTGAGGAAAACAGAAAGCAGTCAGGTTGTTTTTGCAATGGTGGCCCCAGTAATAATGACACTCGGAGTGGGGAGCGGGGGATCGTCTATGCCCACTTTAATTAGAAGAACAATAATCTTTATATATCACATACAATCATACAATGTACAATGTAGTGAAAGTGTTTCTCTGCATTTAACCTATCCTGGAGGAGCAGTGGACAGCCAACGTACAGAGCCTAGGAACCAGCAACAGATCCAAGCCAGGTTACAGTCGAGGGAACAACGCTGTGAGAGCGGCTTGATTGAACCAAAACAGTGAAGTTGTGGGTAAAATAACCAAAGTACCAATAAGGGAGCTGCAGAGTCAGGTGATTTGTCTCTGTGGATCATCATTATGAGTGTGACATCCTTTGTTAATATGAAAACATTAACAGTCTTCACATACTGTGCCACTTAGCTGGACTTGTTGTTACTGCTTTTCTTGTTATAAAATATGTTGGATTAAGAATCTTTGGCTTTGATTAACTACTAAGAGGAAATATTCCACATAGAAATGTAAGGATAAGGCCCTTTCCTTCAGTCAAATCCCACATATTTAGTCTTTAATTTTCAAGAAAAAGTCCAGGTTTGACAGACAGAAGCCACCGGTGATCACACACTTGGTCTCATCGAAGTACAGTCAGTAATAAAAGGCATTTTTTACGAGAATGCTGGTGTTGGGAATGTAAGTTTCAGGAGGTAAAGGGCGTTTGAACTTCTGCTTTTGATTTTCATGCCTCTGATAACATTTCATCTCCAGCGGGAAAACAGTTTATCCGGCCTTCCGGAGTTCTGTTTAATGGAAGCCTGCAGGCGGAGATCGTGTTTGGACCGCTCTGCAGGGCCCGGCGTGCAGACCAAAAATGCATCAGCAAATAGTTCTCAAACAGCGCCTTCAGAAACAAGTGTGGGCTCTGATCTCAAGCCTGTCTCACATAAATATTACTAATCTTTCATGATTATTATGTTTGCCTGTTTATTATTAGTAGCTGTCTTACTGTGTTTAGCTCCGTGCTAATAATTCCATCACGTGTGGGCTATGCATCATTTACAGACGAACGTTACAGCTAAAAACAAATCAGACGTAAAAGTTTAATTGTGTAAAACACTGATAAAACAGTGAGCAGAGGTACAGAGTGCATTCAGCTACATCAACTATGACCACTTTAAGATACAAACATTTCTGGTATGTGGAGTATAAAATGTCTTGTGGCTGCAAAAAAATAGCTACAGTGGGTGTATAATCTGATATCCGTCTGTCTATATGTGAATGAATACTCAGTGATTGATCCCCAACGCAATGCCTCATGCTACTACATGCAAAAAACATTCATACAGTCAAATGTATATACACAGAAACCGTACACTTTAAATAAGGTGTCAAAACCTCCATTTTTATGTACAATAAATATGTTGATGATCATATAACATCCTTAAAAAAACCCATTCTGAACAGAACATGGCCCCTTTTCCAACATATTCAAACACAATTTTATTATGATTACTGTAAAGCAAAGGGTTCGTTTTGAGTTATACTGATCCACAAATGTCCTCAATCATTCAATAGATGCACATATTAACATCACAGATGCGACACATCTCTACCTTCCACATTCACAGTGACATTATGCTGCATTTTCTGATTTTTTTGCATTTTTCTTCTTCAGAACTATCTACCAGGAGTTGACCATGACAGCTTTGTAACCTAACAATTCACAAATAAAAACGTGTGGTGATTATAACATGACGGACAACAACGTACCAATCAATAAACAGTATTATAAATGAGTAATACCACTTGTATTACAGGAATGACACAGGAAATCCAAGTGCAACATTAACCATGTGGTTATGGGAATACAAGGAAGAACTATTAGGGTGAACACACGTCCTCTATCTGCTTGGGATTTAGGAAAGTCACCATCTCCCGAATGCCGTCTTCACAAATTGTGGTCTGCGAGGCTTTACTCAGGTTTTCTCCCTCCTCTTTAAATTTTCTCCATGTCTCTGAAATAAACAAAATTGAATTAATATTAAAGAAAAGGTCACCAAAATCTAAAAGGTCATATTAAAAGTCAGCAGGATTTTACAAACCTTCATCAAGTGTTGTAAGTAACGTGTAATTCTCTGGATGATCCATTATATCTTTTCTTTGAACGTCACCGATTTCCATTAATTGTAACACACCTATAAATAAAACAGCCCAGATGAGTCATACAGTGGTGCAGCTGTTCTATGTATTTGTCTCTGAAGAAATAGTTCAAAAAACATCTTCTTGTAAACATATACAGGTGTTGTTTGGTCACATTTGTGTGTGTGTGTGTGTGTGTGTGTGTGTGTGTGTGTGTGTCTTTAAAGCTGGAATTCTGCATTTTGGGCAACGGTATGTTGCGGAGGCCCGCAGAGGAGCTGAAGTGTACACCGCCCAAATCTGAACAGCACAAAGAGCAGACCTGGGCAAAAGGCGATTTACGGAGCCAAAATCCTGTCTGAAAATGTTTCTCTATTTCTTTCTTCAAGAGTTTGGGCAGACATTTCAGCAGAGAACAAGTGACCTTCCAGCCGAATATAGGAAACAGAATTCCTCTTCAAGGCACGTCATCTTGTTGGCCGTCTTATCTTTGTCCCATCTTTTTACTTTGATACATTTCTTCACGTTTTTTTGCAGCTGTAATGTTTTGTTTTACCTGGGTGAAATAGATTACTATTTCATAATTTCTATGTCTTCTTTACATTTTGGTTTGCTAAATGTGGCTCTGCCTTCTAGTGGCAGAGCTAAAAATCTTCGCAGAGAGACTGGGAAAAGGAGGGAACAGTTAGCCTAGCTCTAAAGCTCACTAATGAACATTAGATACATACGTTTTTGTGTGGTGTTATGTGCTAGCGTTCAAGTCTTTATGCTGAAGCTAAGCTAGCTGTAGCAGATGTGACAGATGTGAGAGTGGTATCAATCTTCTTGTCTAATTCGCTGCCAGAAATTGATGAAGTATATTAACCAACATGTTGAACATTTCCTTTAATAACGTTCCCGGCGGTAGTTACAGTACCTTCAACAGCCTTCCACACTTGCACTTCAACCTCAGCAGTGCTTTGTCTTTCAATAGCAATGATCCTCACTGTGTTGGGTGGGTCGACTTTCAAAGATGAATCTACTTTATACACCAAGAGGCTGTTTTTAAATCCCAGATAGCACTGGGTCTGGTTACTTTCAGCTTTACTTTCTAGAGAGAGAGAAAAAACAGACAGAAGTTGTGTGGGTGATGTTTACAGCTAATCAGCACCATGTCAGCAGAAACAGTTCAATATGTTATGAGCCATGTTTGACTACCTGGACAAGTCTTACAGCACTTCCCCACGGATTTCAGAGGATGCTGGCACGGGTACTGGCTGGGGCACGTGATGCGTTTGCAGTCCTGCAAGCCGTCAGTACAAGTGCACAGGATGCATTCCAGGACCTTCCCCAAAACTGGGTGCCACATGTCTCCATGAGAGTACGTCTTGCCATTGTATAAACATGCTGAGAGAAATGGAAAACATCTGAGCATTATGCTACATGTGGAAACAATCGCAGAGTTGCGAGGAACATCTCCATAAAATCAAATACCTATACAGGATCTCTTTGTTTTGACAAAGTCTCACCTCGTTGGTGTTTCCGCTGCAACAAAATCTTCACGGTGGTCTCCGAAGCCCCTTTGAGGTTGAGTTTACTGAGGCTCAGGCCTCTGGGAGAAGTCCTGACCCTGGGTGGAGTGGCACGGTCAGACCGCGCCCTGCCCTGCTCTCCAGAACACTGGTCCACTGAATGCCTCTTTTGTGGACACAGACATAATAAAACACAGTTATCTGTCTTCTATTGGCTTTACTTTCTATTGGTTTTTCCCCTGAGTGATAGCTGAAGGAGCATCATCATGAATCACTGCCCACATCTTAGATTTTTTAGGCAGTTCAAACAGACCGACATTGCAGTTCAGTCCTACTATCAGGCCATGTGATCCATGGATCTTGAGGGAACATGTGAAGCTTTTTGTCTTTTATGATCCCAGCAAAATGTTTCAGAGATAATCTAAGTAATGTGATGCTAAGTTGAGCAAATGAGCCTCGATTCTTAAGAGGAAATAAATGATTTGCTTGCACCCTTGCACGGGGAGGTCAAAGGTCAGCATCAGCTACAAAACAGCCCCCCTGAGGCTTGCAGTGATCTCAGTTTCACGTTCAAGGACACTCGACTTGAACTCAGAGTCCTGTAATTAAAGTGCAGCTGCACAACTGATGACACCACTTTACCATCATAAAATGACATTAAAATAACGATCAAAGAGGTAAGCTTCAAATGAAAGCACTGTCTAAAATAGGCTCATTTTATGATCAATCAGCAAGAACGTACAACGCCTCTGTTCAGCTGCTGGTTTCCATCCTCAGTCGATGAAGACCCACTGGTGCCGTGATCTAAAGACCGAAGAGAATAAGACCAAAAAACAGTCTCTATTATGATGCTGGTTTGTCACACATTGTTCACACAGTTTCTTGCGATTTGGATAATGCACTTAGCATTGCAATTAATTAATTACATCGCAATTAATTTGGATTAATTGTGCAGACCTACAATATATGATCATATTGTGAAGTGTTTTGTGTTCTGTCTCATTTAGTGCTCTACAGTGAAACAAAATTAATTGCATTGAACATCATTTTGATTATGTCAAGTTTTATTTTTTAAAAAGTAAAAATTTCTTTTAAAAGTAAAAAAGGCTGCAGGTTGGAAACGGAGTAAAATCATTTTTGTTTGTCTACCTTTACACACCAGACAGCAGGTATCTGGAACTGAGACTGGTGAGGAACAGGTGATTGGCTGGCATGTTTTCAGAGCGCAGAAGATGTTTCCATTCTGGAAAAAAAGAAAGAGGGGGGAAAATGTCTTATTTTTTATATTTCCAAGTATGCTTCCCAGAGGACGACGCTTAAGTACTCCAAGGTTTCTGCAGGCTTCTCTAGGACTTATACAAGCCTAACATTTAGATGACTCTGAATAGCAGAAACAAACAACATAATCACAAAGTCTTTTAAGATACAAAGTTCCAGGAAAATCCCAGCAAAAACATAATAACACATTACATTTATTTGGCTTTTGTCCAGAACAAATCACATTTTCTTTTTCCACTCACACACTCCAGAACCTGTTGAGAACTCTGCTTATTCCATCTTATCAAGGGTTCACTGCATTTTGCACAAATCCTAAAGTGTGTCTTGGATTGTTTTTGAAAAAGACTTGCATTTTATATTTTAAGACTATATTTCACCCATGCAATGAACCCTTCACAAGATGTAATAGGCAGAGTACACCTGAAGTTTCCAAAGAGCACCTGCAGGAGACTATGTGATAACCAAAAAAGACCCAGCGGTGCTTCCACTCTGTTGTCGTCCTGTAGAGAACCTGTTCTAGTGCCTGAGCAACCTCAGGACATCATGTCTTCTCTGATTTAAATGAAACTAAAGATATTCTGATAATTTTGTTAACATTGTAGTGTGTAGTTTTATTGAATTTGTTTTCTGGACTTGGCTTGTACTTTACTTTGATACTTCACAATTCAAATTAGTAGTTTTTGTGGTTGAAATGTCAAAAGACTCTGTGGACTCTAATGGGGTTAGAATGGAAATAAAATATTTTATCCATTTATTTTCAAAGAAAGAGGATATATGTTGTAGTAATAAGCAAAGCTGTGAGTGTGTTACATTGAAATCAAAGCCTGGACAGACACTGCAATGAGAATGGAACCTGTTACTATAAATGAGAGAGCTGCATTAGGATAAATCTGATTTTTACTGTTCTGAATTATATACTAGGATCCACTCTCACAATCACAATATTGTTATGTGTAGTCTCCTTAGAAACTCAGAAACATCCGTTCACAAACACCACTTAGCAACTAATAAAATTAACTCCTCTCATCATGTGGCCTTTTAAGGGACAACGCCAGGCTGATTTCAATTTAGGCTTCATTTCTGCTTTCCTCACTGACGCCTGCCTTTAGTTTTTTCTCTCGAGATTAACGCTTTCATCCTCTCTCTTGTGCTGAGCCGAAATGGAGACGAAAGGACAGTGCTTTCACCAGCCACAGCCTTTCATTGTGTCATTAAATTACCATTAGCGGCTATACGTTAGCAGAGATACGCAATGTACTTCAGAAAACACTTAACACATACATACACATTTTGATTTTTTGACTGTGATAAATTGTGAGGTGTAAAATGTAACATATGGGCCAGAGCTGTAAGTTGTTGTAACGTGTAAACGCTCCAGCAATATTTATAATGTAAAGAAGTTCTGTTGAACATGAATTAAGACAGTGTGTTGAGAACTTTTTTCATTTTAAACATCTAATAATTAAAAGCTGATTCTTGATCTTTTTTTCTCTCCCTTAATGCTGTGGTGGTGGTGCTTAAATTAGTTGTTTGACAGAAGAACAATATCCAAGGAAAGGAGGATTATGAAGAATTCATAAATATACACTGTAAAAAAAAAAAATAATGAAAACATAGTCACCCTGAACAAGGATTGAGGTTTTTTCATATACATTTTAAAAATTAAGGTCCTTTTGAAAATGTTCCTGTGTTTTCTTTTCCATTTCATTTCATTTATTTTATTTCATTTTTTTCCCAGCAGGGACACTGGAAGTCAGTCACATTTGAATGGTCAAGATAACTTATATCTAGTAGTTATCAACAATATTTACCAACAATTTGAGAATGTTTTGCACTATAGAAGACTGCAAACTTGAACACCAAAGTACTGTAGGTCAAGTGAGTCACATTAACTACAGTAAACAGCAAAGAGAATTGCTGAGTCAGGTGAAAGTGAATACATTTTGTGAAACCCTGTCTCTGACAAATTCTTAATACATTAAGTTGCTTCTTTCTTTGTGTAGGAAACATCATGCTCCCTCTTTCTTATCAATTGATGGCTTTTATAATGCCTTGTTTCAGGGGGTGCTGCAGCCCCCTCAGCACCCCTACTTCCCGTGTGCATGCTCATACGGTAGAATTCAACACTGTATATAAACATACAGTATCTACAGAGAATGATAACCCTCTGGTTTCATGTCTCCCCTATACGATTACAGACTGTCCGTTTTACAATGTGATATTCTTTCCCCAGATCAATAAAACAAACCCCAGTCTGACTAAAACAGAAGTAGTAAATCAGATGTAACTTACAGAGCATGTGCACATTACACACTGGTTGCTTTGCTTGGAGGGGAAGAGGTCGTGCTTATTGAAGGTCTCCCCCGGCTGATAAATAGTTCCATTATACCTGCAGGATTTCACTGAAGCTCTCAGCCCTGCAGGGATCCTGGGCTCGTCTGAGGAGGGAAACGGGACAGAAGTCACAAGGAGACAAAGACTCTGACACCAGGTGTTTAGATGAGGACAGCCTGACATTACCTGTGCATCTTGGACAGCACTGCTGAGGCTCGGCCACAGGGTTTTCACACGGCAGAGCAGGACACTTGATTGTGTTGCATTTCACATGGCCAGTCTGAGAGAAGAGCAATACAGCACAGTTTACAAGCCTTTACAGCACCATGTCAGATATGTTAGAGTTCTTAAGACAGTCTGGTGTTTTTGGTGTAATGTCCCTTTAGTTGTTAATGAGGTCTGTTTGTGTTGGAGGCACCTCTGTGCAGACGCAGCGCATGCAGAACATGAGTCCGAAGGGCTCCAGATAAGGATGCCAGCCGTCTCCTGGGTTGTACGTCTTGTCTTTGAAAGTACACAGCACCCCGGAGCCTGGGTGTCAGACATGAGGAGGATGAGCTCCAGTATGGACAAACGCATAATATGGCGCAGAAGAAGCGAACAGCAACAAAAAAAAACACAGGAATTTCCATGTGAAGTCATGTATAAAATATTTGTCAAAGCGACAATCAGAGGAAAACATGAGAAACTGCAGTGATCCCACTACAGCCCATAATAAGCATAAAGGACAAACAGAAGTCATGATTTCACTTTTGGTGCTTCTGTGGCAAAAACATCTAGAGCAAAATACAAAAGTAAAGTTTTGAGCAGGAGATGTTGGCAGTCTTAAAATATCCGTTCAGTTCTGACAAAGTCCGACAAAACTTTCCTTATTTCAAGCTTTTTCCTTATTTGAAGCCTCCACACGTCTGATCAGGACACAGAAGCATCAGCAGGCTCTGCTCTTACCTTTCCGGGGTTTTAGCTCCGCATCTGCGACCCAAATGATGAACCAGAGCAAAAACGTGGACTTCATTTTTTACATGTGTGTGACTGAGTCCTCAACGCGCAATAGATGTGTGTTTCTGCGAGACAGAAACTGCAGGACAGTGTGAAACAAGAGTTTAAAAAAAAAAAAAAAAAATCCATTTTTTCTTGGTTAATCTTTGGCGCCTCCTTCCGGAGACAAGAGGTACAGTTAGCTCAAGAACGGAGAAACGAGGAGGACTGCAGTGAGGCAGGATGTTATATATACAGTATATACATACATACATACATACATACATACAGGAACTAAATATATATCACAGGCCACTTAAGTTTCTTTTCAGCTTGCATACTGGATCAGGGCAAAAGTAGCACATTTTTGAAAATGTATATATTTTGTTGGCATTAGATTGAAAAATCAAATAAAATGATTCTGATAAACAGAAGAATGCTAAATGCAGCTCAACCCATAGTACACAGTATATAATTACATTAAAACAAATGTTTTATTTATTTTTACTTATATCTTTTTTTTATATAATTAACTACATTTATTGGCAGAAAATTAGATTTGATACTTTAGTACATTCAGTGTCAGATACCTTAAAGGTCCAATTTGTAGTGAAAGTTGATTTTTGAGTCTCATTCCCATCAAATACTGAGCCCGCCCCGACCTACAATCCCATAGCGACACAAAAATCCACTTTCTTACAAATAGGGCCATAAACAAAAGTAATATTTTAACACAATATCTTTACTTCTACTTAAGTATGACTTTTGGGTACTTTTTCCAACACTTTAAATAACAGAGGAAATGTTGAGCTCTTTTACTTAAAGCAACAATATGTAACTTTTTCACCTTAAATAGCAGCTTCAAAATCATGTTGTTGGTACAGTGTCTTGTAATAGGGTGAATGGTGTCTCTGTCTCAGCCATTCCGCCCCTCTATCACTTGTTTCTGCTCTATGTCACCTCAGTGAGAGAGTAGGATCACAGCATCACATACATGTTTACTACAAGAAGCATTCGAGTAAACATCCTTTAACGTCACTGACTTATGATGATGTCACTTTCCTGTCTTCTTTTACATCCAGTGAGAGTGAATCCTTTTCTAAACCTACATTTTATGTTGGATTAATTTATACTGTTAGGTTTTCTTATTATGTCACGTTTCTTACACCCTGTAGTCATCACTAAAACCAGTCGAAAACCATTATTGAACCAGTCTAAATGACGGTGACATGCAGAGAGTTCTCTGTTTATTAACACACATCAGGGGATAAAACAGTGCAACCATGTTAAAACAGACATCAAGATGCCAAGAAATTGAAGATATGACAAACAAAAGAGATCTGACTAATATTTCTACAATGAGTCTGGTACATCTGCTCCATCCTATGATGGCTAATGAAAGCCATCATATGGCTCAATAATAAAACATTTAGCTTGTAGTGACAGTTTAGTTCAGTTGGTGCAGATGCATAGAAACCAAAACGAAACATGATCACAGACTTGACCCTAAAATTGAAAAAACGTTATCTTCTAAAATGTGATTCCTCTTGAAACGGAGAAAATGGCATGTTTCCAACTTCACAAAGTTCTGAAACAGGCTGAGACTTAAAACAAAAATTTAACAAACCCAATGCTGATCGACAGACGGGACTCCTGTTTCCCTTTTAAAAAACTGCACTGGATATTCGGAACACTGTCTGCAGGACTTTTCAGTACACTGTCTAATGACTTGCTTTCAAAATGTCATCAAGCCTGGCTAAAGCTCGAAAGTATCAATATTTTAATGTTAAAAATGTCACTGATGCACATCTGCATCAAAAATGTCAATCACTGCCAAAAATGTCCTTTAAAAACAATGTAAGAAGACATCGGGTGCTCTTAATTAGCTGAACACCCAGTGGACAAATTTCTTTGTAGTCAAAACGTGTTTCTCATACTGCATGGTATATTATCGTGTATGAGAGGCTTGATAACTGACAGAACATCACATGTAAAGTGATCCACCTCCTGGATCGGACACACCTGAGTACCTCCACCAAACCCAGATTTCACGATATCAGAACAATCAGAGTGTGGCATACATAGACTAGATTCAACGCCTGCCATATAAGTTATACTTTAAATGTCTGAAGTACAGAGTATTGCATTATAGGATGAATTATACTGCGCACACACACACATATACACACATACACACCCACACGCATACACACAACAGTAGACGGAAAGCACAAATGGAGGAGACTCAAGAGCTGCTGCTGTGTGCCCCTGAGTCGTCCTCTTGCTTCAGCCGCTTCTTCGCTCTGATTTCATTCATGGCTTCCTCTATGGAGCGAGTGTCCCTCTTGTTGGCCACCGGCACTGAGAAAAACAGAAATAAAACAACAAGATAATGAGTAAATAACGTGGAGCTGTTATTCGAGAGAAGCAACACAGTGCTTCTATGAGACTGATCAGTGCGACAACGTTTACTCACCACAGCCATAGGCCCTGTTGGCCTCTAGTGTGTGTGCTGCATCTTTAGCAGCCGAGGTGCCGATCAGGTGACTGTACTTGTCTCTGTAGTTGGAGTTGGGACATGCCTCTGGCTTCTTCGTCTGACTGGATGCTAATTCTTCCAACGCAGCCTGTTCCTGCAGAGAGGAGGGGGAAAAAGTCAGGAGACTGTAACAGATAATCAAGGAATAGTTAAATAACCTCAAGCTGCAATGTAAATTGAAAAATATATAGCCGTTTCTCCTTAACCTGCCTCACCAGTTTCCACTTCAGGAAATGCATTAACCTATTCCAGCATCCTTCCCCAAAAAGTACTGGGACTTGTAGGAGTAAAAGTATCAATTCAAACTACAAGCATAAGGATACCAAGGCCAAACGAATTCATGATGAACGACATTACCGTGATATCAAATTGTCAAATTCATCTTTAACTTGGTTTACTGTGTCTTTTGTCTCCTTTTTAGCAATTAAATACACTCTAAAAACAAGTTTAGGTAATGACATATAAATAATAAATATATAATAATAATTTATAATAATATATAAAAAAAAGGACATGAGACATTTAAAGGCAGGAATACCTCATGATATTAATTTGTCAATGTTAAGCTTCGTATTGATTGTAATGTGACAAATGCACCCCTAAACCAACAAAACATAACCAGAAGAATTGAAAGGACAAGAGCGTTCAGTCTCACTTTTAGTCTGCGCCGTTGCTCCGCCACCTTGGGATCCCACTCCTCTCCTTTGCGATAGGCTTCCAGCTCCTCATCTGATGGAGCAAATTCCTGCCACAGCACGAGATGGAAATAAGTCACACTTCTGCTCATAGTTTTCATATCATTGTTCTATGATGTCCTAATAATAGTAACAAAGGGAACACTGAATCAAGAACAAAGCGCTCAGACCTTCTTGAAAAGCATGACGTAACGGCTCTCCTCGTCTTCCCCGAAAGAAAAAGAAGTCAGACCAGCCACTTCTGCAACATCATGCCTGTAAGACAGGAGGACATGAAATGTGAACAGCTGTGAGCTAATAACAAAACATGTTTTTTTTGTTGCATAAAAGGGGCTTATCAAATAAAGCAAAGCAATGACTACTTACAATATACTCCTTTCAATCTTCCCCATAGGATTGTATTTCCGTTTCTGTTGTGCGCTGTCCTGAATGAAATCTGACACCTCTTTCTCCATCTGAACAAGACACAGGGAGTCTGTGTTATTTTGCATGTGATAATATATATGATATAGTAGTGTTAATTCAGTTATATGTTTGTATGCAATGAAGTTAGAGTTGGTGGTGGCGTCGTAGTCGTACTAGTTGTGACACGTAAGCTCTCACCTTTTTCCTGAACGCTGCTTTCTTTTTTTTCTCGTCTTCCTCCATCTTCTTGAGCCTTGCTGCTTGCTCTTAAAAGGACAGAAGTTTAAGTTTTCATGGAGTTTGTTTATTTCCAATAGTGCCTGAAGTTTCCGTTGTAAACACGGATCATGCACAGATACAGCTGGCCCACGCGTACTTTCAAAGACTTAATTCACAAAAAGGCTAATCAAGAGACATACTTCCTGTTATCCCCAAACCACATTTCCAGATCATTGGAGGCTGGCCTACGGACTGACTCAAATCTTATTATTTGTTGCATGTGTCTACGCGCACATAGTCTCTGATGTTTTATTAGTAGGCATAGTCATAACAGTTAATGAAACAGATTTGGCCAGTTTTTATCACCGCAGTCATGTGGCAACGTCTTCACAACAACTTTTAAGTGGCTCCACTCAGAATTGCCACGTTGTTGGGAAGTCCAGTTTTTGTGTCAGCTCTACAAACAGGAAATATTGTGACATAATGTAATCCAAATGTACCATGTTCAGCGGGAGACCAACGCCAGCTGTTGGCTCCTGGAGTTATTAGTTGAATTAAATGGAGCCTAAAGGAAATATATGTACCTGTGAAAGCTTTTGGTAACTTACAAATACTATGTATCACTACAATTGAATAAAGCTAAAAAATGATGTATATATGTCACTTAAATTATTCACTTCTATCGACTGTAACTCACGTGCGATGCCAATAGCCTGAGAGAAAAGCAAAGATGTTTTTTCTAAAATGTGAATTAATTGGCAGAGAGAAAATGTGGCTAAAACTGATTATAAAACTGATTAATGGAAACAGTGAGGGCTTTGTAAGAAATGTATCACTACCGCAGCAGATCAAGCCGTGCTGCTTGTGTACAGTGCTTTAGCAGGTTTGTATTACAGTCACGGTTATCGATTCGAAAACAAAGACTTGGACAGCAGATATCCCCATTCTGACTGTATCAAATGCTCCCAAACTGAACCATTTTCAACAGGAAGCTTCGTTACCCCATCACTAGTCCAGTGACCTCCGGTATGCGGCAGTTTGCGGCACATGCGGGACTGCCTGTTCCTTTGAGGCGGTGCTAAACCCGGGCCAAGTGCGCTTACTGAAAGCTCAACTGGCCAATGGGAGCACTAGAAACGCTCTCCTCGCCTATCCAATTTATTTCTTTCACATAGCGGTACATATTGATCTCTTGTCATATCCATTTCGGCAGTATCACACGAACGCAAAATGCGTCGTCGTTTAGGCAAAACATGAAGTACCTCGAGCCTTTCGTCGGCTCTCCTGGTCGCCGACTGTGGGAGGCTTCTCCATCGAGTTTAAGATTGAACCTAGGAGGTCCGCCATCTTGGAATGAAAGGGCAGATGGTCCAGACTGTTGTTGTTGACTGCAGCTGTACGAGCGGCGCATGCGCAGACTGCCAGTGCTCTTCTTCGCTGAGTGAAAACCCGGCTGGTAATATATGTGTCGCCACCCTCTGTAGCAGAAGAGTATTACTACAATGTGATATCTATGTTGGTAATAAAATCATATACAAACGACGTGCTTATTTGTAAGACACCCTTTTTCTTGATTATTTCAGTCCTTCTTTCATTGAATTCATTTTGCTGTTTTAAATCTTATTATTTGTTTTTGATTCCCCTCATGTGATGTCGTCCTCTTACCGTCTCCTGCTAGTTTGATCTATCTACCCTCCTATTAGATTTGTGCATTCTTGTTTTAACTTCTCCTTAATCTGGGTTTCTCTGTGTTTGTTAAGCATTTATCCTGTAACATTATCTTCCTGAGTGTCCTGCCTTTTGACTTCGTCTGCCAAAGCACTTTGTAAACTCTATTTTTAAAGGTGCTCTATAAATAAAGTTATTATTATTACTACTATTATTAATATACTTTGTTCCTTTCCTTCTGTGTTCTATATAGCTGTGTTGTCGTGCATGTAAAAAATCATAAAAGTTAAAAAGGTCAAAGTCAGCACCAATAGAAGCTCCTCTCTCCCACAGAAAACACTGCTCCTGTGACTTTGTAACATCACACTATGTACTATGTAGAGTTAAGCATTTGCATAACTTATATCTAGCAGCTAGTTTGACACATAAGAATTGATTTAGCACAGCTGCTCTGTTGTTGTTAGAGGTGCCGGCTCAGATGTGTGTGAGCTGACCAATCAGAGCAGACTGGGTATATGGGACGGAACAGACAGGAGCTAAAGCAGAGCATTTATACATAATAGTTTGTGTTTACCTAACTTTTTTCAGCTTTTCTTTCTTTCTTATGTCTATTTCTTGGATCTGTGTGTAAGTACACTGAGAGCAACTTTAAACCAGAGTCAAATCTCTTGTGTGTGTGCATATACTTAGCTGATTCCCACAGAGAATGAGGGTGAAAAGCTCATCCCCTTTCTGCACCACTGTAGTACCTCTATGTGATTCAAATATATAAGTGGTGTGCTTTCAGCATAACATTTTATCCAGCCTAACCGTGAATTAACATTCTGTAGATTATTAATGGCCCAGAAAACAATGTAATTTCTCAATTTCTTTTATTGTGGATCATTTTTTTTAATCATTTCTAAAACAAAGAAGGATTTAAGCTGTGAGACAGCTACCTAAATAAGTTCTTGCTATTTTTGGGGAAAAGTGCTTGGCAAGTTGCTCATGCCTTGTGCTTTAGTACAGAAAAGCTGCCAGACTCTTCATGTTCTGTTGTTTTCTGGTTTTCTGAAACAATTCATGGCAAAAAGATATTTTAAAGATAATTCTTTAGACTGATTATTCACAGTTTGTTGCTTTAAGGTGGTACTCTGTTCATGTGACTGACAGAGAATAACCAAGCAAACAACTGTCCTTACACAAGCACTAGGGGGCATGCTCTACAAGCACATGACTCTGTGTCCATGCCTTGTGTTGTTATTGTATTGTTAACAATCCTCCCCTGTGTCACTGGAGCAGCATGTTTTGTGCAGTTTGATTGTACTTTCACAGCATCAGCAATAACACATGAACTACTGCCATATTCAGATGTGGGCAGAGCAGTGGTCGAACAGAGGGCAGCCCATTAAAAACACAGCAGGACAGACAGAATTGTACTGCTTACTGTGTCTAAAACAAACAGTTTAGTTAGTGCTTCATCTTTAAATAAGCTTTTGAAGGTCTTGTTGTTTTGAAGGAGTCCTTTGTGGTCTGTGTTTACCCCTCTGTCCAGGCATAGGGGTGTATGTAAGTACAATATCGAAGAACTGTCCTTTTTCATTTAGATTTCTGTGTTATTGAAGAGAATTTGATGAATAAAGTATTATTTTGGACATTGAGTGCAGAAAATTACAGTGTTTTTCTTTGTTAAAATGCCTCAAAGTAATCTCAAATTCTCAAGAAGCTGCAGCCATTTACCAAGCTGAGTAAGCTGATAGTCCTGACCTTCAGCCCTCAGACTGCCATCATTCAGCGATACTTTGTTATTGTGATTTGGACAGAGCACGACGGACTCCTCCCCCGTGGTTGAAATGCTGTATAAATGCAGCATCAGCCTGTCCACAACAGTGTCTGAAAGGTTATTGGTACCCAAACATGAGGGGACTGAGCCTGGTTCTCCTTGTGCTTCTCCTGATGCTCGCAGTCGGGGAGGGTAAGCAATGGATACGCACATTTTCTTACTGTGTGAGATCAAATCAAGACAATCATGATATGGAAAAGGCTCAAACTGCATTGTGCTCATTCCGAGCCTGTTTGTGTGGCTCTTGGGAGAAGAAAATCAAATTATGAAATCACAACTTGTTTTCTTAACCATTGTGATTGCAGTTAATGAACAAGTCAATATCCATCAGGAATGTGGGAACATATTTGTGATTCTTTTATAATGATCCACAGGCAATGATCCAGAAATGCAGTATTGGACATGTGGGTATAGAGGACTCTGCAGACGGTTCTGCTATGCTCAGGAGTACATCGTTGGTCATCACGGTTGCCCTCGAAGATACAGGTAGGCCTGCAAAGATCACAAAGTAGAACTTGTACATATGTTACAAAGAATATTTCAGTTTTGCCAGAACAGAACCACGTGTTCTAAAGAAGGAAAGGACAAATGATTGCTAAGTGTGAGGTTGACTTCATTTGTGCTTGGATCATTTTCAGGTGCTGTGCAACGCGGTCTTAGCACCTGTCCTCCGATGATACCTGGAAGATGTCCCTGCATGAGGGCTGACATCTTTAGTACAGGCAGCAGGTATCCTGGGAACTGACGCGGCATCCTTCTGGAATAAATCATTATGACAGTGTTACTCTTAATCAACCCCTCTTGGACTTGTGGGATCTGACAATGAGTGCTTTTGAAGTGGACTTATTAGGTGCGCAGCTGTAATCCTATTGCTCTTAGATCTCTTATTGTTGTCTCAAGCTGTGTGACTGATCCTGTACCCCTTATTTAACAATGTTTCATTATAAATGATTTGTGAACTCTACTGTGATGCTGTGTTGCCAATAAATAAAAGAACATACATTTACTCATGTTTGGTTTGCTTCTGTTTCATCAGCTTTAATTACACTGTCGCAAATATAATGCAAAGTAGTTCTTTAAAGAAACAAAATGTAACTTCCTGGAGAAAGATTGTTGATCGTCAAATACTGATGCTCTGGTTTGGCAGCATGTCAGTATTTGACGACCTGGAGATGAGACTCAACAATCAACTATCTTTCTTCAGGGAGTTACATGTTGTTGCTTTAACTTTCCATCTGAAAAACATCTAAAATAAGTGTAAATGCTCCCATGAGCAGCCCATTCCCCACTTGGCTTGACCTTAGGGAAATAACAGCATGGAAAGCAGTCTGAGTCGAGTCTGGCATGCTTTTGCTCGGCGCTGATACTGACAGCAGACAATAATGGTCAAGTGACTGACCCAAACAGCGGTGATGGAATAGAGCTTTTGTGAATGAAGTGTTATGTCTGTGTTTATGTTATTTCCCCACTCTGTTCGTCCGTCTGGTCAACATTGTCTGGATCAGACGGATAACGTCACAATCCACCATTCACGATTGCAAAGCAAATTCATTGTCATATCTACAGCCTATCTCCGATCGTAACAAATGTCTGTGTCGGTGACCTTCGGCTTTGTTTAGTCTTTTTAGGAAACAGCATGTCTGTCAGCTGAAAAAAAACATTTACCTCGGTTTGAGGCAAGAAAAAGCCTGTTATAATAAATCATAAAATACATACATCCAGTAATCATCCAACTGTATGATTCAGACATTTTATCATCCATCTGGTTACTGAATGTTGTACCAGAGTTAACTGAGCCAGGATCTGAAGATGGTTGATGGCTGGCCTGGGTTAGTAGGTGTTAAAGGCATGGATGCTATTTGTAAACACGAGCCACTGCATTGTGCCCTGCATTGTCATCTGGGTTGAATCTTTGTGCTATTCAGACAGCGCAGCGTGACCAAACTACAAAGGGGTAAACCCCCACGAACCTGTTTACACGAGGCTGTCTGTCTTCACAAAGCTGACAGCAACAGCTTAAAACACACAGTTATTACATTATGGATGCATTTTTGAACTGTAACAATCTATACCTGTATTACCATAGAGAAATGAGGGTTTGAAGATGCTGCTGATGCTTTTTATTACCTGGAAAACAAATTTAATTACACTGCCATACTATAAAGCTAGTAGGAAATGACCACTAACATTGCAGTCCAATGTTAATGGATTATACTGACCTACAGATGGCTTTTGATACCACTGATCACATCCAATTTTTGCAGACAATCCTACTTATTTTGTTCTGGTAATATTTCAAAGGAACTTTTGTGGTATTGAAAGGGAGCTGGAAATCCTCAAAACTTGGTTATATAATAATAATAATAATAAATCGTCTCTCAATATTAAGAAAACTTGATTTATGTTTGGTGGAAATCAAAAAGAAATTGATGGGGATATCATATTAAAAATCTGTAATATTAATATTGAAAGAGTTAATGCAACAAAATTCCTCAGGGTTGTAATTGATTATAAATGAACAAGGAACCAACATATCGGCTATATAAATATATACTAATACTATATTAGAGCAATGTGTCTTTATGACTGGCTGAAGTTATGTTTATAACATTATGTTATAATGTGCTGTGTAACCCAGGACTCAGATTCTTCTTTCAAACACCACACTTATACATCTTCATAAACCTTACATGATTTTCAATATTTACAGTTTTACAAAGCCTTATAAATGCATTATAATGTTTTAAGAAAATATGATGATGCTTTATAGACATGGCCTTCATAGAAAGTATTGCCGAAATTTTTAAATAAAGAGGAAATCACTGTTCACACTATTGTTTCCGGATTGGGCGGTGTTGCGTCTTATTGCGTGAAGTAAAATGGGCTTGAGCGGGTGGACAGGATGTGGGCTGGTTTACCATGAGGTGGATGGGTTTTTAGTTACATTAAAAATGACAGTATAATAAAAATTCATGCATGCACTTGACTTTAACAATGCATATTTCAATGATGTAAGTGTGTTAACAACTGTGGATATGTTTGAATGTTAATCTCATTATACCAAAGCTCTTTTAATTGATATTAATTAATAATCATTAAACACATGACATAATCAAGGAGTGTGTAATATAAATGTTGAGTACGTAGAAAAATGTACCATTTCAGCATTTACCGATATATATTTTTTAAAGTGTATCTTCTGCTCTACTGTTGAGAGTCATTCCTAAGACTAAAGTTGTTGTTTTTTAATTTAATAAATCTAGGAGAACAAAATAAAATACATGACACTGTGGAAATTTACAGCCTGACAAAAAAACCCTCTTTTGTAACTTCCAGTTCCTCATGGAAAACAACAAACAGTACAAATCTGGGCCTCGACTGAGTCACTCCAGTGTTAGTCTTGGCTGTGTGATTCCGCCCATTGTTATGATAATGTGTGGATCTTTGACCGAGTCAGAGCACTCTAGATAACATTTTCTTGAAGACCTTTTTCTCTGGTCCCATACATCATTCCCTCAGACTCAGTCTTTACCAGATGAGAGGCCTCTGCCACCACTATTATCCACTGGAGGGATTGTATTATTCGTGATGAGCAATACCTGGACTTCATTTGAAGCAGGCTTTCATTTGAAGTAGTTCTTGACATTCAGGCAACAGTTGAACTTCTGTGTAATCAAACCAGAGAATCGTTTCCCTCGTGCTCTCAGGGTCCATTAAGAGCCATTTTACAAGCTCTTAGTAGAATGTCATAGGTCTTTTACTGTACGACTGTAGAGGCCTGATTGATGCAGCACTGCAGTGAGAGTCGTCCTTCTGTACTTCTGTACAAGTACTACTGCAAAGGACATCTGAAGCTCTGATAATAGTGGACCTTTATGTTGAATGTTGCTACATAGTTTGTTTTTGATGCTGGATCAAATCCTCTGAAGTGAATTTGCTGAAGGACGGTCAATATGAAGAGAAGTCTTAATTAAGGATGCAACAGTTTGCGTATAGAGTACCAAAGCAAACGATCTGAATTCAAAATACATAAGATCATTCTGTAAATGATTAAAGCCTATGTGCAGATGCTCTTGGCTAAATAATAATTCAATTTAAAACAAGTATTTTTAGGAACCACATACAGAAAAGTAGGAAAAATGAAGATGGACACTCACCACTGATGCCATAGTGCCACACAATAAACGTAACACCAAAACAATATGTATAGGATTTACTTTTAACTCACCAGGTTATTTAAAGTAGGTTACTTACTCTTCAAAGATGCTGTGACGATCATCTAAATAAAAACACCTATGGGCAACCAAAACCAACGCTCAGTAGTTGTTAGTAGGATGGCAGACGAATAAAACCACATAATAGATCTGTATTATGTCCATACCTTAAAAGGTGCAATATGTCAGAATTTTAGTTGAAAACATCCAAAAATGGACAAAAATGATCAACAGAATGTGAAGAAATAACAGTTTTGACATTATCATGTATTATGTTGAGGAGATATCCACAGAAGTTAGCATGCTAACCAGCTAGCCCCAGCCAATCCCAGTCCAAAGCTGTATGCACCAGCGCTCCCCCCGTGCTCCAAGCTCACCGCACGGACCACTAGCTGCATGGCTAACTGAGCTAACTAGCTAATGGCAGCTACAGTTGGCAGCAAATGGCAGTCACTCAAGTGATATGCTGCCCCCTGTTTGTTTTGTGCAGCAGTTCTTACAGACTGCACCTTTAACGTCAGCACCTATTTCTATCCACAAATTACATTTCAGTTAAAAAAGCTTATGAGGTGCTGTATGAGCAAATACTGAGCCACCAAATCTGGAACCACTTTTAATCAAAATGTTGAACACAGAGAAACATTCAGATATATCTTGTTGTTCAGAGGCATGAAAATTAAGAGCTTCCCTGACAGAGAGGGGATTTTATTCCAACAGTTTTACCAGAAAACTGATTGAAATAAAGTGAAGGTACATGTAAAACATCAACTTCATTATAAAAATTGTACTAATTTAATTCCCTCGAGTCATATCAGTGCAAATTGAACATGAAGAGTTGAATTTTAGTGCCATTAGAAATCATACACCCCTTGAGTTTGTGCATTTGTTGTGCTAAAAAAGGATTTTAGCTGTTTACTACAGTTGTAGAACGCTTCTGTATAAATTCTTGTTAGAAAACTTCTAAAAATGATGAGAAGCTGTTACACAATGGTAAGTACGAGGGTTCATTACTAATTCTGCTCAAATTTTATAATTGTGTTAAAGTTACAGGTTTAAAACATTAGTTACCATTTAAAATTACTCTGCTGTTAAAAGATTTTCTGGGATATTTGAAGTTAAATGTAGAAAATGTGAGCATAGTGTTGAATCTGGTGTTTCTGTGGCATCCACAGGTCTGTTGCACAAAGCAGGATTACTAAATTATCTGCATTGTATTGTTAAATAAAACCCAGAACAGCTCTTTCTCTTAATAGTTCAAGTTGCAAATATAAAACATGTAAATACAGAATAATAAAAAAAATAAAAAGTAAAAATACAACAGGATGTGCTTTCTCTGCAATGTATCTCATCGTATGTATTTTTTGTTCCTTTGTGACATAAAACTTGGACTCTAAAGCTTTCACATTCAAAACTAAGTTTAATCAAATGGTCAATTAAAAGTTTATCCAATGAGATAGTACCAATTCTGGCTTGCTGACATGGCACAATTACAATTCTGAAAAGCAAATATTGCACAAAATTGTATTATACACTACTAGAACATGAATATAAGATCTGGGCATCCTAAATTTGAAATTTTAAGGTTTCTCAATGGCATTAAATCTCATATATCCTATTTTTCAAGTAATTTAATTGAATAAAAAAGAACATCACAATGCCCTCGCACTACTTTGTGCAAAAACCTCAAGGGGAGTACAAAAAGCTTATACAGCACTGTATATGACAACATGCAATTTCACATCTCCAGCAAAGACATGCTTTAGCTTGGATACCTCAACTTACAAGTCAGGGCTAAAATCTGTAAGATGCCGCTGCTGAGACAGTAAGGTGCAATCGTTAACATTGGTGACAGAGCACAAATAAGCATGTATCAATTTGTTTCCTAAATAAAATGCTCATTATGTGACCTGCAGGAAGGAAAAAAACCTTTGTTAATAATGCAAAAAGCAAAATGCCCATGAAATCACAGCAGTGGGCTGATCTAAGCCTGAGAATCCGATTGTCTTAGCTTAGGAGAAAGGTGTGATCTGGTGCCCTGTGTCTGGAGGGCCAACTGAGGTTGAGGCCAATTCACTTTGAATTCAAAATGTCACCTGAAGCTTCAATTTATAGGTTAATCAGTGTTCCACTACTTGTTATAAAAAGTTTGATGGAAAAAGTATTCAAATCGTTGCTATTCTGAAGAGTTTTAAAACACCTAGAACGTATCTAATGAAGTGAAATGAGAGTGCATCGACAACAACACTCCTTTCAAACAGTTTATAAAAAAATAAAGAGCCAATCTAACAATCCATGTGCCTGCCAGGACAGAACAAAGCAAACACATCAGAACTTTGCAATGTACATATTTGTTTGTTGTTACAGAGCTGGATTAGCGATCCTTTTTAGGACAAAAACTCTGACCTATGACTCATTCACAACTTGGCAGCAAACATTTGAAAACAAGACAAAACAGAAACCCACTGGAAAATGACAAAAGCAGTTGTGAACTTAATGACAACAACAGTCAAACAAAAATTGCAAACTTATTTACATTGATCACTTACTAAAATAGAAACATATCTCATCTCCATCATCTTTAAACCTAGTATGCCAAATGCTGTAATTGAAACATAAAAAAGGAAGATTTTTTTTGTCCCGGTAACTTAGAATGAACGGTTGAAGATGAGCGGCGCTCAGTGCACACCAATGAAGATACAATCACAAAGACTGACTACCTGTAACTCTTAACTGTCCTCATTTGGCCAAAGACTGAGATGATAATGGCATATTTTGTGAAATTCAGAAAGACCCATAAAATACCTTGGCAGCGCTTCAATACAAACAGCATATCAACAGTTCAATTTGATAAAAAGTCATATGGATATATTTCAGTGCTTTTAGGAACAATCCATTTTCTACAAATGTCAAACCTTTGCTCAGAAGTTACAGAAGTTGAGTATAACTCAGGAGTGATTGTGATGCTGTTTGAATTAATGCCTACCCAGTAATGATGATTAGACCACACAAAACATGTGTCAGATTTATACAGCAGTGAAGAAGCTGTATTTATTCTCTAATAACTGGTCTCTGCCCTTGATTTTACTCACCAATTAAACTCTCAGTCCGCACCTCATGAAGGACATTGTAAACAACATATAAGGTAGAGCTATGGCTTAACTGTCATTAGAAAAAAAATAGATCACTGCATGCTACAGATCTACCTTGCAAAATAGTCCTTGTGGTGTCTGCTGAATTCTTTTGAGCTCAGTCGACACCTGGGTGTCATCACAGCTCAAACGTGCCCCCTACCATTAGGATGGAGCATCAGAAAGGCTTCAAGAAACCATAAAGTGATTTGTTGCTTCCTTAATGGTTCAAACTTTCAAGTAAATAACACAGGCCTGTAGGTTTGGAGAAGGTTTACATTCAAAACAGCCAAAACTCTTTGTTTTTAACAATTAACGATGTCAGGTCTGAGGTGACATACAACATCGATCAGCCACAGCATAAAAACCACTGACAGGTGAACGGAATAACACTGATCACCTTGTTATATTGCAATGTTCTGCTGGGAAACCATGTGGATGTTACTTTGCACCACCCACTCAAACACTATAGCAGACCAAACACACCCCCTCATGGCGATGGCACTCCCCCAGCAGGACAATGCTCCATACCACACTGTAAAAGCTAATCAGGAATGGCTCAAGCAATGTGACAAAGAGCCAAAAGTATCGACCTGGCCTCTAAATTCCCCAGATCCCCATCCAATCCAGCATCCGTGGGATGCACCAGAAAATGCCCGATCCACAGAGGCCCCACCTTACAACCCAGAGGACCCAAAGGATCCTCCCAAGGTCCTGTGGTCATGACCTGATGGGTCAGAAGTGTTTAGGCTGGACAAGGGGGACCTAAACAATATTAGGCAGGTGGTTTAAAAGTTGTGGCTGATGGGTGAAGGTACTTTTTCCAGTGCTAGTACACATGCTAAAACTAAAAACTGTCTTCATGTTCCAATGACAGAACCTAATATTTGATGGCTACATTGTCCTTCATCATGACAGTTTTAAAGAATTGACTGTTACTAAAAAAGAGAAAGCATCTTGCAATTGTGTCGGCAACACACACTGTAGTGATGTTTGTTGCTTGGCTGTTTTGAATGCACCTCTCATTGTGCATCATTGTCTTTATCACTTAGACAAGCCACTTTAACTTTATAGGCTCTTAGGTTTGTGCAATTTAGGAGCTTTTAAAAAATGTGGACTTAAACATCATCACAGCTCTGTAATACATTAAAGTTAATTCAGATCTTAGGCCTATTTTGCAAAATAATGACGAAACAAACTGTATATCAGGGTTGGGATATAGGAAAAAAAAAACTCAGCTCTTAGTGACAGACTAATTCTGGATGATAAAATATGTTTAGCCGTTTTAAATTCACCACATTATGTGTGTTTTATACCTGCCCCAGCAGGATTCAAGGCTTCAAACATGATGCAAAAATTGAACCACTAAGAGCACAATTTCTATGCTATCAGTAGTTGCACTGGGGTCTGCAACATGATGCTTTTTTAACTGATAGCGTACACACGGCATAAAACACATTACCTGCACTCCTGTGTGGCTTTTCAGGCGAGATCATGTCAGTTTGATCTGATAATGGCTTTTTAATCCAGGGGTATACGGCAACTTTAAAGTTGCAACACACACTGTGGTGAATAGACCATGAATCGCCAGGAAAAGGGGTGATGGTGTCCAATTTTGTCTGCCCTATTGCCCAACCCTAATATGTATAATATATGTATGGTGATGTGGTGGCACGAAACAAAGTAATGAAAGTAAGATATATGGCCAAATATATTTGAACACGTTATGGCCGTGCATCAAACTGAGGCATCGTTAGCACTAGGATAGTCCAAAGAAATCAGATGAGCACCTCTTCCCCCCCAACAGTGATGTTTGGAGTCCTATCTGAGTTCACTCCATACGTTTTAAGAATTTGCAGTCCCAGAGGATTCTGATAGGCGCCTCTTCTCAACAGATCTCATCTTTAAGAAATTAATTCCACTTTTGGTCCTGTTCTCCTTCCTGAATTTCATCTTCAGCATTGCTGAGTAGCTGGAGTAGCTGTTAAGGATCCAGAGGATTCCTTGCAGTCCAGGGCGGCTGGCTGGCTTGTATGTGTGGTGGTGGTTCAGGCTACTCACATTCAAAGATCTTCAAGGCAGGAGTGGTCATTTGTGAAATAAGTAGATTGGCCTCTGAAAACCTGTGGTGATGGAAAGAAAAATTGAAAATGACATCAAGCTACAGTGGTGAGTAACATGTAATGCATTAATTTGATCTGACAAATAAGTGAATTACCTCTTATTGAACACTTGGGGGCCCCAAGGTACTCAAAACTGGTGAAGCCCACCTCCGTTGTAAGGTATGATGAGAACTGGTCAGGTTTGAGGCGGATGCTGTGATAATTCCTGCTAATATTATCCTGTCAAGTGAAAGGGAATATTTACATTTTTTTCAGCCAATCAAACCAACTTTAAAATCATTAAGTACACCTAGTATATACGCAAGGCATTTTATTCTTTGCTACAAAAGTCATGGTTTGCATCCTAACTGTCCTGTCCTCTCAGTCTCTTACCGTAAGCTTCTTCCTCCTCACGTAGGACTCCCAGGGCTGCGGCTCCAGGATGAACATGCCTCCAGGACGGAGATGTCTGTAGACTCTCTTGAAGAGCCGCTTCAGGCCACTGTCTCCCCAGTTCAGGTGAACCCATTTGGTAACACTCAGGCACATGATCACGTCGTACTCTGGCCGCTGAGTCACAAGAAGATTATCGTTCTCCAGTACGTAATTGGCCTAAAGGAGAGAAGAGGTACAGTGAGAAAAACATGGTTTGACAGGTGAGTGCAGATAGACCCACTCATCCACAAATCATCACTTGCATATCAGGCAAGTTTCAGGTCTAAAACCTTGTTGTTGATGAGCAGCAAAGGGAATGAATCTTTCAGGGTGCTGGACAGAGGATGCATACAAAAATGATTTTTTTTTAAGTGTCCATAACATGTGTGATACTGACAATTTGATTCTTATAAAGATTATATAGGCCATCTTCCAGTTCAGGCTGTTGACAGTGCTGTGCAACACACAAACACAGGAGCTATCAAGGAAGAATAGCCACCACATTTTACTGCTGTTCTGTGAAACAATTTGACTGACAAATGGTGCAGAATTAATATGAACACCTCTCAACAGAATGCATTTACCAAGTAAAAAATGCCAAAATTTAGCTGGCTCTCACTTCTCAAATAGAGCTTTTCTCTGTTTCCCTCGGTTTGTAAATTAAGTGTTGTTCAGACAGAAAAGCAAACTGAATATGCCACCTCAATATGCTGTCATTGAGAACTGGTGATTGGCATTTGTCATTATTCTCTGACATTCAAGAGAAAAAAATAAATCAAAAACTACTTCAAGACCTAAAATCAGTATTAATAATGACTGCCACTTGCTGCCCTAACACAGAGCACAGTGCTTCATCTGTAATTGTTTTCCATCAGTGGTGGCAGAAAGACATTCTTGGTATTTGTTCCATGCCCATCCCTGTTGACCTTATTTTGGTTCTAGTGCTATAAGTGGTTGCAGCAGTTATATTATTCATACTAACTTGATCGTGATTAACAGGCTTCTTCTAAGCACTAGGCCTTGTGTGTGTGTGTTCTTTTTGTTATATATTGTTATCTAGATATAAAATGTTCAATTTTCCATTTTATCTAGCTGCAGTGGTAACGATCTTACAGTGGCGGTCCACCACTCTTGAATGAATGTAGAGGAAACACTGGAGCTGATAAAGAACTGAGAAAGCAAATGGTTCACAGCACGCAGGTATTCCTGATTATAATAAAGCTGTCAGGTTTAAGAATAAGAGCCAAGCATGGACTGATACACAGGGTGATTGCTGCTGTGCTGAATGGCAAAAAGCAGAACAAAGGACGGAGAAAAGTGTTGATGATGATGTTATTCACCGTAGATATTTTTAAATGTTTTATCAGGAAAAGCACAGTTGTTACCATCAATAGCTGGGTTATAACACATCCAAGAAAGGTTAGAAAGGGTCACTAAAATATTATTTGGCACTTTTATTATTTGGAATTTAGCAATAAGGAATAAAATACACCTGCTATAGCAGGTCAAAAATGCTTCCCTATACCTTTCTAAAGAGTAAGTTCATACAAGTGTAGGTTTGCCAAACAGACCAGATCCACCTTGTATTGTGCAGGCTGAGGGGGCTCAGGCGCTCATCTTGAGGCTTTCCACTCATTAACAGGAGAAGCTCTGTGCTGCACTGCCATTATCTCTAATGCTTATAGCAGGGAGGAGGCAGTCATTGATTTCATTCAGAAACACAACTGTTTCTGCTCCCAACCAATTCATGTAACCGCCTCCAAAAAAGCCTGCAAGGCACAAGGCCAGTGGAGTGAAGATACTTAACGAGGAACGTTTTAAAAGCTGTTGTAATATTTGTCAGAATCTCAACAAAGGGTGGCACGTGATGGGCTAATGGCTTTAGAAATGCTGCCAGCCAAATCAATCTGGTAAAGAGAACAGACTGCTTCCTCTTTGCTGCTTCCATCTTGCAGTTTCCAACTTCTTTGGCAGCTTGCGAGAATAGTGAGCCTCTGATTGTAAACACACAATGAGGTGTGCAAACATAAGGGTGTACAAATTAGTGGGAATTCCCTCCATTCACACAGTATGAACCCCTGAAAATAAACTCAAGACAATTGAAGAGACACAGAGAATAAAACTGGTGCAGATACTTCCTTATCAAAGGATTGAACCATAAAAGATTCTGGGCATGATTACTCCATACCCTACAGGAGGAGAGTTATGTGGGTGCTTTTGTTAAACAAGCATTAAGATTTCATTAATTTGTTAAGGCTTGATGTTCTCGAATACATCTTAATATCCCCGAGTTGTTGAAACTTTCTTACAATGCATCCAATCATGTAAACATGGCCCATATCCTGAGAGATCAACTCTACGTGTTTGATCTATTCACCTTTTTAGGCCTGACAATGTTAAATCTGACTGCAATTCAAAGCTGCTTTTCTTTTTCTGGGTAAGTTAACACCACATGATTGTCCAGATAAGCTCCATGGTGCAACCTGCATGTTGTAATGGAAGTGACTGTGCTGTGACAAAGCTATCCCTAATTTAGAGACAAGACAATTATCATTATCAGTTTCCAGGGAGAACAAGTGGGCGCATAATACAGATGAAGTCCTCTTCTGAGATCAGTCAGACCTCAGAGTGTTTCAGTAGCAAGCAGCCTTTCTCCTATTAAGTGTCTCTGGATGCGTTTTAAAATGTTCTACGGTGGATAAAGGCTTTTTTCCTTTACATCAAGCTGTTCATACAAGTCTTCATACATATATCAGTTGCCAACGGTAAAATATAGATGTAGATTTTATCTTAATCTGCTGTAGATCCCTCAAGATGGAATAACATGGCAACCTCATGCATGCCACCACCACTACATGTTTACATAGAGAGTGCAGTCTTACCTTGATGAAGGACACATTTGAGGGGAACTCCCCAGGCCGTGTGGTGGATGTTTCTGTTAACGGGGGAGCAGCGATGGGCCCCCTGGAGATCCGTAGGGACACAGGAAAGGAGCAGCTTACAGAGTGATCAGCAGGGGGTGAATCACAATCTTCCTGGTCCATTTCCTCAGTTTTGCCATCCTGCCTCTGGGTCTCTGTCTCACGTGTGTGATAGGAGTCATTGTCATTTATAGCCTCTGCAGGGCCACCTTCTCCTTTCACTGGCTTCCCGTTTTCATCCCAGCTCTCGGCTGCATTTTGTTTCTCGTTTGTGCCTGTGTGACTCTCACTTCCATTCCTCTCCTCCTGTTTGGTGCTCTGCACTGCACGCCTGGCCTCTTGGGTCTGCAGTTCAGACAGATAGTGTCTGATGTTCTTACGGGCTGCATGTACTAGACCGCTGTCAATATCCAAGCCCAATATGCGGGAGGGTCTTAGCATTTTGGCAATATAGAGTGTAAGGTGGCCTGAGTTGCACCCCAAATCTAAAACGTCTTTACCTTCAAACCATTCTGGACGAAGCACGCGTACCCGTGGGTCTTCGCTGCAGCCTGGGTTGCGGTAGCCGTAATACTTGTTGTAGTTTCCATACTGGAACTTCTTCTTCTGTTGCTCCCTTGCCTGGTTGTGGGTCTGCTGGTGTTGGCGACCTCCTGGCCCCATTTTGGGCCCACTCCTTGGTGTGTGGAAGGACTGAGAATGTCTCTGTCCCCCACAACTCTTGTCTCCAGATCCTGACTTTCCAATCGGCGTAGAATGGGTCACAGGAGGCTCTACTTTGCCAGAGTTGCGCCTACGCTTGCGTCTGCTTGTGTGCTGGTTTGGTGCTCCTGATACGGAAGAAGTGGAATCCTCCATAGATACAGATGCCATCTCCTCCTTGCAGCTGGATGAATTGTCAGCTGTGTGCTCATGGGAATCCTCTGTGACACTGGAGAAACTGTTGGACTCTTTGGAGACATCTAGCGCAGAGCATGAGGCTAACATACCTGGAAGCGGTGCAGAGGCGCCCGTTTTAACCTCACTTTTTCCTGATTCTGAAAGGTTGATCTGTGCTGTTGAAATCCCACTACCAGTACCACCACCAACCCCACCTCCACCTCCTCCTCCTCCTCCTCCTCCTCCATGGTGTCTGTTGCGGTGTCTCTTCCTGCCACCACTCTTGAAGGGGGACACCAAAAAGCTGCTGTCAGCTATGCCGCTGTTCAGGTTCAGTGGATCTGTGATGTCTCTGGGGATGAGGATCTCTACGGGGTCTCGACTTTTTGCTGGCAGAGGGGAGGATTTGGGCGTCTCTGCATTCAGTGCCTTGTTGACCTCCTCGTCCAGCAGGCTGTTGAGATTTAGTGGGTCAAAAATGTTCCCACCCAGCAGGAAGTTGGTTGGCAGGACGGAGTCACTCTCAGAGTTCGCCCTTCGTCTCCTCTTGCCAGATGTGGGATGCTTGAAACTAAAGTTAGCTGTGTTGCGGCGCTTTGATAGCTTCGTTTGTTGCTGTTGTTTGGAATGATGAAAGCTGTTCCTGCGATTGATGTTATTCTCGTTCCCTCTGGCTCTCTGTCCACCGTCGTCTGAGTGGGTGAGTGTGTCAGTTGTGCTGGTGTGTTTTGGTGACGCCGTCGTTCCCGGGACAGGACAAGCAGCTGCAAAATCAGGGGTGGCGGCGGTGCCTTCCACCATCATTGATATAGTGCTGTAACCTCCAGTGCACTCCGACAGCTGCAGAGATGATGTTGAGCAGGCCTGTGGGCTGCCAGTTTTTACAGTATCCTCATCAACAGACATCTCTTTTGGTTTCCGGAGCTGATGTAGACATGGAAATACTTCTGGATCTGAAAGTGACAAAATAATATCAGTGAAAAGAAACACTTTGAAATGGAGCTGCAAGGGTTAGTATATCAAAAGAAAATTAATTGCCCACTATTTTGAAGGAAAAATGTCAAACATTTGCTGGTTTAAGCTTCTTAAATTTAAGGATTTGCTGCTTTGCTAACTTGGGTGCACTGGTGTACTCAGGGAAGATCTGGTGCCCCCATGTTTGATAAAACGCTGTGAAACTCTGTGCCCTCTTGGATGCCCCTATAGATAAAACATGATAAAGTGACCCGTAGGGTGCCCTTCCAGCAGACAAAACATTGGTGAAGTGTCCAGTCTTCACTATAAATATATCACGAGTCTTTTTTAAATCTTTTTGCCCCTGCCCCTCAAACAGCCTTAGTCTGCCACTGCTCGGTTGCATTTACTTTTGTTTGAATGTTGATTAATGTGCATCGTCCCTTCTTAAAAACAATGAATTTCTTTGCCACCTATGATAGTAAATGAAGAGTCTTTGGGTTGTGGACTGCTGGATAAACAAAAGAAGTCATTTAAGGATGTCACTTTGGGCTCTGGGATATTGGGATGAGCATTTTCCACATTTTCTTTTGACTATTTAAAGACTATGGGATTAATGGATAAAACGTGAGAATGACCTGCAGATTTATCGATAATGTAAATAATCATTAGCTGCAGCCATATCTGGAAATACCCTGCTAAATAGCATAAATCCATCAAAGTATGATGAGGAATTTAACATAAAACTATTGATCAGCTACCAAGTTATGCGTAAGTCCAGGGACCGGCACCTCTACAATGCATCTTTATAGAATGAGGGTCAGCAGAAGTTCACATCGTGGTCAATCACTTTGTATCCACAGAGGAGGATGCACCAGATAACCCCCCACTTCTCACTGTCATCTCCTAACATAGTGTTTGGAGAATAACAAAAGTCTCCCTTATTAAATGCAGGGTCTCTAGGGCTACACCATCATCAGTCTGGGTATCTGACGTCGGAAGCAGGTCTACTCAGGGGTTACTGACCTGAAAAGTTTAGCAGCCACTGTGTTGGACAGTTTATCTAGTTAGCAAGCTAGCTCCTAGCTCCTCTATCGCGGGCCAGAACACTGAAACGTCGACTCAACGTTCAGCTCCACTCCGGCCAACAAGCGTTACCAGACAAACAGTCAAGTACCCACCTCGATAGGCTGCTGCCTGAACCCCACAAAAACCGCGAGTCACGTTTACGAAAGTGCTACAATCTACCAGATGGCCACCTATTCGCGCACAGTCAACAGAGTAGTCACCGTCAAAGTAACAGTCTCACCTCACAGTTCTCCCCGCCTCCGGCCGGACTGTCACTGCCGCGCACTCTCTCTCGACTCGAGCTAACGCTAGCTGCTAGCTCACAAGTGTCCCTACATCAACACAACGGTGGCAAGCGACGCGGGCACGCCAGCAGGCACAGCGCGGTTGTTCCGTGCCGGTCCGTCCGCGACAAAGGCTCCTCTGTCCTCCAAACTGTCTTGTCGACTTCTTCAGTGAACTCCTAGTCGCCCTGTGTCAGGCAGGTTGGTGAATAAATTATTCCATTCGCTGATAGAGTCGGCATGGCGGCGCATCCGGGCTCCGAGCTGCAGCCCAAGATGACTGGGGCGGGGATCTGTGACTGGGAGGAGGACTCCGTCTTTAGGATATTATAATGAGCCTCACGGATCCTTATTATCACCAGGGCTGAAACTGGGCCTGCCTTCTTTAGCCATTAATAAACCAGTTGTTTAAATCAATCGATTCATTGTTCAGCTGGGTTGTTTGCTCAGAAGATAGTGAAGTCAAAAACTTACAGTGGCTACAGGGAGAAACACAGACACATATATAGACAATACAGAACCACAACAAAAAGGTCACAAAAAAACAAAAGCAATAACACAATATTCCTTTGTGGTAGGCTATTCATATGTTATGTTTTTGTTATGTCGACCGATAAGGCATTTCAGGTCCAATATCGATACTGATTATTAGAAATCAAGGAGACTGGAAACAGATATTTGGGACCAATATTCATTTGCATTAAAAAATGTAATCCTTTGTGTCAAAATGTTGAACAAGCAGTAGTGGAATGAACCTAAGTACAATCTACTCAAGTACTGTTTTTAAGTACATTTATTTGATACATTTAGTTACTAGTTACTTTGCAGATTCAGATTATGCAGTGTTTAGTGTTTATGTTACCAATCGGATTGTGTTGTGGGCAGGACATTGTGTGAGAGGATGTTGCATCAGAGCTAAAGTAGCACATTTTTAAATTCATTTATTTTATCGGCAATCTGACAGAAAAATCACAGATACCGATAATTGGAAAAAATGCAGAATATCAGCCCGATAATTGGCCAGGGCTGATAATCGGTCTACCACTACTATAAACATAGGACTAAAATGTATGTTTTCACTACCGACAAGCAGGAACACTTTCTTCCTGAATATTCAAATTAACATATAACACGACCCTCATGTATGGAGCCAAGTCGTTTTGAAAGCAGGGTTGCATGGTACAAGATTTTCACTGTACGATATCCATCTCCGATAATATCACAGTCTCATGGTCACACGGTACGTGATATAACACAATTCTTGTCATTTCTAGTATATTATCTGTAAAAGGTGCAATATGTTGAATTGAAGAATACATTTCAAGAGAAGAGAAAAATCTGAGCTATTTGATTTTCATGACTAAATAAACTGAATAAACAAACTGTCCTCCAAGGACAACACAATTTAATACCGTTTACGTTGTTTATGTAAGCAGGAGCCTTCTTGGTAGCCATCTGTTTGGTGGCCTTATTCCCCTCGAGAACGGCTTGTTTATATGGAAATATATCAGAATTTGTATTATTACCTTTTTTTTACCTTTTTTTGGTTGGACAAACCGCACATAAAACTAAAATGTTATGTCCTGAAAGCCATGAAACTTGATATAAACTTGAAATGTTATTATTCTTCTAATAACTCCATGCGGTAGTATTTAATACAGTAGATAAGCAGATGTACACGGTATGATAATTGTCAATTTTCATACTAAAGTGTACCTTCAAAATGGCGTACCGCTGCAACCCTATTTAAGACCTTTACAAGTATAGATGTTTCAGTCCAAGTGTTGTTCTGAAAAATGTCAAAATTTTGATTATTTAACAAACAAGAATATTTTTCTGAGATGTTCCATGTGACATTTCAAGTGTTTATTAATAAATGCAGTGTTCAGAAGGAATGCACTCCGGACTAGCATTATGTTTATAGAGTTTCGAGCAGCCATAATGAAATGTAATGATTGCAGCCTCTTGCAGTAAGATCAGGGAGACCAGGGAGTTTTTTTTTTACACTTTGTCTTCTCTCTGCACAGATGGATGAGTCGCCTATATAATGTGGAGACAATCTGAATGCAACTTCGGTCTCACAGTAAGATTGCCCACACAATCATTACCAAATTGATTTGATGTTTCTATATGTCAATTTTAAACTCAAAGACTTCTTGGTTATTTGGTTTACCGCAGCATCACAACCACGGCTACGATCCACAAACCAGCTGTTGGTGCTGTTGTTCTGATGACACCTTCTCAGTCAATTTCAAGGCCACAATCTACAAGGTAGGTGTGTTCCCCCTATCATTGCTCCCCTGACCAGTGTCTAGCGTAAGCCTTAAATTAGAGCTCTGGATGTGATCTAAGAGAAAATTGTGCTGAGGTCGCAGGGAAGCTTTTTGTCACTTCCATTTGCACATAACTGTGGTCATTCAACACTGCAGCCGGTGACAGGGTTTGATAAACGCCTATGTTAAAGATACACAGGGCAGCAAATTGGTGAGTGCTGCTGCCACCAAACAGATTCTCTAGATGACTTAGAGCTTTTATTTCACCCACCTTGCCTTTGTGATCTGAATTTTGAATTGAGTTTTATGCCTTAATGGTACAGATAAAGATCATTGCATACACATAAATTACATATTTAATGCAGAGTTACTGATGTTACCACAATGTGTTCTTTTAAAATTCCTGAGACATTCTGTCAGTCAGATACATATCAGAATGAGGTTTTACAAAGTTGAAGGTCTTTTGTAAGCAGTAGGCAATTTGTTAATTTTTAACAGGGGGGATGGTCCCGGTTCATTTCATTAACCTGTGACTGGCAAACTGACTCTGTTATTTTTGTTTGTTTCTGCCACTAGGGGATGGATTGGGAGGATGGCAGGTTAACAAGCGGGGATGCATTTTGGCCATTTTGCTAATAAGGGGGTTGATATCCCCCCGGATCCCACCTCAAATCCCCTGGTTGTAAGGTATGATATGTCAAATTGAGTGATGTTTAGTTCAATGATATAAGTTTCTGTCTTTGGGAACACACACACAATGTGATGCAGAGCAGTATGACCTTTAATACAAGTTCACTGAGATAAAACAAATCACTCAACTCATCTCCAACAGACCAAGGACCCTTTAGTTGAGTCTAGATATTGTAAACAATTCTGTTAAATATTAAAATGGACCTACAATAACATGCGGGCTGACCTTTAGTGCCACGTATAAACAGGTCGGCAGCAGTTGTAGCATGGCTAATGTTCAATGCATTAGCCTCACCCTCTGCAGTTTGCTCTGGTGGTATCTGAGGTATCTGAATATCCGTACACTTGGGATAATAATACAGATAACCAGCCATTATGTTACAGTTAGGTTTGCTTGCTCACATAATTGCACAAGTAATCATAGGTAGACTATTATCAGTATTCTGTAAATGAAATGCCAATAATATGTTGGATTTATGTCAATGTGTATTTTGATACACATTGACATAAATCCAACATATTATTAGCATAGCACATTTAATTAATTAAAAAAAATAATTTTCAAACAATAGTTTGGCAGCCCCCCTGTTGTAACTCTGAGGACCGCCAGGGGTCATAGACCCCCTGTTGAAAACCCAGACTTTAAAGTATGACATGAGGGTAGTTCACTCTAGTCCAGTTAGTTCAGCAATACAACTTTTCCATATTAAATGGATACAAGTTATTATAGAATATCATGACTTGTAGAAAAACATTTTTTGAGTACACCGAAGGTTTAAGCACTTTATTTAATAAAGTAAACATCTGAAACAGATATATGGCTATACCTAATTAAGCATGAAATTAACATTCACAGCATTTGCTCCAGTGATTCCTGTGCTTATTCCTTAAAGTGCAGCAAAGAGAAAGGGACGAGGGAATGAACACACATTTCCCCAACTCTTTGCACTTAAGAAATTACGTTTTTTTTGCTCGTTTTAACAGACTGGGACACAGTTATGTAAAAAGACATTGTGCTGAAGGTTAACATCTGAATTTACTGACAACTTGCTGTCCTCCAAGTTGCCACTAGGGGGAGACACAATATGAGCTTATCGATATGCTGCACACCATAGGCGTGTGTATACTTTAGCAGTATTTCAGTTCACTCACACTCTTTTTCTCTAGTCTTTTTATTCGCACAACGGTTGGTAATCGTAACGATTTTATTATTGTATCAGATTAAAATGTTGCTGTTTAGCTTTCCCAATAAGTTGGCCTATTATGAAATAAAAGAGAAAAAGGAAGACATTCCTTTTTACAATAGTGATATTGTGTTCATGAGAAATTCATGAACATTGTGGCTGGTATGATTCATGAGTTAAAACAATGGCCTCAGTCCACCCAGAGAGAGGCTTCAGTGTCTGCAGCTGTGGCAACAGGAGTGTTTGTGTTTTTAGGTAAGAAATGCCTCTAGTGGAAAGAAAGGAAAACACTACCAGCCCTCAAGGAATCTGGCAAGCTTTTGTTTTGAATAGCTAGTGGAATCTGTAACAAGAGTTTATTCTTTATTGATACTAAAGGCTGGAATTTCTTGGCTTACCGCCATTCTCCAAATTATAACACAAGGTTTCATGATGATGAGGGATAGTTTGACCAGGTCCAGAAACATCCAGGAAAATGCAGTTATATAGTTGGCGCTAAACTGTGTTGATTTTTATCACACACATATATTCCCAAATCTGGCAGCTTTATGTCTAGCTTTCCACTTGAGTTGCCATGGCCCGCTGCAGATTTCTCTTAGCAACATGACAACACCGTATGTACATCCACTTACATCAGAGATTTATGCAGATTTATGCAGAACATTTTTACTGATTTAACCACATGCTGGCATTTAAACTTCAGGGTATAACTGAATAAAAGAGCTATCATATGACTTCTTTTCACTTAACAATTACAGCAATCCTTGTGACATCTTTAAACACTGCGTGAGCCGTAACCACACATAAAAATATACTGTTTGTAATAAAAAAGCTCAAATATTACGTTTCCTATCATGATGTTCTAATAAAAAGATTATCGTGAGTCCTCGCAGCTAATATGGTGGAAAAAAATGAAATATCCTAAATAAGTGATGAACTGGAACTCTTAAATATGGATAAGTAAAGCTGCATTTTTTATTTAACCATAGATGGGAGTGTTTTTTTTTTTTTCAAACAGGATCCCCACACTTGATATTCTCTGCTGTTGAGTTGACAGCATGTTCCTAATTGGGTTCCAGTGCCACAGACTCTGTTGGGTAAATGAGTCACCCCCTCTCTAATCTCTATAGAAGGGGAAAATAGGGAGAGAGGGTACCTGTTCCCCCGCCTCTGTCCCTCTCTTTTCTCATGTTAATGGGGGTGCGGTCCTCGATCCCGGGCACCATCTGCCCTTCCTCGGGGTTTGGGCCCCAAGCACTCCAGACGTGTCCCATTGTTTGCGTGTGTCCAAGCAGAAAGTGGTGAGTAGGGATGGTTCTTGTGGCCCAAAAGGCTCCTCCGTCAACAGCACGAGCCTGCTGTTCATTAGCCTACATGTGACGGAGGGAGGGGGGCTGCTCGCGTGCCCTGTGTGCAGTAACATCAGGGCCTTCCGCCGTTTGTTCTGCTGTGAGGGCTGCACAGATTTTATGTGTGATGTCCTTGTCGAGTAACCGTTGGCTGAGGGGATGAATCCACAGGTCAGCATGCTCTCTAAAGTAGATTATAGCAGAGATATTGTGATAACAGATGATCTTTTAACTGATCTATTGTGCTCCGAACATGATGCATAATTCATTCAAGTTTTGTCAAAATCTAACGATAATGTGTGGTGGGCTGGTGAACAAACAAATGAATAGACTTAAGGCAGTGATGATGCAAACTCCCAGACACCATAACCTGCAAAAAATAAAAGATATTATTACTTTTTATATAGATGCATAGAGTCCACACAAGGGCTGTCACAATATCAGATTTTCACCACACGATTATCGTGGCCAAACAAATTCACAATAACGATATTGTCGCGATATCTATGCAAATTTGAAAAAAACGAAAGCAATCAAATCTCTCTTTAACTTTGTTCAGTGTGTGTTTTGTCCCTTTTTTTTTGGCAAAAAAATGACCCTCCAAATACAACTTGTAGGGAGGTGGAGAGAGTCTGTAACCATAACTGTAAAAAAAATGTATACAAAAAGACAGTTACACTCAATTACTAATGAAAAGGCATCCAGATGATAAACATCATTAACAAAAGATGCACAAGGCCGAACATCTTCACTGTATTATTCACGTAATATTATCATATGTGTATTTTTAACACGATAATAATATTTAATTTTTTTATATCACCTTTATCAATATTATAGCAATATTGCGACACCCCAGTCCGCACACTAAATAAATGCTCCTGTAAACGTTTATTACCTGCACATGTAGACCTCCACTTTTTTGGATGTACGTGCTTCTACACATTTTTTGCACGACTATTACTTTTTATACCAAAATGTTAGGGACTGCACGATACATCGGGCTCGTCATTGGTACGTGCCAATAAAGGCTTTAAGATTAAATATCCGCATCAGCCTGAAAATGAACATTTCTGCAGATAAAATGACAACCACACCCATAATATGAATTTTCTGCTGCTAGGGGTCTCTCAGTCAACAAACAATAAAAAATGCTATACGTAGTGTGGGATGACGATAGTTGCTGTCTTCTTTGTTAAATAACCACTATTGCTGATGAAAATCTGTCTCTTTGACTCAGGAAGAAATGTTCACAGTCAAGGTTATGTAATAAAGTTCTATTAAGATTATGTTTAATCACTTTAGCTCTCTTTCTCTCTCCAAGAAGTTAGCAACAGGTGACCAAAGAAACGCAACCTTACCTTGAGTAAAATACAAAGCGGATAAAATAATAAAAGCAATAAAATAGAATACACAAAAGAGGGAAAAACACACAATAATAAAGCAGATAAAATCACTGGAAGGCAATTTTAAACAAGTGGATTTTCAAAAGTGATTCAAAAGATGAGACTGAGTTTGCAGCCCTGATCTCCTCAGGCAGGTCTTGGAGCTCTAACTGCAAAGGCTCTATCACCTTTGTGAATTAATCTAGATCTCGGAACAACAAGAAAAGATGCATCTGAGGATCTCGGTATCGGAATCTGCAATCGGCCAAAATGAGTTGGAAAATATCAGCAAAATTCCAATATTGTGCATCCCTACTGAACTTGAAATAGATAGCACATCACAAAATAAAACCATAAAGCACAGAAACAATAGAAAGGTTTCTATTAGTGTAATAAGACAGAGGAGTTCTGTTAATATTCACTACCCACTTAATGCTTTTTAGGGTCACAGATGTTACATATACTGAACCAAAAGGGAATGGATGGGTATCTTACTTGAACTAATTATTATAGCTTGGTTGACACGCGTCATCCCCACTGAGCTCCGTCAAAATTGGGTTTTCTGAGGTTTGACAGATGGATGAATGAACTAAAGGGCGGAGACCAAACCAGAGTTGCCCTTTCTCAATTTCATTATTGTGGGAGGACGACAAGATGACAGATCAAAATGTCATTTGCAATCTTGGGTTGAAATGTGCTGTGATAACCTTTGGTATAACTAATTAGATCACGCAGCAAATTATTCCGTGGAAATCGAAAGAAAGGTTTTTAATTAAATCAAGCAAATATTGAAAGTTAAATTAAGCAGAAATAGGTTACAACTATGCTCCCTTTAAAGTTTTAATAACTAAAAGGAAAGGTGTTGAACCCCCAGGTTAGATTTGGTGGTGGTCATACTTGGCAGCCAGGTGTGTTCACTGTTTATGGCCCACCTACGAATCCTCATGTGAACTGACAAGATAACCTCCCAGTTACCCGACACAACACTGACAAGCAGATTACGACTTTCCATCGGTCCTGCCCTCCTCATTTTCAAAGCTACACGCTGCTGGCTGCATTCAGATTAGTTATTGAACTGTCCAAGCGGAGGGAAACAAGGCCGCTTCAGAGGCACAGCACACAATAAGCCAGCTGTCAGTGGGAGGGGCTTGTTCAGACCAGGGTTGTCATGGATAGGACTGTTTGTGGTGTGTTGCCCTGTGAGAGCTGATAGGTGCTCTTGTATGAGGCCGGCCGCCATGCACTGATTAGTATTGACACAAGGCTTGGTTGAGAACAGGCAAGTGAGGAGAGGTAAAGAATTATTTATTAAGTATTCAACATGTCAGCAAAGATGAAGTGAATACAGACACACTGGTTTGTGGATTAGAGATGGTGGTGTGCAACTGTTGCATATTGAGATGATGATGAAGAAAACCAGTAATTTTATAACGAAAATTGAGACACTGTGCTGAAGAAGATGTTGAATTTTGTTGGACTGCACTAATGCTGCTTTACCACTGACCACCGGCCACTGACCCTGCATATCCTTTTTATAACACTTGTGTAACAACTGAATTATACCTGACCTTTATAAGCACTCACACAGACTCCTCTCTCTATCCCCCAGAGGCCACCAATGTTCCACCCCCACACCTGTTTTACATTCAAAGGTGTGTCCCTGTGCCTCCTCACATCATAGCTGATGTCCTTGCAAAAGGTTTCAAATTACCTAACAATGTGATTCCACTCAACTACACTGAATGATGTGTTGTTACGCTGAAATAATATAGAACAAGAGTTTTTTGGTTGTATGATTTAGACTGTTTTCATAACACAACACCTTCTGGCTTGTCTGACAGGAATATTATCAGATCCATATAATTTGTTATTGTCAAATCAAGTCATTTTTATTTTTTATTTCATTATTAGTTGCACACATTTTGGTTTATCTCCGGATTGTTACATTCAGTTGTTTGGTAAATACTGGTAATTTTGAATTCATTGAAGGATAATTTCACCCAAAAATGAAATTCCAGTCATTATCTGCTCACCTCCATGACGATGGAGAGTCAGATGTTTCGAAGTTTGTTTAATATTATTTTTTCTGTTGTTCTTTGACGCTTTCAAACAAGTCCCCATCTACTGCTGTTATGATGCTGTTTTGCTGTGAATTGTTTGTGGACTACAAAACTTCACCCGACTTTTCACTGATTTAATCAGCACGGCTAATACCTCACATATTTGCTGTTTTGAATGTATAATGCCAACACTCTTCACCTTTGTTTACCCCCGATAATAACATCAGTCTGCAGCTGCCTCTTTTTATAGTCCAAGATAATTTCAGTGTAAGATGGATTTGTACATAGTAGATTCCACTGTCGCACAAATGTCATAATAAAAATCCCCTGATCCCTCTTAAGAACGGATTTACCAGACTGTGTTAAAACCCAGAGGTTATGGTATGTTGAATGGGAAAAGTTGCATTGTAGTGGACAAAATACTAGAGCAGGATGAGACTTTATGTCACTTTAAGAATAGAAACAAAAAGGGAGTTATGTAATATTGTTGTAGTACAACAGCAGTATATTTCTACAATTCTGCAGCTTAGACTGAGTAATTTCCCTGTACAGCTCTGTGATTAGATATATTTCACTGGAAAATGAATGGCATGCTTCTTCCTTAATGTAAATACAATTGTTTTGATATCGTCTTATTTTATCGGCACAGATCTTTCAAATTAGTTTAGCATCACACGCATTCATGCAATAGATTTACAAGGAAAACTACTATACTCCGTTCACATTCAACACGTCACACCAGCCTCACAGCAATCAGACACAGCAGACTATGATACTGCAAAATGTCAATAAGAGCCCCTCCATAAGTGCCAGCACATGCCACCCCCATTCAGGGTAACCACAGATTAACAGTGTGTTGGTAAAGGCACAAACTGCATTCGTTATCCAAAACATACGGCAGCAAGAGTTGGACGAACTGCTCCCTCTTAGCCTTAGCATCCTCTTTGAGTAAGCAGGTTGAAACATGAAACATAGCCTACATTTAAAATCTTGGCAAAACAGCCAAGGTGTTAAGTGCACAACATTAAACCGTTCTGTAATCTGTAATTACTGCGCTCAGCTGTCAGCGCTTACATTGCTGTTGAGCATTTTTTGCGCTGTGAAAGATGGGGAACAGACTTAATGAGCTCTCGTATCATGGTGGGTAACATATCAATACCATAATCAGCAGGATAGAGGCCTACTAACCTCAATTATATTCCTTTGGGGGTAATCTCTGCTGTGCCAGCGCACACAAAAAGTAGTTTTTCTGTTTGTGACTGAGGCTGTAGCATGGATGAGCGTGACCTATTATCTTTTACATGCCAAGTTACCAGTGGAGGGCTTACAGAAGTTAATCTGATGTGGTAAAATGAAGAGCATTTAATACACTGTCTCGGTCCATACCAGCCCTCTTTCGTCTGTTTTATCCACTCACACGAGTACACTTAGACAAATGTGTAACGCTCCATCTGCTTTTTGTTGGAGGATTATTTGTGCAATTTATTGTCACGTCATTTTATCAATCAAAGTTTTTATACACATTTTGATTGTAAAAAAGTGGGAAAAAAGAGTAAGTGGGACTTAAAGTAAGTCACGCCACAGGATTAGGCAGCTGCATCAGAACGAAAGAAGCAATTTTTAGATGAATTTTGTTTATTGGCAATTGGGGGGGGGGGCAGATTCTAACTATTGGGAAAATGCTGAATATGATCCAATAGTCGGCCACCGTCAGTAATCAGTCTATCCCTAAATTACTTTATTTAAGATGTGCTTGATTTTGTGAATATTATGACTATTGTCATTGCCAATGTCTGGTGATATAAAAACAATATAACTTGAAATTATAGTGTTCATAGTAGTATAAAAAGTCTCATAATAGACAGACCTGCCTGATCATAGCTATTTGAATGTGTCAGACAATCAGTTTCTTTCATTCCTTAATTTAGTGTCTAACTGTACTACAGCTTCGATGAATGAAATCAACGTTACCTGATGTCTGCATTAACTACAGTTGTTATGACAAGATATATTTTCCTGCACGGGTGAGAGGTGAGAGATTTTATTGATCTCAGTCGCGGAAATTGAAGTTTAGATCAGTGGGATTCACCTGCACACTTCCTCTCTTCTCATATATCATCATTTCCTGCGAGGCTTACATGTCTCTCTGAAGCATCCCTCTGCCTCTGCTCCCGTGGCACATTGAACTCTACCATAATATGATAATCTAAAACCATAATATGATATGGTTTATACAGCAGTGATTGACCAGTGCTGTGATTATTTGATTCTAGACAAAAGAACCTGTCATCTCAAATTTCCTCCTCCATTTTGCAGAATGAGACATTCTTCTTGCACTGATGAAGGATCTTCTTGGAAATTCTGCTACATACCAGCAGTGATGACATTTCAGATTCATATTGCAAACAAAAACTGTGGGATGTTTCCGTTGGTAGGATTTATGGCTGGCCTTGCCGAGTTGGTAGACCAAAGGGATTCTGTAGCACATAGAAGACTGAACTGGATTGCAAAGCCTCACTGTTATGACATGAAGAAAAACATGTTGAGCGTGCACTGTTGCAATGCACGATATTTCATTTTATTCCAGAAGGCAAAACTATCAAGAAAGAACCAATATCACAAATCTTTGAATCCATCTACAGGCATACTAGCTTACTTAGTACTTGGGCAACTTCAAGCATCACCATGAACATATTAATACTGACAATGCTAATAGGACGATGCTAGCAGGTATAATGTTTACCAAGTTCTTGATCTCAGATAGCATTTTAGGATTCTATCATTTGCTAAAACAACCCAATCCCCACAATAAATGTTGACATTGTACATTTTTGCAAACCAAAATATGCTAAAAACATTACATTTCTTTGCATTTCAACTTTATGTTTCTTGATGTTGTTTTTTTGGCAACAGTGCTATGCTTGAGTCTGGTCAGGTTTTGGCACACAAAACACTTGGTTAAGGTTTGGAAAAACAACATGTTCTCACTCCCAACTCATCAAATAAGGCAGCTTGGTCAGTGACCTTTAAACTATGACGCTCTACCTACCTCTCTAGTGTCAGTTTGGCATGTGAAGGGCTCCGCGGTCAAGTTAGCCAAATAGGATCACTTACTAGGCAGATGTATTTGATAAGTTGGGAATGAGAACCGGCTGGAAAAGATCATGCTTTGGCTTAAATACAGTTTGTGGACCAACACACTGACACATTGTCATCCATAAAGCAACACCTCTAGCATGGCTGAAAAGGCACTTGTAATTGACTAGATTGGCTTTTCCCCACGTTTCATTTGTAATTATCTCATTTCATGAAAATAGGTGTAATGATCTAGATGCCATATTACACAATTATAACAGTGTTTGTTAGAAACCTACTTAATTATGTTACTGATTAGATTATTAGTCAGGGCATATGTTTGTAATACAGATGTGTAGGTTATAAATATTATAAAAAGCAGTTTTCCCAACTCTGCTCCCAACACTAGTAAATTCCAGACAGGGCTTATTATAAAATGTCACCACAGAGATGTGCTCTGCCTGTGAAGATATTTATAGGATTCATTATATAAACCTGATCACTGACAGCAGCCTATGGGTACTAGTAAATCGTGCTCCTCCTCAGTGCAGCTGCAGGTTGTTCAGTCAGCTACTGATCTGAGCTTTAGGAGAGTATCTGCCTGGAGTAATACTCGGCAGAGTTTATGTGTAAATATGACATATTTAAGAGATTGTGGAATAGAAGAAATAGTGCATCAGTCAGTACAGCTGCTGGAGCCTCCAGTCTTTGAGACCAGATACGGAGACGGAGACACTGTGTGTAAATGAGAGATTTTGTTCATTCATATCTGATGTGTTGGTTTTTACTTACATTTTATTTATTTTATATTTTATGCATTCTTATCTATGGTGACTTACAATGAGGGAGCAGGTATAGGTTCAGTACTTCTGTAGGACACGTCCACAGCACATGTGGTTGTGAAAGGACAGACACAGCCAGTGTAGAAAGTCTGACCTTTCTTGTCATTGTTGCCATCCCAGTTTGTTTCTTTCAGAGTGCTTGTCTCACGGAGCGGACTGAGCGAGTTAATCCAGGTGAAACGAATAATCCTTTGTTGCTTTCACCTGTTAAGTCTACTTGAATCTACAAAATGAAGGCAAAATCAAAGATTAAAGATGGACTGAAGCATCATGTGGAGACTAATCAGTGCAATCACGTAAAGAAGTGCTTCTCTGTGTGTGTGAATGTGTGTGTTATATCTGTGTTGGGTCCAGTTTCTGGCCCCAGAAGTATTAGGAGCAATCCAACAGATTACAGGGTTGTAACAGGGTTAGAGTTAGAAGAAAAGGTGGAAGAAAAGTGATTATACCATGAAACTGTCTCTGTAATGGATGTGTGTGGTTGCTATGGTCCAAATAACAAAAAACATTGAATATGAGAGTGCAAAAGACATGAATTGATAAACCCTGGTTCCTGACCTGTTCCATGGTGGCTCAGTGTGCTTTCTGTGTTTTTATGGGTTCCTCTTGATTCCAAGATATGTTGTGGTACGGCCTGTTCTAGGGGTATCGGACCGTGACATAAGGACGAAAAGTGTACACCAGGGCAAATGATTAACAATTGATTTCTTTATACAGGGGATGAGCTATTTACAACAAGTGAAGCTGACTAAGGCCAAAATAACCAACAAAACCTGAACTTCCAATAAAAACAACCTAAGCCCTAACAGGAAAAAGAAATAAAGAACAAGTCATTCACTAAACTTAAAGGAGACATATTGTGTTCATTTTTCGGTTCATAATTTTATTTTGGGTTACTTCTAGAATAGGTTTACATGCTTTTATTACTCAAAAATGCATCAGTCTTCTCATACCGTCCAGTGTTGCAGCGCTGTATTCCCCCTCTGTCTGAAACGCTCTTTTTTAGCTCCTGTCTCTTTAAGGCCCCCCTTCCCAAACACCCAGTCTGCTCTGATTGGTCAGCTCACACACGCCTAAGCCAGCACCGCTAACAACAACAGAGCAGCTGTGCTAAATCAATTCTTATGCACATAGTGTGATGTTATGATGTCACAGAATTAAATGTCAGACTACTGACGAGGCGTTTCAGGGGCAGTGTTTTCTGTGGGAGAAAGGAGCTCTTGTTGGTGTGGACTTTGACCTTTTTAACTTTCAAGACCTTTTACAGGCACAAGAACCTGCTGTTCATGCTATCTATCTGGAACGTGATAACTATTTACAATATGTACAAGGCCTGTAATTGTAACTAGCAATAAGACCCAACACAAGCAGAATCAAAGTCATTTAGCAAAGCTAATATGCTAACACGAACAAACACACTCTTCTGTTAGATACACATCTGCAGTAACAGAAGATTAGGTTAGTGTTGATCCTCAAATGGTCATATGTTTGAGTGTTTGTCTCTGTGTTGGACCAGTAACGGGCAGCTGATCTGTCCAGGGTATTTCCTCTCTATCAGCCAAATGTCTGCTAGGGCAGCCCCACTGTGACAAGGACTATTCATAATTATAGTCACATGTACGGAGGTCATAAGCACAGAAAATTAATGAATGAGTTATTACTCATGTCTTAAACTCATGGGAGGATTAGATTGGAAAAATTCAACAAAAAGGGCTCTGAGTAGATTATACAGTAAATGTCCTGAAAATATAACATCAAAGAGGCCAATATTATTAAAATGATGTTTTTTTGCTGTACTTTAAAGGCTTTGTCAAGCTAGTTGTGTCATTTTGACACTTTTCTGTAATAATTGTGCCTGGCTGCCTTGGTGTAAGTGTACAGTGATCCTCTGTGTCTGCTGTCAGGAGTCAGAGCAAAACCTCTTTGCTTTCAGATATTTGCGTGACACTGCTGAACTGAATTCACATTTGCATTTCTCTTTCCTGGCAGGGTTTAATCAGGTCGTGCTATTGCAACACTTCTGCACAGCTGTAGAAGAAATGTATACTGTCAAAAAAAAAAGATGTACATTGGATTATTATTATCCCCAAGACTTTAGAAAGTCTCATATGATTGTTAGAATGACAATTTTTGGACAAGTATTGAATTCTAAAATCCCATTTGTTCCCAACCTGCATTTTTTTTGTTGAGTTTCTCAGAAAATATGAAGAGAAGATATGGCAATTTATTTATATACATCACAAAGACCATCTCCTGACATGAATAAAGGACTGTAAGGCACATTGTGTTCTTGTGATCATCAGGTTCTCCATTTGAGTGAACACTGTCACAGAACAGCCATATTACTCTCCGACAAGGAATCGACATTACAGGGGTTGTCAGGACAACCAGCCATGATTCACAGAGCCTCAGATAGGCCTCCACCTTGGGCTAGAAGCACTAGCCATGAGACTGAGCAGATGCTGTGCCAGTCAGCCAATCACAGGTGAGATAGAGGAAAAAGATGACATCATAGGCAAATTAGGGCAAATGCAGAGAGTTTTTTGGTTGTCGTCTCCGCCTGCTTATCAACCCGGCAGCGCTGTTATGCTCAGAAAAAAGAAATTTGTAGGTCTTTGGCAGATAATTCTTAACATGCAGGGAAATATTTAGTTTAACATTTTAGTACAATTTACAAATGTGAAAAACAGCCCTGTAATATAAAAAAATGCAATTACTGTATATCAGGCAATTTAAACTACATGTCACGCAGACAAAACTTAATATAGATTTGAAAATGTTGCATTACAACAGCATCACACAACAGTACATGGTTTTACCTGAAATGTTTAAATAGTGCGCAGAACATGCATAATGCATAATTTAGAAGTGACTAACACCATGGCCCTTATGTAACAGGTTACCAAATAGTAATAGGGAATCTTCTTTGATATAAATATTTAGTGGTAAACATGAGTATAATTTGAATTTTCATAATTTGAAGCTTGTTATAATGTCATGAACTAGTTACGTTGCTGTGGTGTGCGAAATCTTGTATAGCCAAAGAATTATGTGAGATGTAGAAGCAGCTTTCACCTGTATAAAAGAAAACTTTCCATCCATTGACAGTTTTTTATTTCTATTTATTACGTTTCTATTTAATTATTTATACAAAATAAAAATTTACAATTCCATTTATCACTGATGAATATGAATATGTCAGTGATTTATAGTTAATTTAAACTATACATGTGCAGCATGTACTCTTTCATGCTGCACATGGATACACATTGTGAAAATGTAAAGGTTTAGAGTAAAAGGTGCATCAAATCCAGTCCATTAAAGACCTTTTCAGTTAAAACTTTGCACATAAAAAATACACCTTTGCAAAGCCTTTTGTCATTACCTATTACCAAGGAGGTTATGTTTTCATCTGTGTCCGTTGGTTTGGTTGGTTTGTTACCAGGATTACACAAAAACTAATGAAACTTGAATGGAGGATGCGTCTTGTCCCACAATAGACCCCACTAACTTTTGGTGTAAATCTAGATAAATGGATAGATACAGGAAGTTTTTCTCACTCTTTTTAACATTGTAAGGCAATTTGTTAATTTCTTAAGGAATAATGCACGAATCTTGAATAAAATCATGCGTATTTAGGTGGCTAAAAGGGGACTGTTGGTCCTTGGTGGAGGTATGCACTCTACTGAGTGCCATTCTAGTTCAAATTGTAGTGCCAAGTTTTACCAGCCTCCTTGTAGTATTAAGAGGTTAGAAACACAGACCTTGCCTTACAAGTCTGCAAAAGAAAGACCTTGAGCTGGACATATAATCCCTCCCTCCTGGCCCTCTCACTCAGCAGGTTTGGTCTGTCAAACAGAAAACCAAGTGTGTCTGCCCGTTGGCTGCCTCCTCCCCCAGACCTGCTGCCTGCATTAATATTCAGCCTCTCAGCCAATGGGCAGAGCAGGGTGGATGACATCATGGGCTAGGGAACAGTGAGCAGCCAGTGAAGCATCCAGCCTGCCGAACAAGCTTGCTTTTAGGGTCAGGAACTGGTCTAACAAGAGAATGGCACTCCTGCCTTTAAACTGTCGTTAGGACTGTACGGCTGACGATGAATCTACCAGAGCTCCGGGCTCCAAGGCGAAACACTGAGCAAGAGAATGTGAAGACATATTTCAGGTAATTCCCTCTCTGTGTATGCAATATGGGATGTGGAGGGGGGGAGGCAGAGGAGGGAGGAGAGGAGAGGAGGAGGGGGAGGCTGTGTATGTAGGGGTGCTTTGTAGCCTTTTTTTTCCTCCTCTTCTTCTTCCACTCTGCATTCTGCCCTGCTAAGAAGGCAGCTGTTTCATCAGCAGTCTGTGCGTTAGGCCGAGATGGAAATGGATGCCCGCATCAGATGGGCTGGACATGTTGTGTATGATCATATACCCCCCTCTGCATCACATCATCTCTGTATGCACTCCCTTGTGCCTCGCAAATAGCATCTTTATTGATGGGGAGGTGTTAGAATCAATGGTAGCGTTTGTATGGGCCTTGTGTGTGTATCTCTGTGTGTGTGTGTGTGTGTGTGTGTTAGTCCTAGAGAAATGCAGCAGCTGCAGTGGCAACACTGGAACAAAAAAGAAGCAATGCTATTTTGGGTCTGTAGACCCGAGGCTGATGGATGGATCAGAGCTGTATATGCTGTGGATGAGGGGGTGATGGATGGTTAATATGCTGATGGATGCTCTTTTGTTATCTCTGCACTGCCTCACTTATGGCCTTTCAAGGGAGGGTTTCACCAAGAAATGGCTTTTATTTCCATTTCTGTCTTTCAATGACCACACACACACGAACACACATGCACACAGAGCAGAGACGTGCCTCCGTCTCCTGCCGCTAACATGGATGTGTGTAGCAGCTTCATGGCGGCTGTGGTGACAGGGAGATATACAACATCTGGTCACCTGACTTCTTTGGGGATCGGAGTGGGGGCGGGGGCCGGTTCCTGTGAAAGCTGAGCTATTCTGCTTCGGATCTCCCACAGCCATCGCCGCTGGAGGAGGTTGGAGCTTAATTTGTGCCTCCCCATCACCTCTGCTCATTCAGATGTTGGTGTCAGAGCTAACGTGGAGGATGGGAGAAAGGGAGGGAGAGATTCCTCACCCAGGAAGCGCAGTCATCCTCCGGTTTGTGAGGAGCAGGGCCTGATGGGAGACCTGTTGTCTGGCTGTCGTGTGAAAGAGGGATGTTAGGGAGTCATGTCAGTGATAGAGGGAGGGTGAGATGATTGTGGAGGAGAATTGGGGGATGGGAAGCGGAAGGTGCTACTCCCTCTGAACATTGGCCTGTTATATTGATATAGATGTGATACATGCCCTTCCATCATTCACTCATCTATCTGTCCAGACATCCAACACCATGACTGCACTCTTCTTCCTTCACTGTGTACATCCAACCATTTGTGTCTACAGAAAAGACACCAGGCCTCACAGTAGTGATCTAATGCAGTGTCACAGTCAGACAGAGATGCTGTGATAGAGTAGAAAGTATTTGGTATGTATACATCCTGCTGTTCGACAAATCTGTGAAACCGTTGCTGGGTAATTGGTCGCCGTTCTGGATCTTAAGACGCCATGCTCCACATGCCACAAGCATTACATATTCATCACACCTTTATCTCTGTTACAGGCAAATGGTCAGTTAATATGTCTGTATTTTTCATATCTGTATGAGTCTGCGTAGAACAGACCAGTTTGTCTGTTTAGGTTGCAGGCACCTTATGAAATCTGTTATATTTGCAAAGCAAGAAAACTGGTCAAAAGATGGTAATGTGTCAGATCTGTTATACTGTACATGTGAGTTCTGTAATACTGCAAGTGGAAGTAAAACTGCACCTTGTGCACAGTTTGTTGTGTAAACATGAATTGTGCAGGCATAAATCAAGCTCATCCTGGCTTGGCGTTTTATTAAAGTGTTGTCACAACTGGCCTTTGTGATCAACCAGCACAACCAAAACTACCATTACTTTTATCTTTGTTTATTTTACTTCATGTTTTATATGTTTCACTCATGGTAATGCATAGCTATAGCACGCAAATAAATAAAGTGATTCACATTCAAAACACGACACCCTTTGCACCGTCCATAAAAGAAATGGAGCTTATTTTACCTGCCCCTCACTCAATAAATACATGACGAATAAACACAGATGGTCTATCAATCAAAGTTACCTAATTTGTACTTACATTAAAAAAAAAGAATAAAAAACAGACGCAATAATTCACTAAAATAAGAAAACACTTTACCTGTCAACTTCCTATATAACCTAATGATTCTTTCCTTATACAGTTTCTTGATCTGAACCATATTTAAACAACCCTTTTTGACACCAACCGCTCAAATACACATCTTCTTTAAGTTTATATTGATGCTTAATAGTGAAATTTCCTTTTATGTCTACAAACTAAAAAACAAATAATTATTGTACAAATTTGAGGTAATACTCTGTATTTTAATTTATGACATGAGAGTGTATATATATAATGATAATCTCTAACAATGTCAGCAGCAAAAAAAGTCAAAATGTTCTAATTTCAGCTTCTTGAATGTGAATATCTTTGGGCTGTGGACAAAACAAGACATTTAAGGGCATCATCTTGAGCTTTGAGAAACACTGATCAACATTTTCCAACACTTTCTGACATTTTATAGAACAAACACCTAATGGATTAATCGAGGAAAATAATTGACAGATTACTCAACAGTGAAAATAACAGTTAGTTGCAGCCCTGACCTCAACTAAATCTTTAAGTTTCAACAGTCCTGACTTAATGAACAGTCTTTTAGTGCGTTCTCTAGAATCCACTTCATGAATAATTATTCGTACTCTTCTCTGAAATATAAACAATGGATTTATGTTGCATACGTCAAGTAAAGTATTACTGCACATACTTTGCTTTGTTCAAGACAAATATTCTTTATCATATCATTTCCATGAAGCCCCTTGTATCAGAATTACCCTGCAGGATTGACGGGAGGGATGCATCATTTTCTAAACCATCACAGGAAAGAGATTGAAATTCAACATTGAATTTGTTAGATTTTAAGCATTTTTGTACACACTGTACAACTCCATTTGCACACTGAAGCAATGTGAAACCTATTCTTTTTCCAGTGTGTCTGCCTGCATGTCTCCATGGCTTAGCGTGCAGTTCTGGGCTTCCCCATGTTTTCCACTGGCCAGTGTAACCCAACACACACAGCTTCTCTTACCTCACCTCAGCTAACAAAAGCAGTGGACACAGAACCTCATCTTGGCTTGTAGCCTGCTAACTGGGCTGCCTGAAATATGATAGTAGGACACACAGCGCACACAAGTCGGCCTCCATCTGTTGAGGACTTAGTCTAGATGAGTTATGCTGCTATTGTCCGCCGTAGTTATCGTTTAGGACTCCTGTTGACAGTTTATAAATGTGCAGTGGCCTCGTGCTGGGGTGTTTGTGTGTGTTTAAGGACATAGCTGTCTAAAGCGGAGCAGTAGTCTTGTGGTAGGTGTGTCAGGGCTACAGTCTGTGTGTTGTGGATTAGCATGTAGGATTGGAAGCCATCTGGCCATTTTGTCCCAGAAAGGGGAGGGGGAGTAAGTGAGAGAGATGGATGGAGAGAGACAGGGAGAGAGAGTAACAGAGGAAACACTCACACACTGACACATTGACACAGCTCTCCCTCCGTAATCTCCCTACTTGATGTCTGTTGCTACTTAGAATAGGGTGGCTTGTCTGTGTGTGTTTGTGTGTCCCTCTATGCACTCTCTGTTCGGGACGAAGCCTCTGTGACTTAAACTGTTTCTGATGTATCAAACACAAATTGCAAATTTGTCTTCAAGAGAGTCAGAGAAATGTCTTGGGAGGAATCAAGACTCCAGAAAACAAGTGGCATTAAAGCCTTTCCAGTAGGATAAGTGCACAGGGAAAAGACTCCCCAAATGGATCGAGGCTGTAGAGAATGAAAGGGTGAAAATGTTGTGGAGGAGGAAAAGGGTTCAGGTGGTTAAAGAGATTAACAAGTTTCACTGGGTCAAGAGTTCGCAGAGAGTTGCAGAGGGGCACCTGAACTTGAATTTGTTTGAAGAGGAAGAAGCTGCAGAATGTAAAATGTTGGAGGCCAGATGAGTTTTCGGAGAAGGAAAAGACTGCCGATGACCTCGAATGTGGTTCAAAAGGGGACTGTTTCTTCTATTAGGAAGTGCTCTGATTGCCCTCTTGTGGATCCCCCGGCTGTGTTTCCAGAGGTGATACCTTCACATACAGTCCAGCAGCTTCAGTGTATTAAACAGCTGGGAAGACTTTAACTTCAACTGAAGTTTGATCAAGATTGTCATTGACATTAAATAAAAAAATCCATGTTAAAATGTCTACAAATGACCAGACCTTTATTATCTATTTTCTTGAGTCGTTTAATTATATTATGCTAAATATTTCCATCAATGTTAAAGGAGACATATTACGCTCATTGTCAGGTTCATAATTTAACTATTTACTTTTACTAGAATAGGTTTGCATGCTTTTACGCTGACACACGCCTGAACCACCACTGCTCAATGTGTCTCTTGTCGGCTCTGTTTTCAGCTTCCAGTTAGCTTCATTTCCACCATGAATATAGGCATGAATTATACAAATGTGTGACATGGTGACAAAGTGTGATGTCACAAAGTCACAGAATTAAAGGCAGGACTACTAACAAGGCGTTTCAGGAGCAGTGTTTTCTGTGGGCGAGAGGAGCTTCTGTTGGTGTGGACTTTGGCCTTTTTAACTTTCAAGACCTTTTACATGCACAAGAACCCATACACTAAAGCATAATGTGTCTCCTTTAAAACCAGAAGAATCTATCATTCTGTTTCATTTGGTCGCCTGTTGCTGTCACTTCCGAGGAAAACATCAGATGATACGTCAGAGAGTGAGGAAGGATGTCGGCGAACATGAGTGAACGTAACGTGAATAAAACTTTAATCCACTACCTCGTCTGGGAACATTTCTACCTGAATCACGTAGATTTTCATCAGCATCGGTGGTCGTTTGAAAATAAAGACAACAATTCCCATGACCCCATGTTACTTTAGGATGTCATCAAAATACATCTTTTGTTTTTACTGTTTTAATTGAGACACCCCAACAGCATAAATTACATAATGTGCATTTAAACGAGTTGAGTAACAAAAAACAAAACAAAAACAAAACATAGGCATAGACACAGTTTTAGTGCGAACGTATAGAAAAACTGTTGTCATGACCATATGATCCAGATAAAAAGAAAAATTTGGCACAAATAAATAACACCTTTACACTGAAGGTAATATATAGCAGTGTTGTAACACTGTTTCTTTACCTCCAAATAAACTGTAAGGAATTCAGTTTCTTTTCTCAGCTGCGTGGAGGTGCAACTTCTGTGTGTGGCAACACGCTGCCTCTCAGTTCATTCACTTGTTGACACTAATATTAGTCTCATGGTAGTATTTGTCTATGCAAAGTCATACTGCTGCTATATACATTTAGCAAGGGAGAGCTCATCAAGATTAAATGCACGGCTAGTTGTAGTAATGACAACAGCTAGACTATTATGATTATGTGCAGTATAGTTGTAGACTGAGCCAGGCTGTCTAGATAAACAGACACAATGGAGACGCACATACCTTCCCAAACATGAAGGATTTTACACTTACATAACCTCAAAACAACATATAACTGATTTTGCATTTATGCAAACTATACAGTGCTGGGAAAGCATGTACATGTCTTACAATGGGGGAGTTTTAACCGTTTCAACTTGACTCAGAGCAGGTGCACCAGCTGGCATTGCAGGAGGGAATCCACTCCCCTCTCTGCCTCCAGCTGGCATTCAAATATGCCCACCCATGCAACACTAATGCAAAAAAAACAAAAAAACAAAAAAAAAACAACCCCCTCGGTGTCTCTAAGTGGACGGTACAACATGAGCCGCCCTACCTGTCCTTTGTGCTCACACGTTGGTAAGACACAAACATAAACTGTAACTCAAGAAGCCGGAGTATAGTTGGATTAAAGAGTAGCTACAGTAACAGAATCTATTAGTCGCAGTAGGTTTTGCTTAGTTTTTGATAACCAACAATAGGCATGTCTTACATATCTCCATGCAACACTTTTTCAAGTTCATAAATCCAAGGTATGGACTTAAAACTGACCAAAATCAGTATTAGAAAATAATATTTGAATCTCAGAGATATGTACAGTGACAGTTGGACAGTATGAAGGACAGTCGATCGCCTCCAGGGAACCATTGGTGACTCTTTCTTGTCATGTCGAAGACTGATATATTGTATGCCTTGTTACGTACAGTGTATTCACTCTATTCATGTATTCATGGGTTGCAGCCACAAACACGGAGCCTATATGAGGGTTACAAGGAATGTCAAAATAGTATGAAGTATTCAAGGTTTTGGGCACCCCTGTGGCCTAGTGGTCCAAAATGCATAATTAATGACTGCAGTGTTTTTGTTTGATTCTGCCAGTGTTTCCTGTAAGCCTCCATGAACTCCCAACCTTCAAATACAAGCAAAAGAAGGTATTCAATCTGTTGAATTAGTGGCTTTAACCAGACCAAGCCAACAGCAGCCACACATTTCATGCCTTCATCATGCTTTGTTTTTAAGTCAAGGTTAAGAGTTGAATATGAATGCAAAAAATCATTCCGAATGCTTCATATTTTAAGATGGACCATGAAATGTGATTGAAAATAAGACACATCTTTCTCTCAGGTAAGGTACAGTGGTTCATTCTGTCAGGGAGAATAGAAAAGCTATCACAATGCTTTGGTATAACAAATAGTCTGTCAGACAGGAAATGCCTATCAAAATAAACTAACAGTTACAGAAATGGGCATTGAATAAAATCAAACCTTTCTGTCAGGAATGAATATTCATCAAAAACAGACACAGTACTGTCAATGAGCTTAGAAATAAAAGTGTTTGTCCGCTTGTCAGAATGAGCATCCATGTTTTGAAGCACTGTTACGCTACTGGTAGTCCATTTTGATAGAAATGTTCCACCTGACAGATAAAACTGCTCCACTGTCGAGTACTTTAATTCGACGGGTAACTCATCCAGAGAGAGCAACTCAAACCGTCAGAGCACAGTGTGTCACAGATTTGTCAGCTGTGTCTGTTCAATAGTTTTATTGCATGCTTTTAATTGAATGTTGTTTACCTCTGCTGCTGACATCAAAAAAGCCTTGTGCACACTGCTGATTACATTTCGACAAACACCTACCAAAACTCTTATTTTGAGATGCTGGAACAAAGAAAATGAAAACGGGAAAACTAATGTGACAGGTTGAAAACATGTAGCCAAAGTGTGTGTGTCGGTTGGCCTGTGCATACACGTTCATGTGTGGATATGAGAGCGCAGCACTGGAGGGGGGAGTTCACCCAAACTAAATATTAAATGACACAGCAAGCTCTGAAGCCTCCCCAGCAGGGGGGTTTGGGAAAGGATCCTGCCTGGTAAAATGAGAGTCATGGTGAATTGTAGGCTGTGGTGAATAAATGGGTTTTGTGTGTAGAATAACCACTTTTTCACTCCTTTGTTTTGGACATGAGGAGTGTTGTCCCACAACATGTGAGCAGACAGTTAGTTAATAGTAACTGAGTCATCCCAGGAGTGTGTTTTTTGTTTTTTTATCATCATGCTTCTTCAGTCTCGTTAGTGTTGTTGCTGATTAGCATTGGGACAAGATCGATGTAGAGTAAACAAAGCAGACAAACAAAAAGTGCATTTCAGTAATCCAATTTAGTTTAAATGAGTATTGAATCAAAAAATGATGTGTAATATTAACAGATTCCTGGAAAAACAACATCAAAACTCAAACTGCAGATAAGTGGTGGATTTCAAGCCGTGCAATAAATAAGTATGTTTACTCGAGTACTGTACCTAATTTTAAGGTAGGTAAGCTAGATCTTCACAGCAAAACAGCGTAGCAGCATTCTTCTAAACAACTGAAGCAGATGGGGACTTGTTTTAAAATGTAAAAAAACAACCAAAACAAAAACGTTAAATGGGTCCATACAGCCTGTTGTAACCCCAATCTCAAGAAGCCCAAGATCCCAAATTGATTTGAAAAGACGTCATTTACACTCTTTTTAAAGCCTAAATCATCACTGTAGCTGCTAAGTTAGAAGTGTTAGCGTGCACCCCGTCTGAAGTGGTTGCGCAAGCTTTACCGCACATCAAGGATGTAAATAACACCTTTTCAAATCAGTTTGTGATCCTAGGGCTCCCAGAGACTTGGATTACGCTGGACTAGCTGTTTGGAGCCATTTCATGTTTTATTCGGCTGCCTTTTAAATGTTTAGAAACAAGTCCCCATCTACTTCAGTTGTTCAGGAGAGTGCAGCACGGAGGTGAATACGTAGATAATGCCTGAATTTTCATTTTTTCGTGAACTGTTCCTTTAAGTGGTATATCTTAGTACTTCTTCCATGCCTGGTTCTGTAGAGCTTGATTTTTCTTTCATCTTTATATCCACAATAGAAAACTACTGTATGACCCAGTTTCACTGCTGCGTAATTTTTTGTCTAACTAGAGTTTTTTTTAGTGAGTCCATAAAAAAAACAACCACCACGATCACACAGACATCTGGCTGGTGGCTAATAATAGATGACTGGTTACTGATTAGAGATGTTTATGCACTTTGCTGTGTGTGAAATAGGATTGCATAACACCAAAATTGCTTAAAGAAATCAAAGTTTTTGTTGTCATTTTCTGGCTTAGTAAAAATACTCTTGGTAGGATAACAAACTGTATGTGAATCGACAGTTTTTCAGACCTCAGAAGGATGTAATAGGTCAGTGTGAATAAGTCATTTAAAGCAGTGTGCCTTTGATATTGTGTAATCATGCTCTAGTTAGCATATTATGAACGGGTATAAGCCTTTTATACCAACCAATGATTAAAAGATGTTCATGCTCAACATTTTCATGGTTTTTATCCCAAGGCATGAGTATCAGCTAAAAATAGAAGTTAGAAAGAAAAAGTTTGATTTTGGCATATTTTTTTCGTGGTGAAATTCTCCTGCTGCAACACAATTAACACACGATGAAAGAAATGACTTCACACTTTCTGAAAGGCGACAACAACTGAATCAATGTTACAAATTTGTAATGAAGCTTTAATCAAGCTCCGGCATCACTAACATATTTATATTAGAGTTTATATAAATTGTTACTCTAGATGTTTACTGCTGCTCTTTCTACAATCAATGAAATATAAACAAAAGAAACATTTGTACTTAAAGTGAACTCAATAAGATTTAGTTCATGAGTTGAGAATAAACTCACACCCCTGTCTCACCTGCCACCTGTTATAAGCAGACTGATGAGGTAGCTGTGACTTGTCCCTTTCATGAACCAGACGTTGGCAGCTGTATGCAAAGTAGAGTTACAGAGTCTGGTAAAAAGGGGGGCAAACCACAGAGGTGGAGGCTCAACAGACAAAAGCTGATATGTCAGAAATTATTATTGCCAGCTGTATTGTAATGTTTAGAAAATGTCTGGTTCAGTGTGCGTTTTGTGTGTTTATGTGTTGCCGTCACAATGTTTCAGCTCTTTAGGTACCAATCTACTGATTGTAAGTACCTGGATTTTTATACCTGCACAAATCAGGTTAAACAAGATGTTAATGAATGAGATTTAGAGATGCATGAAGGCAGATTTGGCTAACCATTGGACAGAGCCAACAGAGCAGTGTTCTCATGTTTCCAGTTCTTGTGCTAAGCTACTGTAAGCTAAGCTAAGCAAGGCTATCTGGCTGCTGGCAGTAGTTTATACCATACCGATACAAGAGTGGTATCAATTTTTGCAAGTAACTCTCTGCAAGACATCGAGGTTTTTTTTTCCCCAAATGAAAGGCAAGTTGTAAGATATGGCCAGAATTTTAGATTAAAACATTCAAATAGAGGTGTGGTGAGGTGTCCCCGCCCACCTTGTCTTCCATCTACCGTGTCCACTGTAATCAAACTGGCATCCGTTGGTCTCTTGCTAACGGCAGCTAGTCACTACAGCCAAAGATGGCTCGAGAAACCTTAGAATTCTGGCCATTTCTAACAGATTACACCTTTAACACTTTAAACCCAAACTCTGTCGCCTGACAACAGTGCTGACATTCAACCATTCTGCAAAAGCCTGGATCACATTTATGTTTTTTGACATTCAATGGCAACAATTTTAAAAATGTTATGTTTCCATGATATCTGCCCTCCAGCTATGGTTAGTTACTGTCTGTATACGCCCTCTGACACGCCCAGTCAGAGGGGGACTGGAATCTACAGAAGTAGACGGAATTAATCTTTGGGAAAATGTCTCAAAATATCAACTGTATTTGATAAGAAAAATAAATAAAACCAGAATTAGATTAGATGATTTCCTTTTCCATGCTGTGGCATGTTTGACCACATGCAGTTTTGATCTTGTGACCATAAATTCTGCTCATGTCCCTTTCAAAAGGAGTCCCAACCACAGCGCCAGACTCCTCCTCCTCATCCTCCCCCAACCTTTATTTAAAATTAAAGGGAGATGGCATCTACACAGTGACTCTGTGTGTTTAATTGTGACCTTCAGAGGCCAACCATGTGAGAGAGGAGCGTTTGTGCAGTAACATGTTGACATCTGTGTGTTGTCGGCCTCCAGTGCTTTATGTCTGGGTGGAGAGTCTGTGTTTTGTTGAGTCTTTCAGGTTTTCTTTGTGTTGGTTGGAATAGGCCAACTTCTCTGACTCAGTGTTTATAAATCTTTGTGGAAGTACTGTATATGGATGTCACCAAGATAAAGAAGATAACAATGCTAAACTGCGGCTCTGGAGTGTCCCCCCTCCTTCCTCCTCATCCTTTGAATGTCCTCTAACTGTCCATCCCATCCAAGTAATCAGCATCCTTCAAAGAAGCACAGCCAAAGCCAAAGCCAAGTCAAACAGAGAGTGTGTCCTAATCAGGGGCATGAAGAGCCGGGCTTATGGAGCCCTCCCCCCACTGCGGGGGCCATTACTGGGCCGCCATGGGCTCAAGATTAGAGCCTCTTCCTGTGTTAGCCATTCAAATTCAGCATTAATGTTTGAAAGAGCAGAGAAAATGCCTGCTCTTCGTGGATAGATTAATATTTCATGGGGAGAAATGTGAAAACATCCCCAGTAATGTCTGAGTTGAGGTGGTGTGTCTGTGGTGGTTCTGTGTGTGTGTGTGTGTGTGTGTTTTAGACATTCATATCACTGTCAAAACGTCACGTCCTACCAGAGCAGGCCACGCAGAATGAGGTTGTGGTTGTGTAATTTTTGACGAATTAGCATATGTGCATCAGTGTTGCAGTTGCATTTTTGCTGTTTAACATTTTGACAAAAATTGATGCCATCATGATAATTTTTCCTTGAGTTCAGCCTCATGAAAGACTATGTTCAGTATCAGGCAAAACGCAGACGTTGAGTTGATTTATCATGTTTAGAGACAAGCCTGTGTGTGTTCCAGGAATAGGAGCTGCTTGTTTCAGGGACAGTGGCTCACTGACTGCCTGCCTGCCTGCCTGCCTGCCTGTCAGTCTGCACAGTAAATAGGTCAGTGTTTTATGTGAGTGAAGAATCAGTAATGTCTGGGCCTCCATGAAACTGCCATCTTTAGCACTCTGACCGATCAGCAGAGCTGCTGCAGCAGCCGCCAGTCAGTCAGGTGATTAGACAAATAGCCACGCAGCAGCGATGAGTTAATTCGTAATATATAAAATTGGTTTCTTGTGGTTTGCTGTTGTCTCCCGCAGCTGGTGGCTCAGGACCTCACTACTGCCTGATGCAGAAATGACCAAAGTCAGACGTGTTTTTCAGCTACATAATTCATCCACACAGTTTTACTGAAATTATCATATTTATGAGCATGCACTATACCTCCACTGTTTTATGTAAGCGTAGTCTGTGTCGCATCGGTATCGATGAGGCAGGGGCGTACAGTATGACTCACCCAATAAACCCTAAGAAAATGTCTGCTCTGTGTCTAAAGGGTTTAGAACCTCCTGTCACATCGTCATTATTTGATGTTGCAGCCATTGATTTTTTTCCTCTGTATTTGCTGACCAGAGAGCGACCTGATTGATTGGATCCCAGTCGCTGTTGTCAGGTCTGGCTTGTGCACATCCAATTCTGTGCATGCCCATAAAAGCTGTATGACATACTGTAGTATGTGTTCAGAAGATTATGTTAATGGATTAACAGTCACAGCTGCATAAGTCCCACCAGGACAGAGGCACATGTATGTGTTTTAGTAGTGGGAAAACAAGTCTAGACGAGGTGGATATACAGTATGTGAGGGATTATCTGTGACATTGTGTCAGATTTGGATGCTTTTTGATGAAGATGAAACAGTTACAGTACAAGTTATGATATGCTGTGACTAGCAGTCCAGGTGAGGTAAGCTAGCTTGTCTTTGTGGCAAAGCTAATAAAGGTTTACATTTTTTCATTGTGAACTTGGTTGAGTGATTTAGTTTTAGTTTTAGATTTAGATTTAGTTGATGACTTAGCATCGATCCATAACCTAGCATATTTTTTTCTGGGCATTTGTTGCCTTTATTGGACAGTGACAGGTCAAGAGGCAGTGACAGGAAATGAGACAGGAACTGTTAACGGTTGCAACCTTGAAGCCAGGCAGCAGGGTTAGGGTAACTGGCACTTCATAACTGGCATTTTAAATGAAATCTGAAATAGGATTTTGAAGCCACTGTTTGTCAGCGTGGTGAATCTGGAAAACTTAAATCTTGCTTAAATGGTCAGTTTCTTGGGGAGGTTACTAGGAAAACTATAATGGGTGATACTTCCAGTGCTCCTTTGAACTAGTGTAAGTAACAAAGTATCATAAATTGGTGGCACTTTCTAAACTTCAGCAGTGTTAGCATGGGCTAAGCAATAAAAACATTGTTTCACTAGAAACAACTTACTAGTATAATTCACTAGATACATTTACTAACCTAGATCTTCATAAATTAATGATACGGCCTACCAACCAAAGGACAAGGCCATAATTCATGCAAGGCATCATGGGGGCTCGAGATAAGGGGGATACATTATTTTTTCAGTACTCTTTTTTTGGTTTTCAAATATATGCTACTCAAGACTCACAGGAGTTTAAGCTTTTTTTGCTAACACTTTACTTAGCAGTACTCTAGACTGTGACCATTTAGTTGCATATCCTGACCATTTTTGGAGACAGACTAAATGTTATAAACAGGAGCAACAGTGTGACTTGCAAATATTCCCTGTGTTTTTTGTTTTTTTTTAAATCATCATTGTATATTACCCAGGGAATACAGTTTTTTTAAAAGATTATTAAATTAATAAGCCAAACCTCCATATTTTAGAGCAAGCTCTAGATTTATTTTATAATCAAGCGCTTTAAGCAAATCTGTTTTAATGTTTTATAGGGTACACATCACAAGGACTCAACACATATGCTAATAATAAACAAACACAAAACCAAGCTAATTTTCTTTCCCAACATAAATACTCGTGTACTACACATATAGCCTGTACCTGAAAGAAAGGGAAAAAGTATACATTTAACATATTTGAACACATTGTTTTCACATTCACACATTTCTGTAAGTTGTCTTTTCATTAGGCCACCAAAGGATTGATCAGTTATACAGTTAAGATGGAAAATATATGAATGTGCTTTGCATGTCAATTTAAGTGGTGCTCCTACATTTTCTGCTAGTGCTCCTCGTTCGGACTTCCTCCCCCTCCCTTGATGATAAAATCCAGGCTCACTGTGTCAAGTGGCACAAACTGTGTGTCTTCAACACGTCTTCCCTTTTGTCCTGGCAACTTCCTGTTGTTTTTGTCCTCTCAGGTGTTGTGATAGCCACGTTGTCAGCGACTATGGATGTCAATATTGTGACATTCCTTTGTAAACAAGAGTTTTAGTGGGTTTTGTTGTCAGTGACACACCTATCCTCCAACCTGAGAGAACACGTTTTCAGCTGTTGTCCGGACTCACCCAGCATGGAAGAAACTGCCACCACCAGTATATCCTGGAAATATACCAGCAAAATACTTAAAAATAAAAAATGTACTCGTATAGTAAGATCATAGAGAGTTTCTCTGTAGCTGTCTGGTTATTCACAGACAGCGAAGTGGATCAACATGTAACTTTTATTTGCATAGTTAACCAATCTGTCAGGAATTACCTGTTTTGAGAGGTAAGGGTAACTGAGTCGGTTCTCATAGATACAATCAGTGTCATCTAAATCAGACAGAGGCTGCAGTGTAGTTTTTTATTCTTTACTTTCATTTAGCATTTGTTGCATCTGCACTCAGATAACAATTCATCTACAGCGAGCTCTGACATTGAAAGGGCAGCAAAGTACGCACTGCTATTTATCTACCAAATGATTTCCTGCAGTGATTATATAGTAGTTTGTTAATTGGAAGGATCACAATGCAGTTGAAAAAAAAAAATTCTTATTCTCATCACATCGCAAGCAGAGGGGAACAGAAAACACAGTCCAGTTTATTAGGAAACATCAAGACCGTGTTGGTAGTCTTTTATCTCCATCAGTGTTTGATCTTAAAGACTTTTTTTCACATCATTGGCAAATATTTTGTCGTCTAGTTTATATGAATAAAACATCAGAATCAGCCTAATTACTCATTAATGTTTAATGCTATTCAAGGGAAGAAGAACTGTTTGATCAGATGAGAGACTGTTTCTCTCTTATGGAGATAAAGTTAAAATATGCTGACTTAATCAAGTTCATTGTTTATGTAAACTTGTAATTAATCCAGTAGTGGTAAGGAAATGAAGGACTCTAAGCTGACATGAGCTTTAAAAATATCAAGGCAGGGGACTGTGCTAACAGTACCCATCAGTTCATAATCCTGGTGTTTAGTGGTTGGGTTGGCTATTAAGTTTTTATCAGACAGCTCACTCTGCAGTAGTTAAAGGAGCAATATGTAAGAATTGGCCACCTGTCTAAATTATACTCCAAAACAAATAGGGGGCAGCATATCACCAGAGTAACTGCTTATTGTTACTAACGGAAGTTGTTGTTTGCTAGTTAGCTCAGTTAGCCATGCAGCTAGCGGTCCGAACTGGGAGCTGGGAGCACCAGGGAAGTGTTGGTGTTTACAACTCTAGCACAGGAGCTTTGGACCCGAATGGGAAGGGGCTAGCTGGTTAGCATGCTAACCTCAATAGAGGTACAGTAGATATAAATACAACATAATGTATGTAAATGTAAAGACTGTCATTGATTTACATTCTAGATCATTTTAGTTAATTTTGGGATGTTTTTAACTAGAATTCTTGCATTTTGCTCCTTTAAAAAGACAATAAACACATACTGTGAGATTATATTCACTCTGGTTGTCCTGTTCAAATTGGTTTCTCAGGAAATGACACATTACTGACAAGTATGTATCACAAGGAAACAGGATTTGAGGCTGCAGAAGGGAAAACAAAGAGCTCTGTAATAATGCTGTGACTGTACACATATCTAGTTAAACTAGAGCTTCCTATCACTGTATCAATGTAATTCAGTTCCTTCATTCATAATCAATTATTTTGGGAAGTTAACAAAGCGTAGGGTGTAACACGCCTGATTTAGTCTTGTAAAGGAGATGGTTACATAAAATTGTAAAGGCCACTCGGAAGGCACATGTGTCATTTGTCAGAGGCAGTGAGCGCCGTGTAAGAGCCGAGGAGTGGTCTTTGTTGTTGGTAATGTAGGTCTCCACTAAGGGGGCGGCCTGGAATGGCCCGCTTTTCTGGGACGGTCGTGCTGCACATCACATGATGGGCTTGGCCTCGGGGTGAGGCAGTGAAGGAGTTTAAGATGGTAGTGGGAAGTGGGTAGATGAAAGATGAGAGGATGAGTGATGGGAACGTTTACCCTTGCCAGTTTCTCTTAGAATCAACTCCTGGTTACCGTTTTCACAGCTGAACAGACCCACTGGACACCACGGCTCCACCTCGCCTCTGAATAACCTCCATTCAAACAGAAAGGGAATAAGATTCATTTTTAATATTACAATCACAGTTTTAGAAGCTGTGTCTAAATAATCTCTAAAGTATCACATCTGTTAGAAAATAAACAAGATTTCCTAGAGTTTTTCAGACCTGCAGCCAGTGTCACTGTAACAGGATTCCTCATGCTAAAATAGGCCATCACTCTGAAAACACAGTACTTTGAAAGTATAACTACGAGTCCTCTTTGAGTGTTACATCTGTCTGAATGCAGTTATCAAGTCTATCAAGTTATTTTGTCACATTCATGTTACCATAGAGTTGAGTCACTGGTACAAATTCTTGTCACTGCAGTGATGTTTAAATAATTAATCTATTAAAAAATGTATATTTAAAGGTCAATCGAGAAGCTTTTAATAAATATATTGCAGGGTTAGGCAAATTTCTTTTGGAAATAATAAGTATAAACCATGACAAAGATGCAAATCATAATATGAAATAGGAAAATGTCGGACCATATAAAACTCTGAAGATGCTTTATGTATACTCCAGTTGTTTGGATGTACTGCTAAGCTAATTATTTGAATTACTGAAGCGATCCTACAATTTTTTTTGTCTTTGTTATTTACTTTTCTTTCCCATCAAGTTGTTCTTTTTTTGTTTTTTTTGTCTATATTGTCATGTGTTATGTGTATTACATGTCTGTATTAACCCCCAAAACCTGTGGACAAGTTTAAAAGGCGTTTTTTTTCTCTTTCTTCTGCTTCTGTCAGTAAACCTAACCAAATCTCAGCTTAACAGTGTGGTTTCACCAACAATCACTTTATTCTACATGTCTCATTTAAAAATTCGCAAAAAAAAATCTGTTTGAAAATAATAAAAGAATTCAACGATTAGACATTAACATCGACAAAACTCAATTTTGATAATCAAGTGATTGTTTCAAGCAAAATAGCAAAACAATTCACTGTTTATTCAATTTTGCACATTAATTTTAGTTGCTTTTTTTCTGTATTAAATCATCATAGATTTTAAATCTTCGGGTTTTGGAATGGGAGGCAAAACAGTTTTGAAAACGTCGCTGGTGAACGTGCATAGGTGCGTCCAGAAAGATTTTTTTCTCCATCTGCCTCTGATCTACACCCAGACTTTTAAACACCGACCTTCTCTCTCTTCCCCTCTCTTTCCTCTCTCTCACAGGACATTGTGAGTGCTACTAAAGATGTCTGATAGTGTTGATATTGAAGAGAAACCACCAGCCCCCCCCTTGAGAATGAACAGTAGTTCCCGAGACTCTTCATTGTTGAATCACGCCTCTAAACCGCTTCCAATGGCTCCTGAAGAGAAAAACAAGAAAGTCCGCCTGCGCTCCATCTTCCCAGGGGGAGACAAGAGTGAGTATCTCTTCCCCATGTGTCACCTTCACGCTCAGCGCCACATTGGTGCACTTTATTTACTATCATCCTGTCTATAAAAGCACTAGAAATCAGGCTGTAATCAGGTTCTGTTTCGTCTCTTGTAGCAAACAAGAAGAAGGAGAAGGAACGTCCTGAGATATCCCTACCCTCAGACTTTGAACACACCATTCATGTTGGCTTTGATGCTGTAACAGGAGAATTCACGGTGAGTATCTCTTTCACCTGACAATCAGGAGTATAAACAGGGACAGGCGTGCTTCGAAAAATTCTCAGAGTCTCAGGCACGCATTTCTAAAATCACAATTCCCTGAGGTGATTGAGTCAAATAATAATATATTTTCCTCCACATAAAAGTTAGTATTGCAAGCGACTTGAATGACAATCACTCCATCTCCCCTGTCGGCTGAAACCTGCACTAGAATCCTTTAGCGTTTCTTGGTAAATTACATTTACAACCTGCGGTTTCATTTTGCAGTAGATATTTTATTCAAACACAAGTCTAGATGACATAATATTTTCTTCTTTTATTTTATCTGTTAATGTTCTTCAGTACAACAGCATTAAATCAAAGATTATTAAGGTTTAATGATCAGTTTTTGATCCCACAGAGATGTTTGTAGCTCCTTTTTGAGCACCCAGTCAGTGGTGAGGGTTCATTGTGTTGTATAATGAATCTTTAAAGATGCACTGCACCTTAAATTTCTTGTCTATTCATCGTTGTTTTGGCTTTCTCATCCATTACTTCATTAAATAATGGATGAGCAAGCCAAGACTTATCATCATCCCGTTTAAACCACTCATACTCAGGAACACTGTGTGTATTCTGGTCTATTTGACTTCCAAATGAACAGCACTCGGTCCCTGACATCAGTAACAAATACTGTAGTTCCTTGTTCGTTTGATAAGCTGTGCGCCTGTGTGACACACAGAGCCCCATTAAGACAAGATTAAACCAAACCACTTTGATTCCACTTCTTTCATGGTTTTTCTGGGAGGATACAGTAAATTACTGTTGATTTGCCCCTTGATCCCCATCCAAGACGCCTATAACACCAACAGAACAGCAGACTATTCTCCACAGACAGTTGCTTTAAGTGTAAAAATAACCACAAGTTTCCAAGATGGCATGAATGAAACCCTTTGTTGCACATTAATGCACATTAAAACATGGTAAACACAGGCTTACCAAGTGTGGAAATGCCTTGACGGAATATTTTGACATTTTGTGAAATAAACATATTCACTGTTCACTATTCAAAATACTACTTTCATATATGTGCATTAAATATTAAGCTAAAGCTGCAGCAGCCAGTTAGCCAGATAGCTTAGCATAAAGACTGGAAGTAGGGGGAAACAGCTAGCTTGGCTGTGTAATCTTGTTTTGCAGAATCTTGCAGAACCTGAAATGTGAAATCAACAAGTAATTGTTAGGCTAGATGTTTCCCACTGTCTTTTAGTCTTTATGCTCAGAAGAGAGCATGTATTCCCAAAATGTTGGACAATACTTTGATGTAGTTATTTCAATGACTTCAACATAAAAACTCCAAAAGAAATGATTAATATTATAGTTAAACATATATGCTCGCTTAACTGACAGGGGTCTTAAACTCTTGACCATTCAGCTTTAGCAATCACTTGTCCACCCCCGCGTGCTACAACACAAACACCACATCTACATTTTTCAGCAGTTTCTGGTTGCGGTTGAAGGACTATTAACAACCCACACTCTTTTCCTCAAGCTAAAATGTTTGAACATTTGACCTCTATCTATTTGCGCAGGGTATCCCAGAGCAGTGGGCACGACTCCTACAGACCTCGAACATCACCAAGCTGGAGCAGAAGAAGAACCCACAGGCTGTGCTGGACGTCTTAAAGTTCTACGACTCCAAAGAGACCGTCAACAACCAGAAGTACATGAGCTTCACCTCGGGAGGTAAGCAACAACAAAATACTGTTAAAACAAAAACATTATATTTTTAAAAAATCAAATAAAGCCGTCATATTTATTCTTATATCTAATACAAAATATTTTCTATATGCTGCTCAAGAAAAATGTTCCTTTCTGTTTCAGACAAATCAGCGCATGGGTACATAGCGGCAAACACTCTGGTGAGTACTTCTTCATCTAAACTTACTTGGTTGGTGTTTTTAAGCCTAAACAATACATTTGATGACTTTTGAGAATATTTGTTAATGGAAAAGAGCCATAAAATGATAATCTGACAAATTATGTGTCAGTTATTAATACCCAACTACTATCTAATACTGAGTTTAAAGGAGACCTATTATACTTTTTTCTTTTTCTTTTCTTCAGTGTTTTATATACAGTAGTTTCTTGTGCATGTAAAAGAGCTTGAAAATTAAAAAGGTCAGAGTCAGCAAGCTCCTCTCTCCCAGAGAAAACACTGCTCCTGAAACACCTCGTCAGCAGTCCCGCCTTTAATTCCGTGACTTTGTGACATCACACTACGTCACCATGTCACACTTTGCATAATTTATGCCTAGAAACTACTTGGCACATAAGAATTGATTTAGCACAGCTACTCTGTTGTTGTAAGTGGTGCTGGCTCAGGTGTGTTTGAGCTGACCAATCACAGTAGACTTGGTATTCAGGAGGCGGGACTTAAAAAGACGGGAGCTAAAACAGAGTGGGGAATACAGTGCCTGCTTCACTGGACAGTATGAAGAAAACTGATCTGTTTATTGAACACTAAAGCCTGTAAACCTATTCTACTAGTAACCCAAAATAAAATTATCAATCCAAAAATCAGCATAATATGTCTCCTTTAAACAAACAAGCATGTTGTTAATTAGTTTTAGTTGGGAGGAGTTAAATATTGCTCAACTGCATATCTTGACCTCCCACTGTCTGGTTATTATAGTAAAAATATTTAAACTACAAATCAACACAATCTCTGGTCGTGAGCCATATCTCTACCATATACCGTAATATATGGAGGGAAAACATTTTTTCATGATTTATATACATGTGTCAGTGCAATTACCTAACAGGTAAGTTACAGCATTATGTGGCTTTATTTAATCGTCTTGAACCTCTCAGACTACACCGCAGTAAATCTTTCTCACTTTACTCTCTAACTCCATCTGGGAATATCTGGGATAGACTCCCAGCACGTTCACGGGCAAATTGTGTGCGTACTCCTCTGGAGGCTTACTGCCCTCACTCTGCGACATAATGCCCTGAATTTTGCGTACACGCCAATCAGTTCACAGCTCCTGCACAGAAACTGTGACTGCTGTGAGAGCCACTGCTGCTCATTGTTTATTTTTCCAATCGACTTAACCAGATTTTGAAATACCCATAGACAAGCTTTACTGGAGGCTCAACTGCATCTAGAAGGACTCCTGCTGTGCTGACCTCATTCCTGGCTTTGACCGGAGTAATCTATGCTTTGAATGCCTCGGCCTGTGCACGCTCAGCCGGGTGAAAAAGTGGAATCCAAGTCTGTTCAGTGGGATTCGCCGCCCCAGGCGAACTACAATAGCATCACTTAATTCAAGGCTATTGCTTGAAAGAGCTCTTTGCTAGTGAAGGGTAGGCGGGTGTGGCAGTGTGTCTAAAAGGTTGTGCAAACAGAGTGGAGGTATTTGAGAGCATCTCAGCCTTGGACTGTCACAGTGGTCCCCGTTCTGCAGAGGTGAGTCAGCTATTGGCTACGGTGCCACAGATTTCATTTTAGGATTGGGCCGCAGGCAAGCAGAACTACAGGAGAGGTGCCAATACTCAGTCTGTCAGAGCAAACTCTCCTTTTTCAGAGTGACACTTTAACTCACTATGAGCTACCTGATGCTCTCTGACAGATTGAACAGCAACTTCTTCTAACCTGCAATGCAGGTAAATATTTGAGAGCTGGTGTGTTGCTTTCCTTGAGCAACTTGCTTTATATTCTCATCACTTGCTACAGTCCACATCTACCGTGCAGGTTTCTTGTCTTGTTCAATAAGGATTAAAGAAGAAAAATAACTGTTTTCGTAATGATAAGTCAAATGGAAAGATGGTCGTACTGTAAGAACTCTGTGTTGCATCCTAATCAAAGCTTTGGTCGGACCAAAAAGTAGTAATTGAATTTGGGACCGCTGAAAGAAAATATCTTTACTTCCTGTGCGTGCTGTCGACTCTAATGTGCTAAATGCTGCTATCAGTGTCCGCCTCTACCGGACAATAGATTCACCTAAGACCTTTATCTGGCAGGAAACAAACACACGCTTTTACCGGAAATGAAGATTAAATTTGTGGGAAAAAATGGCACTGGCAGTGTGCTGGGATCGCTTTTGTTGTTGTTGCTGCTTCACAGCAGAACAGCGCAGCAGCGTTCTCCTTAACAACTGAAGTAGATGGGGACTTAAACGTAAAAAAACAACCGAAAACAGGCATAAAATGGCTCCATATAGCTTGTCTGGCGTAATCCAAGTCTTCAGAAGCCCTGAGATCCCAAATTGATTTAAAAAGATGTTATTTACACCCTCGATGCACCCTAGCTCTTGGGGGGTTCACAGCATTGACAATTTATCAGAGTAAGTGTGCTTTTCCGCGCTACAACTCAAGAAAACTTGTCACACAAGCTTTAATATTTATTCATTACATTTTCCATTCAAATCTTCATTCATGATTTGACTGAAAAATGTTCAGTAGTATGCTAGGAGATACCATTTATCCATACAGATGACTGAGAGCAGCCACTTTATTTTCATTCGGGGTTTATAGAGACAGTCAGCGACCCTTCTCTTCGATCAACAACTATTTTCCTGTCTGAGAAACAGTTATGTTCCAGTATCCGACACAACTACAAACAGCAAACGTTCATCATGAGAAATCCTGCAGTAATAACTAGCACATCTTTTTAAATGTTTACCTTACTGTCAAAGTGAATCCACCAACATTTGTTTCATTAACAATACTTTCCTTCCAGCTAATGCAAGGTGACATTGAAAAATGTCATGTTTGAACTCAATGATGTCAGGTTTCTAACTTCTCGACCTCTCACTTTTGCAAAAAAAAATGCTTCACAAAAAACACAAACAAATATAATGGAAAAAGAGAGTTTATCCTACAGTAGATTTTAACACATTTGTCTGTATGTGTGTGCTTTTGTGTATTCTACGACAACACATAAACACATAAATTAGGTGTAATCTCATAGTTTATTAGATTGCATCTTTTGAAATTTGAAATCAGGCATCCAAATAAAGGTGATTAAAATAACAGTTTATACAAGAAATCTGAAGAGAATTCGTGAGGTGGAGAGGAAGATGTATTCTAGGCTCGGACAAGGACAGTCCTCAGTTGGCATGATTACTCTCTATCATGTCCCCTGCTCATGCTGGGTGTTAGGAGGACAATTTATGGACCTAACGTCCATCCCTCAGTAGCATACCCCTGCCCTCCCCCCCTTCCCCTGAACTCCACTTACTCTTAAACATTGTGTGGGTTTGTTTTGAGTAAATCCTCCCATTCTCAACCTTCACATTCAGAACCGACTGCTGTCATCTGGGCCTCCTGTCAGCCTTAGAACCTGCAGCGCATTATTTGACAAGGTAACTCCTCCATATTACTTTCCACATGATGTATCTCTGCATTGGCTTTGAAGCCAAATCTGGTCTCTTAACTATGATTCTGCCAACTGGCTCATGCAAAATGCGTACGGATATTTGATTTTAGACGCATCATCACTCTCTGTATTGAAATTTCCAGGGGGGGGTATGATTGGATCTGTTCCTTTATGATGTTATAGATGTATTTATAATCTTCCACAAGAGCACCTCTTATCTTCTTTCAAATAGAACGTCTCTGAAATGGCAGGGCAGGGGCGCATGCCACAGAGGGGTTGTGATGACTGTCAAGCTGCATGTATGAGCTCATATTCCTTACAATTAGATCCACATTGCCAATAATGTGCCTGTAACTTCATCACCATTGTAGACATTACCGCATGGCTCTGTAAGAAAAAACACATGGCACTGCTTACAGTGAGCTAGACACTCATTTCTGCACTGCAGTCTTGGCCCAGCCCTCCTTGGAGCAGGTCAGAGGCCCAGTACGACTGAATGAAGGACTGGGACTTTCCTTCAGCCAGACCCTTTCCCTTTAATCACTAGAACTAAGCTGCACTGCTTCATTTATGCATGACGGGACTGGAAATGGATGAAATGTTTCCATTCCATAAGAGGAAGATGATCCAAGGCTAGCAGAGTGTTGGATGGGGGGAAAATAAAGGCTGAGCATCAGGCATAATAAATATGCCTAAGGCTTATTAATCACACTTGTTAAAAGGTATCTTCCATATCAGGAGGATGTCTACTGTACAGTTCATCGCCATATTGCACATCACTGCAGTGTGGCAGCATGTTTTCTCCTATAGCACAGTTAAATATGTAACAGTTTCTTACTTAAAAACCTGCACTGAATGGCACCTCACTCTTTTAACAACGGTCTCTATAGCTCTCACTGGACTCATAATACTTCCCTTCGCTATTAACAGAACTGCTCTCAACACTTTAACCCATTCATTATTTTTTTTTTTTACACAAAATATCAGATGTACTGTTACAGGGTAGAGTATCACAACAGATTTAAAGGTCCAGTGTGTAGGAATTAGTGGCATCAAGCAGTGCGGTTGTAGATTGCAACCAACTGAACACCCCTCACCTGGTCACCCCTACCTTACATTGGCTGCTGAAATCAGAAAAACACAAAAGGCCCTCTCTAGAGCCAGTGTCTGGTTTGTCCATTCTGAGATACTGTAGAAACATGGCGGTGCGACATGGCAGACCCATGAAAAAAAGGAAAGCCTGCTCCTATTTCCTAGAGGCCAAACTGTGTAATTATAATGTCAGGTGATGCACAGGAGCCAAAAAGACTTTTCCCCAAGCTTACATTGCGAAAGAAGCAGTTGTTATGTGGTGGACACATGCTTTTAATGTTACAACCACATTTTACTATCAGAACTTGTTCCATTTGGTTGGATAACATTCAGAAAGAACAGCTGCACAATGATCATATTGGCCCCACTCAAGTTAGCCAAGGGCTAAGCCAGAAGTTGGCCAGCTCGGCAGGTAGCAGTCCCTTGTGTGCGTATTCTGTGGGCCCAACAATGCAGAAGCTATGCAGAAAATCAGGGTAATTTTATATCTGGACGCCAATCTTTTTTGGTTCCATGCACCACTGAGCAGCTTTGTATAGGAAGTAACAGCACCCCACTTTGTACGCTGTTTCCAATCAAATTATACTTCCATGACCCGCTCCATCTGTAGATATAAAAAGGCTCATTCTAGGGTAACAAACACACGATACTTAGCTTCAGGTGATTGCACACGAATGAAAACATAGTAATGAATATTATATTCTGTTTCTGCCAATATAGCCCCCTAAATCCAACACACTGGACCTTTTACTGTATTTTTGTTTATGATGTTTTTCTCACTACTTCTGAATAACATGTTTGATGATATGTTCTGAATCTCTTATATTTTTTATACAATTATAAAATTATTTTTATAAGAAAAACTCAGCTGGCCAGAACTCAAACTGTGCACATGGCTGGTTTGGGGGTTTTCAGGCTGTTCACTGTGACAACAAATTATCAAAGACAAAAAATAATATAACAAATTTTGTTTAATTGGGGAAAGATTTGAGGATCTGCACACACACTTCCATTCCGTGCTGCTACATGGCTCATACATCCACGCTCACTTGCACCTTTACCCTGCAGGCTGCCAAAACATCATCGTCAGAGCCCCCGATCGCTCCACCTGTGTCAGAAGAAGAGGATGAGGAAGAAGAAGAAGAGGAGGAAGAGGAGGAAGAGGAGGATGATGAAGACGAACTGCCGCCAGTCATTGCGCCTCGGCCAGAGCACACCAAATCTGTGAGTTTACGTGGCGCGATTGGTGAAATGGTTCTGTTGTGATTGTAGTCCTCTCTGCATGTCTTTGACTCTTTCCTCCCTGCAGATCTACACGCGCTCCGTCATGGACCCACCAAAGCCTCCCACCCCTGTGAAAGAAGTGGTGACTCCTCCAGAATCGCAGGTCCAGCCGGAGAACACGTCCAACACAATGTATCGGCACACTGACCGCCAGAGGAAGAAGTCCAAAATGACGGATGAGGAGATTCTGGAGAGACTCAGTATGTGTCTGTGCATAATTTTACATGTATAGGAGCAGAGTTTCAGAAATACTGTGGATCCTACAGCATTTTTAAATGGCCACCAAAAGAATAAAAACATTTCTGATGATTAAAATCTTTTTACAGTTTAGTCATGAACATAATTGTTCAGTTTTAATTCTTGTAAATAAATCATAGTAAATGATTATAAAAGCCGGTAACACTTTCTATGAAGCACACGTCTATAATGCATTACAGCGCATTCTGAACATACTTATGATGTGTTATAGTGTCCCTTTTGCGTTGTATAATCATTGTTATTAGCAAATATTCAGAATGCATTATAACAATAATCATAACACATTATAAAGTATTTAATAATGATTTATAAGGTCAAGTATCAATACCTCATAATTGCAACACACTATTTTTGTAAAGATCATTGTTTAATCACATTTTTGTAGTTGTAATACATTATAATCATTTTAAAACACATTATAATCACTATTACAATGCATTATAATGTGATTATAAGTTACTTTAAGTGGCCTCTGGGGGCTTTAAATAAAGTAAGGAATGTCCTGATGTATAGACAGATATAATACTTTACAGGCCGGTTATAAATAACTATAAGTGGTCGCTGTTGCGTAAAGTCAGAGTAATCCATTGCACTAATGTTTATAATGCATTATAGACATCACTGTAATAATGATTTATGATTATGTTATAAAGCATTATGAATATTCATGACTTCTTATAACTATGATTGTTCAGCGCGATCGACACATTCAGATGTATAACAAGTGTGTTCATAATGTGTTATAATGCATTATAGACATGGGCTTAATAGAAAGTGTTGGAGGTGGAGATATCCTAAATATCTTGATTTATTAATGTTTAATTGTCTAAAAATAATTACAGTTATAGCTTTGGAGTCATTAAAGAATATCATAATCATCCAAAATTGTAGAATGTAAAGTCCTCCTAATGTCAAAGTCCACACATTCCCAAAAACAATACTAAGGACATGTCTAATAATTCCCTGTGTGGTGATTCAGAGGACAGGCTGGAATATTTGGTTTCCAGTGGCTGTGTTCGGTATATTACTTCTAGTGCACAAATCCTGTGCTTTTAAAAAATAATATGCAAAGGAACAGGGAGCATTAATCTAATCTAATTTGGATCTAGAAGTACTTTGTGGCCTTCACTACACTAGTCCAATTATCAGAATGCATCAAAAAGTAGAGCTCTTATACTCTAAGACAGGGTATGTCTGAAATAGAAAGTCCAAACCCTCTCTGTCTTTCTATTTCAGCTATGTTTCCTTTGTATTTGTGTGTTTGTGTGAACGCTGCCATGGCTGTTTGCACCCACACAAGCTCACTCATTATATATCTGCTTTCTCTCTGACTCAGGGAGTATTGTCAGCGTGGGGGATCCCAAAAAGAAGTACACACGCTTCGAGAAAATAGGACAAGGGTAAGTCCATGAACCAGTCATCACAGTTATTGAAATAGAGCAATTTCAAGAGCAGTCACTCTCACCAGGAGGGAGATGGAGCTGTGGTGACCACTTCAGTGAGACAGAGGCAAAGGGAGGGTCAGGTTAAAGGGCTGGGAGAAAACTAAGTAGAGAGGAAATGAGAACTGTATCCTGAAATGGCCTTGGGCTAGATTAGCTCAGCCAGCTCCCTCTCTCCTCGCTGCTGCTGTTCTGTCACTCTCCCTGTTCACATCTGAACAGATAAAAACTGTGTGGTCGTTGTTATCTGCTCATGCTCACTATTTCCATATTTGATCAGGAAGCTCCTATCTTGAGCAGCAGATAACAGTCTATTTACTCTCTGTTAGGTTATCTGTAACTTATTAGAACCAGGAACTGTGCTTCATTATTCATAGCTTCTGACAGTGTACAGGTGTAGTTGGCAACGAGAGAAAGAGAGAAAGGTTTTTAGTATCATGAGTTACACTTCCAAATAGGGAGAGAGTGGCTGCATTCCATTCCTTTGACCAACTATTGTAAAACCATAAATTCCATGTGGATGCAGTGTCTGAGCTCATCACTGCGAAGGTAATTTATTAGCAGTTTCGTTTCTGTGGTAAAAGTAGCACATACAAGTTAAAACGTCTTTATCTCAGCTGGTTTATGCACACACATTCAAAAATAATGTTCCAGACCCTTTGTTTTCAGTCTAGCCCTCTACGAGGAACGTTTATACACTGCATATGGGAATAAAACAAGATTGGAACTTTTTGGAGGGAGGCGGTTCATATGGTTTATAATTCTTCCTCCAAGGAAGAATGAATTCAAATGTATTTATATTGGTATGCCACAACCAAAACATAGGGTTGATAGGACTTGTAAGACAACAAAACGACCTAGTATATTCTAACCTAGTATGAATATTGCTCAATGTATGTCTATGTTAAAAATTACATAAACACTCAACTTTACTGACACAAGGAGACCTTTTGGATAATTTATGACAGATTTTGAACTTATTTTACTATATTATAAATTTAAATTTTCAGAGCTGCCTTACACTATACAGACAAAATAGTAATCAGATGATATCACCCTTTATTTTTTATTGGAAATACACCTGTTGAATCATGAATTTGATAGAGTTCAGGCAAATTAAATGTCCATAAGTGTCTTAAATGTCACAACATTAATTTGATTATGATCTTTTGTTCCACCAGAGCGTCCGGCACTGTTTACACTGCCATCGACATAGCAACCGGCCAAGAGGTAAGACAGATTCTTATGATGAAACAACATGCAGATACTGTATATTATTTCTTTGTCCTCACTAATCAGATTTACTCTTCCTTCTCAGGTGGCCATCAAGCAGATGAACCTGCAGCAGCAGCCCAAAAAAGAGCTGATCATCAATGAGATCCTGGTGATGAGGGAAAACAAAAACTCCAATATAGTGAACTACCTAGACAGGTCAGTCTCACATTTCACACATGAGTATAAATATATAAGGTCAAGGCCTTTCTATGGTTATTTTTGTTAAGGTTAAGAGATTGTTTGATTGCCCCAAAAAAGAATTTCAAGGCCATTGAATCACAGCCCAAGGTGATGTCTCCAAATTGTTAGAGATATTCAATTTCCTGTTAAAAAATGGAGGGACGAGCAGTAAATCCTCACGTTTGAGAAGCTGAAAGCAGCAAATGTTTGGCATGTTTGCCTGCTAAAGGACTGATAAAGGACAATCAATTGTCCAGTACAGTTATTATAACTGTGCTGCATATGTAAAGCATTTTTTGCTTTTGTAAGATGGTCCAAGTCTTAACATAAATGAGTTCATGCAGCAGTCCCAATGTATCTGACGTTAATTTGCAAATAGCAACTGATTTATGTTCAGATCTTGGACAAGGTCACTGCATGTTGTTACTGTAATGACATTGAGGGATCCTCCGAGCCTATGTTTCAGATCCTTTTTCTTCTTCTTCATCTCCTTCTTCTTCATCCTTTTGCCTTTTAATGGTAGTCAGCATTCATCTTAAGGTGCATTACTGCCACCTACTGTTTTAAAAGAAGAATAACTACGCCATTCATTTTCTCTCAAAAGAAAGATTTGTTCTTATTCTCTGCATGTGTGTCTGTATCAACCTCAAGTATTGACTGACGTGAAAACCCCTATGTGCATGAAATGCATGTCAACATAAAACCACAATAACAGTTATTTTTCTGTCTTGTGTTTTTTAGTTATTTAGTAGGAGATGAGCTATGGGTGGTGATGGAGTACTTGGCCGGTGGCTCGTTGACAGATGTAGTGACAGAGACCTGCATGGACGAGGGCCAGATTGCTGCGGTCTGCAGAGAGGTAAGAAGCCAAGTTTAGTCATCAGCAACACCGCCCACTGCTTTTGTGGCTTGACTGTCTGACCCTTAACACTTTGCCCAGCCAAGAGAAAAAGACTGTGCAAATGTATGTTTAGCACAGGCTTCCCTTTTTAATGAATGTGTGTCTATCAGGTATATTTTTAAGCTTTTTTCCTGTCTCTTCAGTGTCTCCAAGCCCTAGACTTCCTACACTCCAACCAGGTGATCCATAGAGATATAAAGAGTGACAACATCCTCTTGGGTATGGACGGATCTGTCAAGCTCAGTAAGTCTTCATTTAAAGTTTGCACTTGTCTTTTATAAGGTAGAATTAAAGTTTTAAAAAAGCACCATTTCTGAGCGTGTTAAATTGAAAGACTTCTTAAATTGAACTGGAGTAAATGCAGAGTAAACACTGTGTGTTTTATGTGCTAAAGCAGAATGCAAACTCATAATATAACACACCACTACTCCTCTCTCCCTCCGTCTCCCTCCGCAGCCGACTTTGGCTTCTGTGCCCAGATCACTCCAGAGCAAAACAAGCGCAGCACGATGGTGGGAACGCCCTACTGGATGGCACCAGAGGTGGTGACTCGGAAGGCTTATGGCCCAAAAGTGGATATATGGTCTCTGGGAATCATGGCGATAGAGATGGTGGAGGGAGAACCACCCTACCTGAATGAGAATCCACTCAGGGTAAGACAGGAAGTGCAGCCAGAAGTCATGATGTTACCCCGCTAGTGGTCATACAGTATGTAGGCAGATTCTGTGGGGCCCTCATGTGGTGGTCTGTTTTATCCATATTTCCAGGCGCTGTACCTGATAGCTACCAACGGGACTCCAGAGCTGCAAAACCCAGAGAGGCTGTCATCTGTGTTCAGAGACTTCCTCAACCGCTGTCTGGAGATGGATGTGGACCGCAGAGGCTCCGCCAAGGAGCTGCTCCAGGTAGAACCGAGACTCAATCCTCAGTATAAAAACATGCACATACACACACTTTTGCAACATGTTGTATATAGTGATGTAGCATCAGCCAAGCAGTACTGTAACTTAAAATGAAATGTAGAACCAAAGGAAATGGACAAAACATGTAGTGGCAGATCCTGCCCTCCGCAGGATTTCATTGCATATTTCGGTGTTCCACGCTGTTCGCTGTGTCATTGCTGCACAGACCTAACAACAGTGGTGTTGCCATTTTTGGAAGTAATTTTAAATTTAGGGCTGGATCTGTGCTATCCTAAGGAATTTAGGAAATTATTCAATTAGGATGGTCCTGTAGCCTGATATCTTTTTCCTTCATAAGATATTTTCCAGACACAGACACATTTTTCTAAAATACCAGAAATCCTAAATGTCATCCTAAACTGAGATAAAAATAGATTTCAGACTTGGGAAGTTTCTGTAATGAGACCCCTGCTCTTGTCACCAAATTATCACTAAAAGAGAACTATGTATCATTTTAAATCTGCATACATCTCTCTTTGGCTCCATATCTAAAACATTTTTATCATTCCTGTCCTCTGCAGCATTCCTTCCTCAAGCTGGCGAAGCCTCTATCCAGCCTGACGCCTCTGATTGTAGCTGCGAAGGAAGCCATAAAGAACAGCAGTCGCTAGGGTGTGCTCTAGGTGTCCCCACCCAAGGCTGGAGCCCTGCCTGTGATGTGTGCGTTCATGGGGGCAGGGGCTTGGGTGTATGGGTGGTGGGTGACGTGACGGCAACAGCACAAGGAGGGGGTTTGTGTGACTTACAGTGACAGCACAAGGACAAAAGACCCCCAGGCCTCATATGTAGGACGGACATCTGGCCTTGCAGCCTCTCGGCCCAATGCTGCTGAACAGACCTTGCCTCCTCGTTTACTTCTCCAGCACTCTGTACATGTAGAGCAGTCCATCACAAGTATGTGTGTGTGCGTGTGTGTGTGTGCGTGTGTACAAACTGTGCACATCTCTTTGTGTCATATGTCTTGTTTGGCAGCAGTTGCTCCCCAAACTGAGAAAACAAAAATGGAAAAGAAAACGTGCTCATATTTAAGAAGAAACCTGAGGAGGAGAAACTGACAAAACTAAAGAGCCTGTGAATCCTTCCCTGTCCAGCCCTAGGCTTAGTTTCTCTCTTCTAGTCCCTCCGTGGAGCACAATCAGGCCACACTTGCACCCGCAGTGACCAGCTGATGTGAGAGAGTGACTCTGGGACCCAATCTTTGCCTGCATGACTATGGCTCTGTGGAGAAACACTGCTACTCCTCTGCAGATTGTCACACCTCAAGGTGGCATATTTGTGTGTGTGTGTGTGTGTGTGTGTGTGTGTGTGTGTGTGTGTGTGTGTGTGTGTGTGTGTGTGTGTGTGTGTGTGTGTGTGTGTGTGTGTGAATGTGTGCAGGGGTGCAGCTACAGGGGAAACAGTCGAGAATGATTTCACATGACCTATGCCAGCTTTAAACATCACTCATTAATCCGCTTCATATCGGTGAAGAGATACGGGTCTCGTATAACAAATGAAACCAACCTTGCTCAGACAGTCTCTGACGTGGAGTCACTGGAGTTCAGGTTAGCTGCAGTTCATTTGCTGATTTTCTCTCTAGAATTGGCTACATATTATCAACTTTAACATTATAAACATTTGATATATTTAAACACAGTTGGTGCACAATTTGCCTGCATTAAAGATCAACTTTAACCAGAATTACAACAGCGTCTAAAATTGTAGTGGCTTTACTTTGATCAAACTTGCAAATTGTAAACTTGTACATTTTAGATATAATGTAGGAAGGTGTATATCGAACATGATGTGGAACATATTTAGTTATTGGGGTTGACATTTTTGTGACGATGAATCAACATTTGGTGCTGAACACTCTGCAGAAACTGTTAGAATGACTAAAAAATGGTGCCAGCTTCATTGTGCAATGTTCAAATTCAAGCAGTCACTGTGATTAAGCATCTCAAACAGGATCACCCATAGGTATTCAGTACACGTGGCTTTCTGTTGTAAATAAATCAGAATTTGGTAAATTCAACATCTATTTTAGTTAATGCCAATCTCTTCTTTTTATTACATCAGACAATTAAAGGTGCAGTATGTAAGAACTTTTAGTGAACTGACATTATCTGCAGAGTGTGAAGAAACAACAGTCTATATATTGTATTGCAGAAATATCTACTGAAGCTAGCATGCTAAGCAGCTAGCCCCAGCCTCTCCTTTCTCATAAAACCACCCCGAGCTCCTAGTCCGGACCGCTAACTGCACTGATAACTGAGTGGTTCCTCTGGTGATATGCTGCCTCTTATTTGTTTGAAGTATGAATTCAAGAGGTGGCCAGTTCTTACATATTGCACCTTTAAGTATGAAATAGAAGGAAAGACACGCTGATTCAGAGACAGAAACAGAAATCTAAATATTTTCATTTAAATATTTATATTTGGTGTTGGATTGTTCTTTTTAAGGTGTTGGCACACGGTGGACAATATTTCAGCCTTAACACTGGCGAACAGAAGGTCATGATATCATTTACCCACAGTGAGCTGGAGGTCTCATGCCACACATTGTTAGAGATTCACATAGTGCCCCCCAGCATCCCTGTGACCTTAAATTTTAAGCAGGAGAGATGTACCTTGACAAAACAAAACATACAAACATAAAATATCCTGAATTCATTGTGGTGACTTAACATCATTTTCAGAGAGACATCTAAACGTTAAAGTCTGAAGAGAAATGTATAATGCAGACAAAAGAAGTTTCATATTGCTGAACACATTATGTGACTGTGACGATATGAATTTGGATTAGATGCCAACCAAAAAGCTGCCCGTTCAGATTAAAGTACTGAATATAAAACATTCACATCTACCATGACACTGGGCACCAACCGTCCCTTGCCCACCTGCACCCTCCTAGTCTTCTCCTTTGATGTTGAAGATGCTGCTCATTCATTCATCAGTGTCCTTTTGTCTTTTAACTGTGTCTTATGTGAGTTTTTTTCCATACGTTTTGTAGTGGTGTCTTTGAACGTGTGGCAGATTAAAGAGGGGGAATGTTATCCACTGAGCGAAGCGCTGAGTGCCATTTTATGATTGTACCTTGTCCTGATGATGAGCACTGAAAACAGAATCCGTAGTAAGAGGTTCACTTTGTTTGCTCACATTCCCTCCATACATACCTGGTTAGTGTTTAAACTCCTGTACAGAAGTTATCTACTCTGTGTCAGTGTTTGGTAGCTTCGTCTGGCATTTCCCATGTAGCATCCCTCCGCGTGTGAGTGTGTGTGTGTCTGTGTGTGTTAGGGGGCTACCTCAATCTGCACTAGAAGATGCCTCACTCGTGTTGTCCACCTTGACTCTGAGGTGCAGGGTAGCTGCTTAGTCATATTGTACCTCCATTGTACAGCAAATGTACAGAAGATGAAGGAGTGATGTTAGACAGGAGGACGCAACAGAATTCATGCATGTAAAACAAACTATACACTGTATCTCATCTTCAAATAGGTTAAGATTGTTAGGATATGTATGTATGTATGTAAATATGATGGGAAACCCCCCTTTTTTCAGAATTATGTAACTTAAAATGACAATATTCAGGTTGCTCTATGTATCAATAAATGTTTTGCACCCTGGGGAATTAAAAAAGAGAAAAGCAAACACACACACGCTCTCTCCGCACTCCTGGATCCAGCTCTGCTGTTTGGGCTTTGTCGGACACTCCTTCATCTGGACAGAGAGCCGATTGGATGCAGCACTCTGTGTGCGGGCCCACACAGTCTGTCCCGAGTACCACTGCTGAGTGTTAGTACATGTATGTGTGCGTGCGGTAGGTGTGGGTGGCCTGTCAGGAAGCTCCGCCGGCCCTGGGACGTTTGGCCTCTGTCTCATGTACAGGTCGGAACTATGAGCACAAAAAGGTGAATTTTGTTCGGGACAAGAGACACCGCTGACGTGCCCCTTTTCTGTGGTTGCTCCTGTACATTCCTATCTTCTGAATGTGTAAACCTGTACACGTGGTGTGAAAATTCCTCTATTAATGTGTATCAAGAGAATGGAACAAAGACAAAAAATGTTACTTTTTAAATTATTATTATCATTATTATTATTATTATTACTCTTATTATTGTCTAGCTTTGTAAAACTGCTGATCCATCTGGCATACCTCAGCAGGCCTTTCCCTATCTTTGAAAAAGGACAAACGAGCAACGGGGAAATGAGGTTTTGGATAAACTATTTTTAATTGTGGTTGAAGCAATAGACTTTTTGAACTTTGAATTGTGCATGGCTGTGTCTTGAGTGTAAAAAAACAAAATATTGCAGTTTGGGAACTGGACTGAAATAAAAAGAGGAAGAAAACCAAAATTGTTGCAATGCTTGTAAGGTTTTTATGATTCTAAGGTTGAATTTCATTTTAAATGTTTGTGCCGTTCAGGGTTCATCATTTGAATGTACATTTACTTACCTACTGCACTTATAGTACAATTTTTAGGTAGTTTACTTGAATATTACATTTCCTTCTACTTTATACTTCCCCTCCACAACATTTTGGGGGCAAATATTGTACTTGTACTCCACTACAGTTATTTGATTACTTTAGTTAATAGTTACTGCTCGCAGATTACATGTTGTGTCAGAGCCAAAGTAACACATTTTTAAATCAATTTATTTTGTCAACAATCTGATTAAACAACACTAATTCTGATAATCAGAAAAATGCTGAATATGAGACCTGATAATTGCCCAGGTCAATAATCAGGCCCATAGAACATGCATATAGATAAAAGTATAACTTCTTTATTTGTACTTTTGATACTTAAGTACAGTTAATATTTGATACTTTAACACTTTTACTCAAGTTTTATTCATATGGGTGACTTTCACTTTTACAAAAGTAATATTTTAACACAATACCATTATTTTTACTGAAGTATGACTTACATGCAACACTGTTGGAAACTACCCGATGTCTAGTTAAAATTTGTAGTGGTTACATGCGTACAATTGTTGAAACGCCATCTCCAACATTGGTCCGAGGTTTGGCAGCTGTCTACCTGTGCAAATTTGAACATATTTGTAGTTTGCTGAAATCTTATTCTGGTGACTGTGACGATAATGAGGCGATAATGTGACGATAATGAGGATAAAACATGATGAGTTGAACTGATCGAGGAGAGGAACAGAAGATGCATTAAAGAAATAGATGATACATGATTTATGTGTCATACATGCATTAAGGAGACTAATGTATGGTAAGACTTGAATGACAAATTACCACCATTACATCCCTCACAGTATCTATAGTGTCACATCTGGTATCTTTACAAGCAACTTGCAAAACGTCAATATATAAGTATTTCATAAGTTACATAAAATGGTTTAAATTGTAAGTCAAAAGTTTAAACATCTGAATTTAAAAAAAATAGGAATTGACATTCAGTCCGTCCAATAGTGCCCTGCTCACCCCTCAACTTTAAAAACAATTCACCGACGTGCAATTAATAATGTAAATTTCTCATCAAGCATGGAAATCCAGCGGTGGTGGTGTCGTTGGTGCTTTGATGATGCCTCTTGTCCCGTAAGTTCCACCATATAGTTCAGGAGTGAAAAAGACTCGGCTCTCTCTCAGGTCACCGACGAGGTCACATGGCGGTCAGCTGAGTGGAAGTGACGATCCTCAGACTGATGTAACCGGGCATCTCATCTGCTGTCTGCCGTCCACGTTTCCTCAGCTGAAGCCTCTGAGGGGAAGCCAGGTCTTTCACCGACCCAGACAACACCACCTGGCCCATGAACTCGTCCTTTACTGCGTTGCTGTTCCACACCTGAGGAAGAGCAGTCAGTTTGAAATATATGTCTGAATGCTACTGGCACATGTTACAAGATGACCACATGGTAGAGCTGCAGGGCTGATGGCTCTGATTTGACTACGCTGAACAATAACGTCTTCAGGAAAAGATGATGCTTCTAATTACAGCCAATTACAAGCTGCCATTACATCTGTCAGTTGAGTTATATGTAAGCTTTTCCAGTCCATTGGCTCAGTCTGTTCATCTTATTATTGGTTACCATAGGTACAGAATATACTTATATTATATTATGCACATTTTCAGGTTCATAGTTTTATTTTGGGTTACTACTCGAATATATTTATAGGCTTTAATGCTCAAAAAACCCATCAGAAAATACATAAATGTTTGTGGGATCGCTCCAATGGCTAAAAAGAAACATGTGTAATGGAACATGAATTAACGACTTGTGCAATCCTGCAATAAAGCATAAAAAAAAAATTTAAAAAACATCAGTGTTCTCATACTGTCCAGTGCTGCAGCTCTGAGAAGAATATGAGAACACTAAAATCTGCTTTTAACAAGTATATTAGTGCATCAACAATATTGAAAAAAATGCATTGTCTTTGTCATTGTCTAGAGATAGATGTTTTCCACAGGACAGTGGCAGGCAGTCACTAAGATTAATTACAGTCATCATGGCCTGAGAGCTGCCATCTCACCTCTATAGTTATGGGCTTTCTGGGCTTCTTCCTGTAGAAAATGCCGCTGGTTGCAAACTCTGGTTTCAAGGTGTCCCTCTTGATGGTGGATTTTACTGAGCGGCCCTCACAGTAGATGATCACATAGGGGTCTGCACCTACATGAAGAAATGTAAAGACACACCTCAGCAAAAGAACATATTGGATTACAGGCTGATCACAATGATGAGTAGGTTTGGAGTTAAGTCCTCTGACCTCCTGTGCTGTCCTGGTTCTGCAGCCCCTCGGCTTCATGGACATAGATGTGACTCACAGCTTGTGGGTATCCAAGGAATGAACTCCAGCATCTTACTTTTGGTTTATCCTCCATCAACTCCCTGTGAGAGTAGAGGAGAATTTAAGGACTGGGAGAAAATAGAGTTCCTCTATCTCAGTACTCTGTCCTACGTCTCGCTATCAGCAAGATGGAAGACCAGGGGAATGACATTATGTTTCATTAACACAACAGGGGTTGAGCTAGCCAGCTTTGATGACCTGCATGTGAGCAAACATGATTTGGGTCTGTGTTAAGGTCTGCCAACAAGGCCTGCCTCTAAATCTGGCAAAACAAATCTTTGGCCAAGAAGAGATTTAATACGAACATAGTTTTATAGTCTCCATTCCCCCAAAACACTCATTTGCTTTTCTTGGATATTTTCCATAAACCAATGTCTGAAACGAAAAGCCAGAGAACAGCTGTGTTCTCGATTTCCCTGCAATGTCTCTTAAGACCTGATAATTATATGATATGTGAACATTACACTTCTGTCTGACAGCCTCGAAGCTCATTTACCCTCACTGGTTTGACATCACACCTCCATCACGGTCGTACCTGCAGTCTGAGTCCACGTCTGTGAAAACTCGGAGCATGTAATCCCCCAGCGTCAGAGGCTCGAAGGTGGTGGGGATGATGACGTAGCGGCCCTGTTGGAGCGTGATTCTCATAAACACTGTGCGGGCGTTGATGTAGGTGGACGTGGCCACACACTGCTGGGTCAGGATGTCATGCATCCGATACTTCCTGTTCAGTTCCACCTGGGAATGGAAAAGCATTTGGGTGTCATTTAGAAAACAAAATGAAAATAAATCACTAACTCATCAGGTGTACAGTCTGGCAAGTGATTTTAACATTAACATGTACACTCATATCCATGAGTATTATGTCTTTGCACATGTAAACATTATCCTTGTTTCTGAAACCTGGATAAGGCCTTATCCTGGTAACTTATCCAGGATACTGTGGCATGTACCTGATCCAGGTCTGAATCAGATCGAAGACACAGCTAAACACAGACGATCAGAACCCTGGATACTGTGGGAATCATGTAAACAGGGATATGAATAACCAGGTTTCTCAGGTTAAAACTGTAAAATACATATAACAGGTAATACACAGATTCTTCTGCCTCCTGGTGGCAGAATAGTGAATAGAACTTGAATTTAACATGAGTGTGTTTTTTATTACAGTGTTATTGACAGTGCAGACTAATGTAATCTTTGCTCTAGTAAGATGACCTGTGTGTCAGTTAAGCAAGAAATCCTGTTGGACCGGCCCCTGGATGACACTGCATATCCTTCTTCTTTGAGTACAAACAGCCCCAGGTTAGCATAGGAAGTACTTAAAACTCAGACTTTCACTGAGTTGCTGTGATGCCCTTAGATGCCGGCTTATACATATTTGAAATGCTGTGTTTCTAATCGAAACGATCATAACTGGCAATTTGATAAAAACTTCTACACTTTTCTTTTTTCTTTCACCACAAACATACTTCTCAAACAAGAAAGTGCAGAGGGTGACAACTTAAAATTGTGTCTGCAGTCCGTCAGATGGAGGATCCATCACTTGTATGATGATAGTAGTTGACAAGGGTTAAATCCTGGTTCAGGCTCACAGTAGCTCATCAGCATGTGTGCACATAGTTGCTTTTTTAATCACTTGCTCCTTGTGGCCCTAACATTTATTGGTGTCCAGAGCCTGCCCCTTTGGCAGCACTTCTATCGCATGATAAGAGTGAATAATGTGTGTGTGTGTGTGTGTGTGTGTGTGTGTGTGTGTGTGTGTGTGTGTGTGTGTGTGTGTGTGTGTGTTTAAACTTAGATCTCTGACAAGTAAATCACACTACGGGAAATGTGACGTCAGTTTTACCGCATACGGTTGCGTGGACTCATTTGAATGTGACAATCTAATTGCAGCAAGTCGGATAAAATCTAGTTTGGCAAGTTTTACAGCTGCAGGAGAGGACTTTGTTGACTTTACAAGTCAGTTAAGAACTCTACTGGAAAACATTACTGAGTGTACTGTTTGTTTCTATAAATGTGCTAGACCAGGGGTTTTTATAGTCTGAGACTGTGGACCTCCGTTCAACCTCTGTTGTTTACTTGATTAGTTTCAATCAATTCCTGGATGCCTATGGGATCATGATTATGTTGTTTGATCCCCTGGACACTAAACAACCGAGCCAAGATAGCGTTGTCTGACATAACTTCAGACTGCACCAAATATATGAAAAAGGGTCTTTTCTAAGGTATTTATTAGTTTCAGACTCTGGGAAAGTGGGAGAAACAGTAAAAATTCCCAAAACTACTGCAGCTCTTTAACCAAATCACAGACATGTAGGCTTTTCTATGCCAAGTTCCACAAAGTGAGTGGCCACAGAAACAGTTTGGAGATTTCTGTGGAGGCCCGCCTGTCACGTGAAAACTTCTGTTCTAGACACAATTATCTCTATTGCAAAACTCATACAGTGTTTCCCTTTCCTTTATTTATTTATTCTTTTTTGGCTTTTTTGTGAAGTTTTGTTTTCAGGTACTATACATTATGTAGAGTATATTCGAATGCAGAAGGAATGCAAAATGCATGGCTTTCTTCATCTCCAGCAACCACCACATTTGACCATAATGAATCAGATTATAACGGCAGCAGAAGCACAGTACTAGAACACAGATGTCTGAACTCTTCTCGCCTTTCTGGGAGTTCAGAAAAAATAGTTTCTAAATGTGTTTGGCTGCACTTCACAATCTGTGAAAGTATGTGCTTTTTTTATGTATGATTTAGTTTCTTGTTTAAATTGTCTGTTTTGGTTCTGATAACCCTATTTAGTAATGTCTGCCTGTCACTACAATCATCCAACAACTACTGAACAAATGAGTGGAAAAGTCAAACGAAGCCAAAATCTTCATCCAGAATGAGCCAAAACGTAATGACATGACCCTGTTTCCCCCCAAAACTAACTGACCTTTGACTGATGTCCTCGCCCCAGACAAACATCATTTCCTCCTTGATGAACTCATCTTTAGTCAGTCTCGCCTCCATCTTTGTGCAATATTTCATAATAATGTACGGATGAAAGTGTGATAATATATGTTACCTTGAAGACACCGAAGCCAATGCTTAGATTTTCTCCCTGACCAACTTTTCTGCGGCTCTTCAGGTCTTTTTGTTGCAAGGAGATGAGGACCTCATCGACCTCCTTTGTAACATCAAACAAGTACTGTGAAAGAAGATGAAGAAGTGAATATATATATTGATGAATGTGTATCATGTGACGCAAGAGTCCAGCCAGAGCATTCAGTACCTGTGGGTTCTGCAGGAATGTACGCTTGTGGTTGGAGCAGCCACCGCAGCGGTTTAACAGCGGCTCTGCGTTTTTGGTCCAGCTCCCAAAGTGCACGACCTCATGCCATGTCTTGTGAACACTGATTAGCGAAGTGTTGATGAGACGGCAAACATCTGCATCTGTGAAGCGCTGGCACCAGTCTGTGAATGACATCCTGTGGATGTGAACAGAAAATGCATTATTACACTCTGAAAGACGAGATAAACTCCACAGGTGGGCTGTTGTAACCAGAGAAACTCACCAGAACTCCCCATCATCTTCTACTGTGATGCCAAGGTTGCCTCTCTCTGTGTCTCCGACCTTTGACCATTCTTCAGAGCTGATGACCAGCAAGCAAGGCAAGTGAAGATTGTTAACACACTTCTGAGTTAGTAGATACAATTATAATCCACAAAAAAATGAGTGTTTGTTGGTTTGCAGACCTTAGAGCTCCTGTTTCCTGCTCATTCTGTGGTCAGAATTATATTTTTACAAAAATATGACCATTTGGGACTAACGAAGCATGGTTTTGAAAAGCAGATGGAAGTGGAGAATACCAAAGGAAATGTGTAAGAAGGTGAACACTACCCACCTGTCACTCCAGGCTCCTTTCCACTCAGTCTTGCCCCAGGGGTTCCTCATGCGGATCATAGGAATGGTTTCGTTCTTGAAGTAGGCCAGCAGCCCGTGACCCAGACGTACCTTCTTCACTGCAGTTACTGAGTACGCGTGGCCTTTCACCAGCCCGTTCGCCATCTTGAGCTCAATTTCATGAGGATCTGCCTGATGAAATTATAAATAACTTGTTTATTATGGCCAGATTCTCTCTGAGGAAAAGAGACAAGCAGCATGCATCCAAGAAAAGCACAGACCTTAATGGAGCAGCTTATGATTCCTCCACGGTCATAGACCTTCAGTAGATCCTCAAACAGCTGGTCCTGTTTTGTCTGGTCCTTATAGTAAGCCTCTTTCTCCAGGTTGATGGCTTCGGCCACGGCTCCACTGAAATCCACCACAGCGTCTCCGGTGTTTCCCCCCTCCAGGGATTCATAGCAGCCAGCGAGCCTGGACACAGAGGGTGGAGGGGAATCATAAGTTGACTTATGTACTCAAGTATATATTAATCTAAGAATATGTTAAGCATTATATATTTAAGAATACAGTTGAACACAAGAATTGACTCATGACATATTTGGATTTTTATTATACATTCTTCTTATTTATATAAATAAAACACTTTATATACTTTCCACAATGTATGTAAATGTAAATATTAATACTATTAAGATTTTAGCTTTTGTGTGTAAATAGATAAATAAAGTGTGGACAGTGTGGTTCAGGTGTACTGACTTGGCGTAGGCCTTCTCCAGCAGAGCACTCCAGAACTCGTTGTTGTCCTTCGAGTGACAGTAGATGAGTTCTCCGTTGATTGTAGGCAGCCGGTCGTCCACCACCACATCCACCCACTCTCCAAACACCCAGAACTGAAAGTGGAAGATTCCAGCGTAGCTCTCCGGGTGTTTTGGGTCCCACTCCTGATCCTTATGATCAGGAATCACCTGGTAAAACACACACAAAATGTCAAATGTCAAATGTGGCCCCTCATGTGATACATGCCAATACATATATATACAAAATAATCATTATAACACACGGGATGAGTGTAGGTGCAATATATTTCCACACACAGTATTTTCCCAAAATCCCCATTGCAGTGTTTTGAGACTGATATGATTATTTTCAGAATCAAAACAGTCACTCAAGTTAATCCAATCATCCTGAAGGTATTTCCAGCTTTAACAACTTTTATACTGTTGCTTCTTTAATTAAAGCTTCTACTGTAAACATGTATCAGCCGCAGGTTTATTTTCTTTTTTGTGAATAAGTATGTTTGGGAACTTTTAACAGGACATTATTAACAGATAAGAGCAAAATATGTGACACTGGATGATTTCCAACCCCTCACTCTGGCTCTGTTACATTTTATTCTGTGAGATTTTTCTGACAAAACTTTCCACACAAAGCTGAACATCTTCCAAGTTCTCCAGTTCCTCTTCCATCATTATTCCATTATTATAACTGGACTCTTTTCCCAAATTATTGTTTTATATTTAAATGATTTGTATTTTTATTTTGAATCTTAAGCATACAAGTGTGTTTCTTTTTTGTTTAGTTTATTGATCTCACTCAGGTTCAACAGCAATTTTTTTCAGCAATTATTTTAATTATTAGAATAATGTTAAAATCTGACCTGTTCCATCACCTGGTTTCATGTTTCACCCCTCAGTGCTGTTGCAATTTGCTTTGTGCTGAGTTCATAAGCCTTATTCATATTTGGTTTCCAATTTTAAATATGCCAGCACCTCGGCTCACACGTTCAGAATAAAGGAACTAAAGTAACTCACCTTCTTCCAGAGGTTTGGCTTCGAAGCCAGACAGGAGCAGGCAGCAACAAACCAGCAGTTTCCCACAACTCCCTGGTTCAGGTCATGGGCACTAATGCCCTCCACAAACAGATGGGGTTCATTGCTTATCTCCTACAACGAAAAAGTTAATGCGATGGACTTAATACACTTTATACCTCAGACTTTTGTGCAAAAAAAGAAAAAGAAAGAAGAAGAAGAAGAAGAAAACAGAAAAGTAAAGTTTAAAAGCCTTTTAGAGTATATCTGTGAGATACATATTTTACCAAATCTTTGTGTATGCCAGCATATTTTACATTGTCATATATTTAAAGAAATCTAAATAATTACATTAAATCCCACACTGGACAGTAAAATGTGACTACGTTCATTTGCAGCAATAATCAAATTCCCTGATTGATGCATGTAAGCGATGGGCCTCCTCCTGTGCCACTCACCCCAGGTCGTTTCCACTCCACAAAACCAGGAGGTGGTTTCCTAAAATACAGCGATGTACTGGTGGCTGGGAACTCTGGATCCTCGAAGAGTTTCTTGTCCTTGATACAGTCACTCCTCAGCTCGCTGTAGTGCTGGTTCTTGTACGGGACGGCAGAGGAGAACATGGTCCAGACGGTGAAGCCTCACAGCTGCGGATCAATGACAGAAACCAGACGTTTTCTGACTTTATAAAGTGTTCAGGAGGACTTTATTAGGGCAGGATCGCCCTCTGATCTCTGATTCTGAGTAATCCTGCAGACGTGTATCCTATAAATCTCTGCTCCACATCAGCAGAGTGCCCTGTGACCCAGAGTCCCTCAGGATAGTCTGGATTCACTGATGAGCATACTTAGAGCGTTGTAAAAAACAAAATATTCATCCACATAAAAATTGGGCTGTGACTAAAGGGTTCTTGGGTTTATACAGAAAGAGCCCACAGATGTATTTCACAAAAGCTTAAACATTTTTGTGAACTAATTTTTAATAGTGCTGCCACCAATTGTCTGGTGGACAAAAATAAGTCACAAATGTCTTTTAAATTGAACTTTTTTTTATCCATCAAGACTGATTGCATGTCCTTTACACGTTAACAACCTGAAACTGAGGCTTTTGACTGAAACTATCAAATTCAGTAGGAACAACATGAGTTGCGTTGAAGGCCAGACTCACAAGAGAATTACTGTATTAATGGAAGTGATGAACAACACAGCTGTATTCTCTGGAGAGAGACGATATTGTAACTCTTGATCTTAGAGTCCCCTCACACTGACCGTTCGAGGCTGCATTTGGACAGGATGTGCCAATGTAATCATTTTGAGTAAATCTTTATATTTCACTTTTGCCAAGAATAACACATTACAGCAAACCAAATTGAATTTCCTGGAAGCAACAAGCTCATAATGTAGAGTTTGTTCTTCACAAAAACATGTATTTAGATACATTTATATTGTCAGGCAGGCACAGAGAGAAATAGTATAGATAAACCCTGAAAAGAGAAAAGAAATAGAGGGGAAGAATAAACAATAAATGCCCACCGTACCTCTCAGACAGCAGGATTCGTTCCTGCTCCACAACAAGGAAGTTTCCAGGTGTAGTACCTGCCTGTAACGGCCGCCCACACAGAAGTAACCTACTTATGCATGTGCATTGTTGGAGCCACACCCTGTCTGTGTCTTATTACCTCTCACTGTTGTTGTTTAACTCCAGAATATGGAATTAGGAAGCAGGAGTGAAATACCTCCACATTTTCTGATTGAGACAATAAGTCATTCAGTGGGTAAGGGAGTAGACACGGCTGCAAGTCTCTTTGTGCTCGCGTGTGCTCGTGTTATCTGTTTGAGAGTTCCTGGCTAATGTGGTCAGGCAGGTTATTTTTGGTTGGTGGTTTGTTCTTCTTGAATGGGCCCTGAGTGTAATACAGCACTGTGAAGCGTTTGTTTCTAACATCAAGAATGTTTGTTCGCAGCATCAGGTCTCATATTCTCTGTTTAATCTTTGTAATATGTATAAAGGTGACAGCAGGTCACATTCCAGACTTTTCTGTCGTACGCACCAGGTCATGTTAGAGACACGCTTGACTCTTTTTTCAGAAAATGAACGCATCCCATCAGATAAGACAACAGATATCATCAGGTTGCTACCATGTGTGAATTTTTCACATTTCAAAGAGAAGTTCGTCCTGACTTGTACCTGAGAAAACCTTCTTTGAAAGCCCTAAATGCCCTCAAGGATGTGTGAAACATTACCTGTAGACTCTCTGCCACAAGTCAGCACATCTCATTTAGTATGAAGGAACAGGCTTAAGTGTTTGAGGCAAGAAAAGAGCTGAAGATGTCAAAATAAAACTCAATAAATGTACAGATAGCCAATACTATGAAGCCATAGTGAAGTGAAAAATATACAAGAATGTTAAAATTTTCATCCAGGGACAAAGTGTAATTAAAGTTAAAAGCAACACTTGCCTGTGATGAGCTGTCTTATCCTTGCAGTGATGAACTCAAACACATTCAAAGTCCTCTCAGGTGCCTGTGAGACGTTAAAATCAATCCCACATTTCTGGCACAAGATCTGATATATAAAAAGTCACAGCTAACCCTTTCACAGAACCAGATCCAGCTTCTTCAGCTTGAACGTCTGGCTGCTAGGGCTTCCCCCAAAATTACACACAAACACTGGCTGAAAACTGGTCTGACGAGCACCTCGCTGCGGCAGGAGGTGTTATGCAATGGCTGAAATGATGATTACAAGGAGGCAGGGAAGGGACTGAAACTAAACACCTTCACGCCCACCGCTCACCAACTCACAGGTGAAACAAGTACATTCTTGTCTTGTTTAGTATCTGTTCTTTAAAGATAACGACAGAAAACGCCCGTTTAATACATTGATTGTCACACTGTTGAATAATTTGTTGTGTTTGCCTTGCCAGTGAAAAGGAAAACTGCTCAAGTTAGCCAGAGGTCAGTTAAATTGAACAAACACTGCAAGCTGTAAGTGAACTGTGGCAATAAAACAAACTGGCAGACACTCAGTGGTCTGAGCTTAAGGAGCACAAGAAGCACTTTGACTCCCTCAAACAGACACATCTTGTCTGGATAATTGGGGCTTTGAAACTGAGGGCAAAAGAGAGGAAGCTGATCAAAAATGTTCGGTTAGAGCCAACAGTAATAAGGTAAATCCATGCCGGAGCTGAGAAGACAGGCTGAAGAAAATCCCAAATCATTTGGATTAGCAGTGAATTAGAGAGGACCAATGCAAGTTTCAGATATGATCACAAGTTCATGAGAAAAGGCATGTTAGAGAGAGGGGAGGAGAAACATCCTGTCACACAGTGTAGTAAAGAGGAAAGCACTGTAAAAGAGAGCAGACCATCAGTGAGGCCTAATTAACCACAGTTGCACTGTCACTGTCAACAATCCTCTGGGTCAGTGACAGACTGAAGTTATAAAAAGTGCTGATCGTGGCACCAGGCAAAGAGTCACAGGGTCACAAAAGTCAAAAGGGCTCCACCTCGTTGTGATATAATGTGATGTTCAGAGTAGATTTCATTGGAAATTAGTTGTTTTTTTTTAGGTCACAAACACAAAAGCAAGTGGGAGGCAATCACAGAACTTCTTGGGCAATGTAATTATAAACAGTATTGTGAAAAAATCAAATGTTCATAACATTCAAAAAAATTTTAAAGGTGCAATATGTAAGAATTGGCCACCTGACGAATTCCCACTTGCATGTCACCGGAGCAACCGCTAACTGCTGCTAGCTGCTGTTAGCGGGAGCTCGGATCGCCGGGGGAGTGTTGGTGTTGTTTACCATTAGACTATCACCTCTTTATGTACACAGAGGCTAGGTGCTAGCTGGTTAGCATGCTAACTTGAATAAATCTCCCTGCATATAAGACATAAACATCTTTGACATAATGCAAACATTATTTCTTCACTTTCTGTTGATAATTTTAGTTATTTTTTTAAAGATTTTAAAGTAAAAAAATGCACCTGTCCTGTACTTCCTGGAAAAGGGTAGATTATCGGTTGGCATACGACCCTAGCTGCCTAGGGATGGGACTCAACTATCTTTCTTACATTTTGATGCCTTTAACAAAAAATGTACATATTGCATCTTTAAATATTTAAATGTTCAATTCAATATAGTGTAAGTTAATCATATATCATTTCCCTCATGTACCATGTACCATGTATCACTAACTTCAATATCAAATCAATAAATCATGAAATGCTGTATGGTTACACTGTGTAAAATATACCAATGAACCAATATTGGTGAAATAACATAAGAATTGTCATTATTCCCAGTGACAGTCACTAGCTCACATCTACATGCTTTGAAACTGAGGGTGCGTTCGTCCATCCGGTCACTCAGCGAGCTCTGAGGATGATGTTAGTCAGTTGGTCTGTTCTGCCAACGATGTGCTCCAGAGAAAAATGTCTCATCACATACAGCCTAAATAAACCTTCATAAAATGAACTGTGGATACTCACGCTCCCCAGAGGATGAGCCCTCTCAGTGACTTCCTGGCCCGTCCTGAAAATGTAACACACAGATTTCTATGACACTATTGAGCACATCCATGCTCCCTTGACACTCCACAGGCTTTCATTCAGGCCAAAAAATATACACAAAATATTTCATGAACTGATAAGCACACAGATATGAACTTGGATTATTCTTCCACAGAGATTTTATCCTCATGCCTCCTCCTCTAATGCCAAACTTTACATCTTCAACCCAACTGCTGAGGCTCCGCACATGTACAGTTACTGTATCACTGTGTTGTACAGTATATCCAGTGCTTTAGTATTGTGTGGGATGTGAGGAACATTACAGTCCCTTGGGGCTATTAGTAGAGATTTTGACCTTTTATTGTGCAACAGCTGATAGCTTTCTGCTTGTGCTACAGCTGAGATCTGTCCCACGCTGATAGATGTCATAACTCATCTTACTCCCTTCTCATCTTTCTAAACACCCTCCATCACCCCAGAGACACCCTTTGGTGACACTATAACGGATACTGTGTCTGAATTTGATTAGAGCAGGTCAGGTCAAAGAGAAATATCTGCCCAGCCAATATTTGTGGACATGAAACCATTTTTCTCAATGACAGAAGGCGGTGAACTTTGTCCCTCAATGTCGTCACGATGTAGAGAAACTGTTCCAGACAATGACGAGTGCGTTAGTTATCTAGAATAAAAGGAACATTCTCTGGAACAAAATGAATAGCGGGAAAAATTCTGCAATGTCAACTGACCTGCCCACAATCATAATGTCATCAGATAGTATTGTTCACAAAATGGATTGGATTTTACTGCTCTGGGCCTCAGGAATTACAAATATGGAGTCCTACATTCCTATAAAACTGTTTATTAAAGCTTTTGTTCTACTTTTAGCTTGAATTCAACAGTTTTCTGTCATATTTATCACTTGAAGACCAAATGCAGAATGGGTCGTAAACTGCATGCTTGCTTGTGTTGATTGATTTTTAATGTGTAATTTAACCTGAAATAAATAACTGTTCCTGGGTTAGCGACCAGAGAATGAAAGATCCACATGAGCTGCTAAAAATGGGGAATTTCTTGGTTAATAGCCCAGACAACAGTCAGACATCATAAGTCCTCACTTTTTACGATTTTAAGTTCTTAAAAGCAAGCATGTGAGCACACATGACCTCTAAAGGTTGGCAACAAAGCCAGACAATCAATTCTCAGTGCCTCTGTCAAACATTTACACTCTTTTTATTGCACATTTACAGTAGGAGATAGTGACTGATAACATTTCTTGTTTTTTGGCCAGATGCCGATCCAAAGTCAATTTTATTGGAATTTAAATGTTGGCCTTTCCTGTTAGGGAAAATTGTCCATTTTTACAGTATGCAGACATCGTAGCCAGCAGATGGCAGGACATTCATCGTGATGAATGTGTGTTTTTATGTGTTGTGTGTCCGTACTTGAGCCCCGCAGCAGAGGCCGCCAGATCAGGTTTTCTCAACTTCAACATGTCAGATCCAGTTTCATATTAGAGCAGTGTGAGGAGGCGGCACAATAAAAAAAGGTGCAGCTCTGGTCTGAAAAGAAGGTGCAGCAATAAATCTACATCAAAATGTTGCATTTTTAATATATTTGATGGTGTGAATGTCAAGGGCATGTTGCACGTCTGTATATGCAACACCTCGTTTGTCATTTTGCACGTATCTTAACACTGTTCTTTGCAGCTGTCAACCTCAGTATGTCAAAGTGTATAGTGTGAGTTGTGCATATGAATGTGCATTTATTTTTCTTCTTCTTATGTTTGTATCCAGTATATTTTAAGTAGGTTAATTGATGACATTAGGTAGAGACATAGTGGACTAAGAATGTCATTGAATGAACAACCTGCTTATTTCTCCATACGACAATAAAGCCTTTGAATGTTGTTTATAATGTTGTTCATTTATAAAGTTGAAGCTTCTACGCTACCTCACATCTCTTCATCTTGTGTATGCACTAATCAGGCTTAGGGAGTAGTATTAATATATAAACAGTTCCACTGATACATATATCATATTTTATCAATAAAAACTGCAAAAAACCCATGACAATCACTATATCCTCATACATATGTTGTACTACAAGCTGCTTACAATTTGAAAAATAATGATTTGAATTAGCTATTTTTTAAGGAAATGTTGATAATGTGTTAATGTTCATTTATAAAGCTCTGCTGTTGAAGCCTCCAAACTGCCTCACTGCTCTTCTCTTATTTAAATCCAGTGAGCACAGAACACAATCCAGTAACTACTTCACCTTACCCCGCCTGTTCACTATTGTTGGTCGAACTGGCTTAAAGCTTCACTTTCAGATATTTCTTAATGATTCTTGTAACTGTTTTTATTAGTTCCTTGTTTATTGCGTACTCGTGTTGTGTCCGTTTGCTGATCGTTTTCTTGTGAATGTTTCTTGTTCTCAGGTCTCTGTTGGAGAAGAGAGCTGAATCTCAAAGACACTGCCAGATCTAATCAAAATAAAACATAAAATAAAAAAATACAAATAACTGAAGACAAGAACATGACATGTATTCCAACAACATCATCAATATTATGTTCCAATTAATTAAAAAGGGAATGTTTACAGTCTGGCTGTTGTTTGACATGTTTGGCCACTACTGAATATGTGAGACAGACTTGCTGTTCCCATGGTGATGAAGATGGCCATGTAGTGTAGTGATCTCAACATGAGCACAATACTATTTTTAACTCACAAATCTTTCATCTATTTATGCGTCTCTCGATAGATTCTTAGCGCACATTGAGTGATGGCCAGCAGTGGTGCAGACATACAATATGCACACATTCACACACAACTGCACTATTCCTTCATCAGTGAAAGGGAAATGTATTGTTGCGGCGATTTGAGACAAACGATGAGACTCTAGTTGGGCAGCTTCGTTGTAAAAAACTCAAGTCCAGAGAGGTGAAATACAACTGTTTTAATTGCAAAAGGATACCGGTTAATACATTGAATGAAGCACTGAAACAAGCCACTGTGACACTGCAAAATACCACTAAAAAGGACATTGTAAATTCCCAAGAAAAAAATGTCATTCATTCAATCAGAAAGGCATACATATGAAAGAGCACAGGAGGGGAGCGTATTTACACCATGATCAAGTGTCCCGTAACTCCACAAAACAAAGCGTGTTGGCCTCCTCATTCAGGATGTTTAAAAATGTTTTACAAACAGCTGTTAACAAAGAACGAGCCTTTGATGTCCCATTTCATTTTCTTTATCAAAAGACAGTAATCTTAAAAAAAAGGCACCACTGTAGGTGATGAATTCACACCATCCATCTTACATGGTGGCGGGCCGGTTAACACAAGACAACCAACATTTCCTGTTAATGTGTTATATGCTGTAATAAGCTGTAGAAAAACCAAACAAGAACATTATTAGCATGTACGGTTATACAGAACCGATGAGAAAAATGACAACAAATGGGAGTATTTGTACAAAATGGTGGGTACAGTGAGGCGTCCCTGCTGTTGGATTAGCTGATATTATTGGCTATTGTTGTGCTGGTGTGACAGCGCTCCCTGCAGGAGAAAGGTGTAAATCACAGCACCGGATAGTTTGGTGATGGTTTGTCTTGTAATGATAACAGCTATTCAAAGCATATCCACAGGGCGGGCACCGGATCACTCATGAGACATAAAAACTTTCAGACTGTCACATTATCACAATGGAATAACTGCATGGAAATTATCAATTTTAGTTCATTTCTTATTATGCTATTATTAGGTATAAAAAGGCCATTCCTACAGAAAATAAGATTGAACTATTCTTGAATCCGAATGCATAGATGTTAATTTAAAAGGAAGCTACATGTGCAACATTTTTCTTTCAAATATATTATAGATATTAATATATAGAAATTAATTGTGGTCACGCATTGTAATGCTGGCAAGTAGACACTGTTACTGTCATGAATAAGTAGCTCCCTGCTTTGTGCTTCAGTGTCGTCCAATTTTAGCGATTCTCAGGCTCAATTCCCTGCAGAAATCTGAGAAAACTCCCTCACGACGCAAGTCGTGACAGTAGAAAAAAGAAGTATGGCCGTAGAAAGTTGCACACAGAGGCTTGAAAAAAGTACTAGTGTTAAGAGCTCACGTGAGCGAGTTAAAACTATAAATAAAAGTCCTAGATGAGTACCCTTGATATAAATTAATAGACTTTATAAAAATTTTAAAACCCACACATAGATTTAGACAACGTTACGTTTTCATCTCCCCTGTATCTGAGAACTATGCTGAGCCATGCAAAATAGGAGAAACCCTACTACTGTTTAGCCCCCTGATAAAAACTCTAATCGCCTCAGATGAGCATGATTTAACCTTATTTTGTGTTAAAAGTAACATGCAGAACTCTCCAGATGTGCTTCCTCCAGATTTTTAAAGAATTTTACAGCTGATATAGTTACATCTTTTCCACTTTCTAAAAATCATACTTTGGCTTTCAGACCTTTATTCATTCATCTTTGAATTTCACACCTTATACGATAAAACGTCACCACTAGTTGTGGCCTAAAAAGGGAATTATTTAGACTTGGTCGATAAAAACTGTAAACTGAATGTGGGTCGAGTTTTCTTTTTAAAAAAACGGCCTAATATTTGTTCCTTTGGTTGTTTTCAAGCAACATTAGGTCCTTCAGCTTTTTACATGCCCAAAGTTTCATCATCATTCATCAGTATCATGCACTGCAGTTTGTGAAAATCTAAAAACACAGAGGGTATACACCATGTATGGCCTACTGTCTATGTAGAGGGTCAGAATAGAGGAATCACCAACATAAAGACTTCACTGAGGGCTCTGTAGGATGCTTTTTCTTACATTTTCTTGTCTCTGATTAGACAATATGAATGCTAATTATTGCCAACGGAAGGATTTTGAAGCCTCCGTGGTGGTTTTATAATCTTTCATATATATGTTCACTTGGGAACATGAATTCTCATTGAGGAGGCGTTTGCTTCAGACCAATAATCCTCTTCAGTCAGGAGCTGCGTCCCACACATCCTCACCCTCTGTGGTGGGACTTCATATTTTGGTTCTTCCTCTACTTTGACCATACCCTGTATCATGTTGAGCGAATGTTAGACGGACGTTGTAGTGACGTTATGGAAGCACAGCAATGGACATTGGGCAGAGATGTCAGGATGGATAGCTATACACAGTATTTACAGCGGGTTAGAAGGACTTTATCTGGCTTAACAGACTTCCTCTGACAAGGACCCATTACCTTTCACACCTTTAACCGTAGAGGGCAGAAGGACAGGAGGACAGAAGAGGAACATCACGAATACAAGTGATACAAAAGTTGAGTCAGCTTTGACTAACACCCCTAAAAAGATCCATTTGCTGCTTGGAATTCTGTGTCTGAAATATTAAGTGCAACCTTTAACAAAATGTTTGAGACCATAGTGAGATTTTTACACCGTGAAACCTGCTGGTCAATGAACTGTGTGCCCTTTTGAGAAATACATAGAAACATATGTGAGCTGATTGTTACAACGAAGTCGAAGCTGATTATTTTTTCAAAAAAAGGTTTGTGTTATTCTCAAGCAGCAAATGGTGTCATAGCCCTGGTGGCTAAGGCCTTCAAAAAAAAAAAAGAGACAAAGAGTGGTTCTCCTAAACAACAGGTGGCACTGTGAGTGAAGGTGGAAAGCAGCAGAGGTATAAAAACTTCTGTGTTTCAGGCCATAAAAGGAGGCAGGCTGCAGGAGGAGAGTCTACATCGATTCGCCCAGAGAATCATCATCATCCAGAGATAAGGGCAAGTAGAGTTCCTGCAGACACAGAGGAGCAAAATCACACAATGATTCATCTGGAGACAAAAAGGGAAAGGAGATACCAGCTGAGGAGAGGGAGAGAGGTCAGGGTACCTTCTGCTTGTTGTTGAGGCCTGGACTGTTTGGGGTGGAGGTGGGGGAATGCTTGGAAATCGGGGTGGAGAGCTGGCTGCTGGAGCCTGTCCCGTTGGCTGAGGGAGGCCACAGAGGAGAGGAGAGGAAAGGAGAGGAGAGGGGAGGAGAGGGGAGGAGAGGGGAGGGAAGGGAAGGGGAGAGGAGGAGTGAAAGAGGAGTGAAAGAGGAGAAAAAGAGGTAAACAGTAGTGTGGATTAGAGAGTGTGTAACCTCTTTTCTTGGCTCTGGAGAAAAGTCATTCCTGAACTGTGGCCTCATTTGGCTCCAGCGTAGAGGGACGCTGTTGGTCCAGGTTTAGGTGGCTGACAAGCTCTCTGCGTTTGTTAGATGACATTTTATTCACCAACTCTGCGTCGTGCCGCGTTGCTAGGATTCCCTCTGTGTGGAACATTGTGTTTATATCTAAGAGCGGTGCGATGTGATGTAGCTGTGTGTGTTAAGTGCTCTAAAAGAGTTTTTTGTCTATAAGAGATGAAAAGGATTCTGAGGACTATGAGCCAGATGGCCGGTGTACATTTGAGCCAACGAGTGTTGAAAACACAACGTGGATAAAGCTTCATTGTTAACCGACTTAATGCCACTGGCTTCATTTAACCACTCAGACACATAAACAAGACTTACAAATGTAGACTTAAACAAGCTGTTTGAACACTTAAATCACAAGTCTTAGTATCCTGGAATCTTAAAATCAGAACATCTAAACATCTGCAACTCTGCCACACATGCTGCACAGAGTTCGGCTGGAGCAGAGGAACCTTTTTTTGTAAAGTGAAGTTTTTACATTTGAGACATTTATCAATCCTTTGTGGGAAAAAAACTCATTCCAGTGTGGCGATGTAAAATTGAAGATCCCTGTGTTTCATTTTGGCTTGGACCATGCCAAACACACTTTGAGTGCATTCAACTCATTGAACCCAGTGCACCCTGATACAAGTTGTTGTTTTAGATGCCAGAGGCTGAAGAAAGTGCTGGTAGCAGCTCTTTAAATTAGACTAGACTGACTTAACATGAGTCTGCAAGTCAAGGCACACGTACCTCTCTAAGAAGCCACCGAATTAGCTGCTAACCAATCAGAGGCAGGAGAATCGTCAGAGACAGACGGCAACATACTTAATAGTACCTTATAGTTTTTCCTGTTCGATTATAATTGCACAGTGAAGAGCTGTAGCTGGGTCCAGTTTAAATAATATAAAAGTGTACACATTTTCTGGCTGCTCCCTGAATCTGTGATACATTATTAGCCGATTAATGGTTAACGACTATATTTAGTATGTTAAGGGAAAGCCACACAAAAGCTTTTCTGTCAGAGGTGGACATTTGCCACAGAAACTGTCCAGACGTGGCTACACGTGACAAAACTGAATATCTATTTTTATTTCACATATTTATCGTGTCTTAACTGGTAGATTTTAAAAAGCACACACACAAAAAAAATTTAAAAAAACAAAGAGGAAAAGGAAAAAAAGAAAAGGAAAGACTTGCATTGTAGTCTCTTTTTTTGACCGATTTGAAAAATGTCAATGGATTTAAGCTGCGCTCAGCTTATACTTTCAGTGCTGTGAGGCAAATTGTTAAATTCCACTGTGGACATTCATGAGTTAACTAAATTAATGACACTTTTTGGTCATATTGTGCAGTCATATTTGTGTATGTAATCCTTCAAATGTTAAAGTGAACCATGCACTAAACAGCTGAATAGAGTTAGCTTTATCTGGTTGCCAGGTGGTATTATTGTTGATGCTGCTGTTGAGAAGACAACATGATTTTTTCATTTTTTTCCTCAGAGTTGCAAATAACAACAACACACGACAAAACATTACTTTATTCAATCATTGAGTCAACAATAGAGATGGATCGCCAGTTAACTATCCTTTTCCCTGGTGACCAGACAAAATTGTGTAGTGATCACGATCCTCTTCGTTTGGTTGTCAAGTTTCCGGTAAATATTTCTGAAATGACTGAAACCTCATCTGCATCATTTACATGTGCTAATCCCAGTTAACACAGGCCAGTCACAACCCCATTATCAGCCTGCTGACCTCTCAGGTATTATAGAGGTGGTTAATGCTCAACAGTTTACTGCCTCCCCAGCATGTTGGCCAACCATCTGCTGCCTTAAAGGCCAGGCATCCCCCATTAGTGATCAATAAAATATTCAAGAGCGCTGAAGGACTGAGGGAACCCGCAGGGCTGGAGACCCCAACGCTCTCCCCCCACCTATGGTGTGAAACATGAACTGTGGACTACCTGCTGCGACAACACCATACCAACTCTGAGCATCAACTGTTTGTTTTTATCCTACAGGGGGTTTAACTCCTCACCTGATCTGTCTTTTCTACTATTGCCGAGACACTGTCACTTACTCACACTTCAAACAGGCTTAAACAGTGAGTAACCAGTGGGAGACTAAATACAGTTTGACAAAATGTACAATCTAACACTCGCATAATTTGTTTTTGTTTTCCAGGGACCAAATTTTATGTAAAAGCTGTCAGAGAAAACAGCTTTTCTTTTGTCATGCCTGCACCAGATCAGATTTCATTGCACCAACTGTTCAGCCAACAAACAGTGAAGCTATATAAACTCAGATAGCTCTGTAACTAAGAGCTATTGCACCGTGTTCCAGTGTTGTTAACATTAAAGATTCAAGCATGAGCAGGCCCCCATGTCTCTATTATGTCCTATTGCCTCCTGGATATTATTAAATGTTAAAATGCCTGATTGTCAAACAAACAGCTAAAAGCTATTTGCACCCTCTTTGTTTACTTTTCATGTTTTATTCATGACTTTTAAAAAAGGAATTTGCATTAGCTACATTATACTAATAATCTCATCAGATTTGGTCTAAAAACAAAAGCCAGGTTCATTATAATAAACAAGGATTTAGTACAATAAACAAAGTCTGGATATTTACTGTCCCTATTCTCAGTATTCACGGGTTTTTATGAGGCGTTGCAGTGAGATTAATGATCTGACGTCATTTGGACCCCCCAGATAGAGCAGTCTTGGGTGCAGCTCTCAAACACCAGCAGACAACACAGAGAGGAACCGGGATTTGAACTCTTCTCTCCCTTTTGTCAAACCAAAAGCAGATTATAGTCAAACATAAAAAGAAATCACTTCAAAAGTGTCTCTGAAATCTGCTCATTGGATGCAGGGTTGTTTGGTAATTTTAACCATGTTCTATCATACACTATTCATCCTAAAAGGGAAAAAAATCCATATTTATGCCCACCATTCCCCTCAGAGTAAGGTCAGAGGTCAAGGTCAGATACAGACCAGCAACACATCAACAGGAGCTGATAACTACATATCACTCTACTGTCATATCTCAAATTGTATTCGAGCTCATGTCTGGTAACAGAAATGGTTTAATTTTCCACCAGCTCTCTCTCTCTCTCTTTTTCTGTTTTCATTTACAGAACAAGGTGAGGTCAGTTTCTGCTCTACTTTAAACAGGAAGCTTTACAGTGGAGATGATGAGATAATAACAATAATATTAATGGGCTCACTCGACTCGGCAGGAGACTTGCTGCGCTTGATCGGACCGGGACTCTTTGCACCACGCTGAGCTTTGGCTCCCTTCATCACCCTGCACTCTGTGGAAAGAAGCACAAAGACAACATCACTTTTTCCAAACGTAATGAGTCAGCTGCACGTGCTCATGCTCTGTCCAAAATATGAGTTCATCAGAATGTCTAGGATCAATGTAAAATAAGTAGGCAATGCTCGACCTAGATGAACCACATTTAGATAACACTGGGGGTTATAGATAAAATATGTTGGTTTATTTGTTGTAAATTAGGATTAATGCATTTTTCAAAAAGCAATTCTGACTCTGGTGTCATCCTGATCATGTAAAATGGGTAAATGTTTGGGAAAACTTAGATGCATACTGTCTGAATGACTGCATGTTGACTTGACATACTGACTGATTGAAATTAAATGTAATGCAAGTAGACATATGCTCTGGGTCCTTATCACAGCCTCAATGCCCAAGAACATGTGGGATTTTAGAAAAACAGCACGGCAGTCGCTGTGACCCCGAGCTGACAGGATGTTCATTTGAAGTTCTTATATTAATGTCTTTGATTGGAAACCGTTCAGCGCCATTTATTCCTTTTTTGCTTGCCTCATTAATGAGATTAATAAGGCTATACTAACGTTACAAAACATGTTGATTGCTGGAGAGTTATAAGCACTTTAAAAGGTGCAATATGTAAGAATTTTAGTTCAGCAGCAGCAGTTAGCGGATAATCTAGAGATATTTCTTTAGAGTATGAATTAGACAGGTAGCCAATTCTTACATATTGCACCTTTTAAACTTGTTAACAGTTTATAGACTGCTTATAAACATTAATAAAACGTTGTGAGTGTCTTATAGTTGTTTATAATATCATTACTAACACATTTATTGAGTTTAACTAACTCACTTGTTACATCATTGCTAAACCAATGATAACACAAGATAACATACTTTATTTAGCATTTATCAGCAGTTAACTATGCTTTTTGGCAGCTATCAGATCCAGAGTATTATTTACTATTAAAGCGGGTGTAGACAGCTATTTAAAGTGTTAAATAGCTCTATATTCCAATAGTAATAAGTGTTTGGTCAGTAACCGATGTCTCTCCTCTCCCCCCTCATGCAGCAACAGAGAAAAGACATTTTCTGGTATCCCTGCCCACTTTATCCAATCAGGACAGAGAACTCCAGAAAGAGGTGTACACGCAGAGTGCGGGATCGTCCTGTTTGCTCCTACATCTGGCAGTTACCGCGGTGTGTTCATGTGGTGATGTAGGGGCGAGGGCGGGGATTGACAGGACATTAGCTAAAATGACAACAACGCTTACAGCAGCTTGAAGCATCTTACGCAGATTTATAAAAGGGCCTTATTACCTTCACAGTCTCGACCAATACTCATCCCCGACTGTAACAGCTTGATCTTTAGATTCCTGGGTTTACTGGCTATCATTCAAGAGTGATATATGTTGTTTGTGAGTTCATGTAGATGCATAGCAGTGAGCGTTTATATAAATCATATAGAAACGTAAGTCGTATATTCTGGGTCACTGTATTAATCAGAGTAGACAGACTCCAGACATTGCTACCCCTCCCTCTGCATCTTCCCCTCTGTTTGTACTGTCAGGCTCTCTCTTCCCTCCCCCCCCTCCCCTCTTCCACTTTTGATGCTAATTATACTATCTGTCCTCCCTCCGTCTCCTGGGATCGCACCATGTCTGTCTTCTCTCTCTTAACCTTCACACACTACTGGATACACTCCTGTACTATTGTTTGCTAGGTGTGCCACCATGCCTTTGACAATGCCTCAGACTGGCAGCTTGTCGAGTCTACTCAGTGCTCTAGAAATAGCCCCCTCGAGTGTATCTACGCAGATTCCCTCTGAGCTTCGACTGATGGTGTTGCTGCATAAGCAGAGCTGCAGGTACACATGTGCACACGTCCGTCTTGCGTTTGACACAAGGACTGTGAAAAATAACCACAACGGATTTAAATCTGTTTTAGTTTTTCTGCCAAACAAAGCTTAAAAGCAAAGAAGAAAAACACATTCAAGTTCATTTCTGGTATAGACAACACTATAGATGGAACATTTTATGGCGTGTCTGTCTCTGTTTTTTGCGGATACAGAATATTAACTCCTTGAAAACATCAGGATTTCATTATAAAATCAGCCAGAGTGATCTGTGCGCTGCTGTAATGTCCATGTGATGCATCACAGACAGCTCTCTCTCCTACTCCACCGAGGCCGACTCAGTGATGTCTGGATGCTCGAGACTCTCATTTTATTTAGTATTGCCCCAGAGGTTATTATAGACTGAATGAAACAATTTAGCTTTGGTTCCATGGGGGGAGTATGCTGAAAGGAAAAGGACCCAGAACATTATAAATGAACCGGAATCTCCATCCGACCAAGATCCGACAAGGAACATGGGGGAGGAAAGAGAAGGGATGAAGGGAACATAATGACAAATCAGTCCTGTATCAGCGCTGCGTTCAGATCAAAAGACATTTATACGATACTGAATGTTTCGAGGAGGGGACATCCGATGGAAGTGGGTTGTTATAAATAGGGTTTTCAGGTCTGCGGGGAGCAGAGAGACTCTGTTAGAGGATCGTTTTTACATTTTCTCTCCTCCACTCCTCAGCAGTATCAGCAGCAACAGATCAGCTGGCCTAAACCTGTCACCGGACAGATTAATGGCTCTTCTTCTTCTCTACCTTTTTCTATCCCTGCTGCCGGCTGCAGATAACAGACTTCTCTCTTTGACTCCCTTTCTTTCCAGGCCTCCTTCTCACACACATAATTTCTCTTCACGCTATAAACAAGCGCACAGCTTCGTATGTGAGAATAACATCTTTTGCAGAAGATATCCAGTAAATTAACCAACACCACAGGAATAACTCCCAGCTCTCACTCCATGCAGACATTTTCAGTTTAGGTGCTCAAATACAATTGGATAACAGGGGCAGTATAAGAGGGACTTGTTCTCTTAAATTGAATGTTAAGGATCTTGCTAAATTGCTCAAGTTTCCTTCTTCAATTATCTTATTGAAATTATGTTTACTAGATGAATGGGATGGGATTTAAGACCAAGGAAGAGTCCAGAATATGAGCAAAACTCAGCCTCTGCAGTAATTTCAATCTCATGACACATAGAACAATAACATTAAAACATAAATTGCACTCGCTGCACTGTGCAGTTTACACTTAGTGACTCAGTGAAAGCATGAGCCCAATTATGTGCAAAACAAATTCCACTGGACGGCCTCCACTCACTGCTGTCGGCCAGTTTAACAGACGTATTTAAATCAAAATGCAGACATAAACAGTGCAAAAGCCCTGTCCTGTGTCTCACTGTATATGGATACATTTCAGATGTTACAAATGTCTAGAGACCTTTTATGCTTTTATGGGTTTTTTTACTTTCCTTCAGTGTTTTATATAGGTTCTTATGCATGTCAAAGGTCTTGAAAGTTAAAAAGGGCAAAGCCCACACTAACAGAAGCTCCTCTCTCCCACAGAAAACACTGCTCCTGAAACGCCTCGTCAGTAGTCCCGCATTTAATTCAGTTACTTCGTGACATCACACATTTGCATAATTTATGTCTAACAGCTAGTTTGGTGCGTAAATATTGATTTAGCACAGCTGCTCTGTAGTTGTTAGTGGTGCAAGCTCAGGCGTGTGTGAGCTGACCAATCAGAGCAGACATATTCAGGAGTTAAAAGATAAACAGACACTGGACAGTATGAGAAAACTGATGTGTTTTTTCAACATTAAAGCACGTAAACCTATTCTAGTAGTAACCCAAAATAAAATCCTGTATCTCATTTTGTCATCTTTAGGTTGATGTTGCTACATGATTATTACAAAGCCTGTACTGTACCATGGCTTTGCAGTAATACTGCATAAGCTGAACTGTTTCACCATCATGTCTGACATATTATGTAGCCTATATATGGCTAGTGGCCTATACTTGATGTAAAACACAGGCTACTACTGTCGCACTCACCATTATCATCCAGAGAGAAGTCGTCCTGGGCATAGCGGAATTTCTCAGGTCCACATGCAATGAAGACATCGTCTTCACCGAAGAAATCCTGGAGGCAGGTAACCTGGGAAACAAGAAGACAGAAAACTTGAGACCCTAAAACAGCTGGTATAAATGAATCAGCTGGTATCATAGCCAGACCAAGAGTCTGCAGACACGGCAGCCGCTCTGTGAGGCTGTATTTAGTAGCAGTGCCTTGAGCTTAATGCTAACATCAGCATGCTAACATGCTCAGATTGACTATGGAAGCATATTGATGCTAGGCAAGTAAGTTTGTCATATTCATTATCTTATTTTTGTTTTTTAGCATGCTATCATTTGCTAATTAGCAATTAATACAGCAGAGGCTAGTGGTAATGTAATTAGTTTTGCAAGCATTTAGTCAAGAACCAAGTACTGGACAGATTCAAGTTTTGCTAGAAGAAAGTTGGGGATTACCAAAGTTATTACAATTCATCCTGATGGGAACATGAATGCAAGTGCCACATTTAATGGCAATCTAATCAACAGTTGTTGCGATATTTCACTAAGAAAACACAGATGTGAACCTGCTGGAGGAAAAGTCATTGGGATTCATCCTCTGTGAACCATGAATGAAAAAAATGTATGGCAATGCATCCAATAGCCGCTGATCTGGAGATTCTTTAGGTGAACTTGTTTAGCATGTGGGAAGGTGAGCTTTGGAGTTAAAATGACTAAATCTCTGCAAAATAAAAAGGTAAGAGCTAGGGTTACCAACTTGTCATTTTCAGTGTGTATGTTGCTAGCCCAAAGGGTCCTTGCTGTTTCCGGTAGCAACAGGAATTTTGAAAACAGTAACACAGAGATGGAGGAAGGGAGGAGAACACGGCCTGAAACAGACACCCTATGGGTGGCTTATATGGACAGTCTGCATCCGCTGAGTCAGACTAGTAACAAAGTGTTGAACTGACTGACAGATCCACGTCGTCACCAAGGAGACACGCTGCCAGCATGGTAAAGATGTCTCGTTTCGAATGCTCATCAATGCCTTTACTGCTCCTCATGTGAGAGCTACAGAACCCAAGACTATACAACTGCAAAGAGGATTATCTGCTCAGATTCATCTGATTATATCTGTGTTATTATTCATAATTTAATAACGTGCATACAGGCATTTCCAGGATGATGAAGCATTGCCAATAGCTGTGCGGAAGAAGCACCGTGGATGATGTGCTGACAGATTTGATGACAGAAATAAAGAGGTTACATTTTGATTACACTGTAAAAAACGAAAAAGGATGAACTGTGTAAACACACAGCCTAATGTGGATGAATTCTGAGTAAAAGGAAGGTCTTTATGTCTGCCAGCCAAAGGATTTAGTTGGCTTCAGATAGTAGTAGGCCGCCTTTGTGCTTTACTTGTCATGTTAACATGCCTTTAGCTACAGTAGGCGCATGTAACAAAACACACACACACAAAGGCACAAAAAAGCCCAATCAGAGAGTATAATGTTACACCTTTGCTGTAATGTTTAAGTGATTCAACTTCCTTCCCCAGGGACTTTTCACTCTATAGCAGCTGTTGACACAATATGTCCTGAGTGGACAGATGTCTTTGGGCCACACCTTCTCCTCTGCTCTCCATTATACAGGCCCTGTAACCAGCTCAGGCACGCCTATTAAAGCCATTCATGCTAAAAGCTGTGCTTCCCCTTGTTGTTTTTTTTTTCTTGGTGCGGATGAGATTTGTGACAAAGCATCTCAGCCTCATTTCCAGTTTGCCTTTCAACACCAGCTGAAATTAGTTTTTTTCTCACTTGAATTACTGGATCAAAACAAATCAACTGATGCTGCAGAAGATTCATTCACTGTCCTATTTACCAGGCTACTTTCGGGGTTAATTTTCTATAAACACAAGACAATCACTGACTCAAGACTCTCTGCTGGTCACTCTGAGAGGTCCATGGTTTAAAAGATTACCACGTGTTGGGATGATGCCAGGAGAGCCAAGATGCATCATGGTTTCCTTTGTGCTACACATCCAAACTATGAGCTGCAGATAAATTTGGGACCACCCCACCCCAGCAGCTGCCATCTTGATTCTCTGTCCAGCTCGACAAGCTAAAAGTGTGGGGTGGTGACTCGCTGGCGAGGCATCCAACAGCTGTACCCTCTCTGTGTCCCACAAGATTCCCTGGATACAGGCAGATCCCGGCTGGGGTACGGAGATGGCGCTTTGACTCCAGGGATCAAAATCTAATTGGTTTTCCAGCCAGGGCTAATTCACAGGCAGCAAATTTGGGTTTCCTTCTGTGTCCATTATCAAGAGACTTTCATTAGGTTAAACTGTTGTGTGGCAACGAGGGCACCTGACAGTTAATCATAAGATGGAAGCATTAAGAGCACTCTTTTTCCCCCTACGGCCTACGGTGGAGGAGAGGAGATGGAAATGGGCTGGAATGGGGCGGAAGGGAAGCGGCTAGCCCATGTTTTAATAGCTTTAAAAACAGAGCTGATTAAAGGGATAAAGCGTTTATCCAACAGACTGCTACCTTAATCTCTCTTAGCAGAATCTCCACTTGAAATGAAGACTCCGTCTCTCTGCATGTCTCTGACTGTATGTCTTTGACACGCAGCACTACTTTATCTGTCCACTCACAGACCTGAGAGGAGATTCAACATAAATATCTGAAAATGAAGATGTTCGACACAATAACATCACAATCTATTTAAATTGAAAACACGATCCACAATATTCCTATGTGCCAAAAGCTACACATATATACACGTTTCTACCTGACAAACAGCATGCTGTGAGATAACCTGGGCTTAACCCCGTGTATCAGAGAGCACCCATCCTTCTTAAGGGTCCCCAGCAAAAACACCGAATCCTTTTAAGCAGTCACACTAATCCTATTCTCTACAGGGAACACTTAAGATCCACATTATCTGTCCAGTTACAGTGCCGCTCCTTGACCTGCGCGTCGTTAAGCTCGCAAATAATTAATGTACATTTTGTATCAAATGTCCCGCAGACACTTCAGCAGTCACCAAAAGCTGGCCTGCATGTGTGCAACTTTCTGAGCAAGTCAATTAAAAGTTTCTGTTACTTTGTTCTGTTTATTTTGATCTGACATCTGTTGACAGTTGATAGAAAGCTGCTCTGCTTCACATGCGATCAGATCAATTGTAAAATGTCAGAGTCCCTTTGAAACGCGGCTGCAGTGAGGAAAGGGCAGGCCAGCTTGGGAACATTTGGATGTGGGTTAAGAAGCATCCTTCCTCTCTCACTTTGAAAAGGTCAGTTGCCTACGTCGACCAGCTCCACCTGGCAGCAGAATCCAGGAGAACAACAACGTGACATTCAACTTAAAGATGATCAAATGCTCTGTCATGTTGCATATTTACATATTTCACATGCGATGCACACATCAGAGTCTATATCTATATGTCTATGTGTGTGTTTATTGGAGGCAGGCGGGTGGGGTTTTCTAAAGAACTGGCTCCTTCCAGACTCCAGGTGCCCACCACCCTCTGTCCCACCAAGCCCATCCCTAATCTCTGCCTCACCAGCTGTCAGGACCACATGACCCCCCAAAAACCACCAACACCACCAGCAGCTACGCAGGGATCCACCAACTACAACAACTGAATTATTCAGAGTTTCCTTAGCCCAACTCCGGCCAACGGTAGGTAGGTCATGGTAGCCGAGTGGTAAATATAGAAGCTGAACTTCCTAGCTCGAGTGATTGAGTGATTATAATCTGGGCCGAGCAGTGCCTCAAAGTTTTCTGTCTATGATCTGAAGGCAATCCTTGATAAAGTGCAACTCAAACTGTTTTTTTAAACCAACCAGTGCCCACCTATTACACAATCTGGTCTGCAAAACAACATTCAGTATCTCAGGTCAATAGTTCCTCGCCTCAGCTTTTGTGTGAAGCAGCAGGAAACATCTCCAAACAAAGCCCACACATCCTTTGTCTTCTACAAGCAGCTGCTTGTCTTGACTTCAGCTCATCCTTTCAGCAGCACAGTTCGAGCGACTGATGATTCTCCTGGTCCCACTATCCGTCTCATCTCTGTGCACAGCCATGTTAATTGATCTTTGTGCGGAAGTAAAGCTGTTCAATGTGGCATTATAACATTCTGACTCTGTGTCGTGACCTGGGTGGCTCATCTAATCAGTACTTGCCTGACACAGTGAAGGCTTACCAGGCGATAATGAGTCAGCAAATGGCCAGTCAGTAGAATCCAATATAACTGATAACAGTAATCTGCTGTGCTCGGAGAGATACCAGAGAGGAGTAATCTCTGATCAGTTTATGAGCGTTCTCTTCTGCCGTCATAAAAATAATAACGCCAGGGGAATTATTCCTAGAAGAAACTCATTTTAATTTATTTCTGAATTTATTAATACAACTTTAATAATTAATTTTGATAGGTAGATATCCCTCACCCATGTTTAACATTCAGAGGATACTCAACTAAAATCATGCAGGAAAGAGAAATGTACAAATAATGTAAAATAATCTGGATCAAAGTTGAAAAAAGAAGATAATAAATAAAGAATAAATAGATATAACTAATACATTAATAAATGATAAGGGCCCAGACCAGGACACTGTCATTTTAAAATGTGCAAAAATAAAACCTCTATTAAATATAAATGATCCAGACCGTTCTAAGTCAGCAGAAACCATGAATGACACACAGCATTTAGAATGACGATCTTATATAGACTGATATTTCTCCACATCTCTTGTTTACATACTTAAATTTGAATTTAAGACATTTGTGTCATGGTCAGCGTTTATGGGTTAGTCATTTCCAGTTTTTTATTTTGTAGATTATATCCTCATGTGTCATCATTTACTTTCCACCTCCTGCTTCCCGTCTTTGTCAGTTTTCCAACCTTTGTCTGTGTATACCCGTGTTTCATTAGTTAATCAGTTCCTGTGTAGTTAAGCATGTGTTTTTCCTCACTCTTTGCTGATTGTTCTACGTCTCACACGTATCCCCAGCTCTGCGTTCTCCTCACGTCTCCTTGGTCAATACTGGTTTGTCTTTTTTTTTTTCTTTTTTTGATTACCTGCCATTTGCTTTCATGGACTACAGCTTTGGTTTTTCAACCTACCTGCCTCCTTGTCATGCGTTTGGATCCTTTTCTGATAATTCATCACAATGTTCTATTTTACTGTGTTTTGATGACGTTAGCAGAGGATGTGATTCTTGGTACGGCGTAAGGTTACAAAGTCGGAGCATTAACTAAAAGCTAAAACATGAATCTGAAAGTGTACAAAGTACATTTTTATTAAATGTAGTATTGTGTAGTCTCAGGATTACTTTGCTATGTGAGAGCAAAGTGAAGTATAAAAAAAGATAAAGACCTTTCTATGCAGTCCATGGGGGAAACTCCCACACTATCTCCTTCACTGTGAGCACACAGACCTGATCAATACCAGCGCCTCTGCACTGACTGGAATATTCCTCCAGAATACACGCAGCGTCTCCATTTTCTCCATCTCTGCTGAAGGTCTCTCAGAAAATACAGGGTATTTAAATCAACCATAGCTTCAAAATCATGTCAGGATGTTTGCTTTAATTACAACACCTCACTTGATTAATATAATTACCGAACGTAAATCAAATCCCATCAATCAGAATATAAAAGAATTTGAGCGCTGCAGTGATTTTTCTGACTCTAACGATGATTTTATAACCAGTCGCCTTCTGACCTGTCTCTGACCTTGGTGAACTGCCACTGCGTCTGTGTGCTACTGTAGGTGCTCTGGCTGCATTTGGAGCACAGATGAGCCAGTTAGGCAGCGATATCTGCACAGTCATGGGGAGCAGCTGGTACATGATGTTGTTTTAACCCCACCCCTCCCCAACCCCGAGGAAGCAGGCTTTCCATTTGGCTGACTGATGTGGCCTCAGCGTTATTAAATTGAGCTTCCTCCTCTTCCCCCCAGGTCATGCTCACTTGTTGATGTGGTGCTCATGCAGGAAGCCTGTGAGGGGATTCGGGCTACCATGCTTGCTCAGGATGCTTCATCATGGGGACCACGCCCCTCTGTCAGCCTGATTGTCTGCCTCCGTTTAACAATGTGTGTGTGTGTGTGTGTGTGTGGGGGGGGGGGGGGGGTGCGTGCATGTGTGATTGAAATGCGACTGCAGCAGTGAGCTGGATGAAGGGGTGAGGAGGAGAGAGCATGCAGGTAAGACCCGATGTAAAGAGCACACTCAGCGTATTACAGCCATTGTCACAAACTGAATCCATCACGGCGGAGCTTATTGCCATGACAACTGCTTCTGCAGCATGGCAAAGAGCAGGCAGACTGCAAGAGCACTGATAACCAAGGAAAAGCAGGCTTTTCTTCCCTATTACTGGATGTATTTTAGTCGTTAAGAAGCCCTGAACCCGTGCCTTCATCCATATCCTTTTCTGTGAATAATTTCACTCTGCAAGTTATTAACTTTTAAAGCAAACTGGAATCTTTTGTTCTCTGACAATAACAGTGTGACCTTGTGCCTGAAGCATGCTCGAAGCATCCATTTCTTTTCTTCTGTGGCTCTTTGTTGACAAATCGATTTAAAAAAAAAAAAAAAAAGGACTTAAAAAGAAAACCTTGACTCTAAAACAGGTCAGAATAATGGCCACTCAAATCCGTTAAAGAGCTCTCAGCAATGCTGCAGAACGGTCAAGATCATTTATCAGGACGAACTGCACACCAACACATTGTTCCTTCACCACATTTCAGAAATAACATTTGGATGTGGCATCTATTAGCTGAAAACCTTCCCAAAGTGCAATTTAGATAAACACACAGCTGATCTTAAATGCAAATCAGACCTATTATGCTACACAGACACCTCTATCAAAGAGGAGTGAATACAAAATGGCTGCCAGCAATTAAATAAACTCTCTCCGATTTCATGTAGCCTTTAGAAGCAGTGAGGGCAAATCAAGTAATGTTTTAGGCACGGCGAATAATTATCAGCCATCAGCGGAAATAAAACGATCCTAATTTGCTCCAAGAATGGAAAATGAGCCCCGAATCCACTGGCCCCACCCTTCCCGATTGAAGTGAAAAGCAGCAGCATTTGAGGGGAAAATGGGAGTGATTTTGTTCACAACACTGACAAAAGAGAGCAGGGCAGGCTGTCTTTAGAGTCGACACAGCACCGGGGGAAAGAGGAAAATCAGGAGTGAAAGCAGGCATTTCAGAAATGCTTTAAAACCAAAACCTGATCACCTTTTATCTCCAAACTGATCCTTTAAAACTACACACTGCATGCACACGCTGCAGCCCACCATGCTTCCAATTCACGCCCAATTATGGGATGTACACAGGTAAAAAAAACAAAAAACATGACATGTGATTTTTTTAAAGGCTTGCATTGATGGTAAACTCTCACACCCGCTACAGGATGTGGTATCTGACAGACCAGTCCACACCAGCTGGGCTCTCTTTGTGCCCGGGATGTGGTCTCCTAGCAACCGGTCCCAGCAGCTATCGCAATGGACTGGGAAGAGGAGGATCGGCGCGAGTCAGGGAGGGGCGGGCACTGCATCAATATTGCTTCTACCATATCACCTCCACCACAGAGCAGCTGCAGTGTGCCTCTGCACACAAAGACACCGCAATAATGTGTGCAGCATTTCTCGCCAGTCTGTGCATTGCTATGGAACCGGGAAACCCCGTCGTGATCGGCGATCAATGGGCACTAATCATGAACTAATTAATCTATATCTACGGTGGTGACAACAGAATCGATATGCTCAGATTGGGATAGCTACCATATGGTGGCTATTAAATTCATTTTGTGGATACGCAGCATCAAAAATGCATGACAGAATTCAAGCAAGGGAGAGGATTCAAACCTCACCGCAGCCCAACCACAAAGATAAAAACAATACAATATAAAAATAACCCTTCTATATTCTATAATTTGATTACAATATCCAAACATCTTAGTGAGTGTTTCTGTAGGAAAACCCCGTGCAAGACCCGGGGCAGGCAGACTGCACCCCTGGGAGAGAGCATTAAAATCAAATTCCCCCATCTATCATCTCAGTGCTCCTCCCCTCCTCCAAGCCACATGTGATTCGGGCCTTATTAATACAGAGGGGGAAAAAAACCTGAAGAAGTACAACACCTTAAAGGAGCTCAGCAGGGCATGATCCCCAGTCCATCTGTAATGAATAATACAAGAAAAATGTCCCCACAGGAGAATTAGCGAACATTTAACCATATCAAAGAGAGGACTGAGGAACAGATGTCCGTGTTCGTATCCACACATGCTTCCACGCTCGCTCCACATCCCCGCCTCTGTTAATTAACTGTGATTCATAATAGTGTGAAAAGCACAGGTATTTGATGTACGCAGTCAGTTACAGGTGTGACAGGTGCGAGTTAACAAGAGAAAGGAGCAGCAGTTGTGTTCATCTGCAAGACGGTGAACGTTCTTGTCGGCATGAGGTCACTCCCCTACTGCACAGAAAAATATTTAGGACCACAGTTTGTCAATCATTTTCTTCATCGCTTTATAAAAAGGAAACACGAGTCCTGAATTATAAAAGGAGCAGTAAGTAGACGGTCCATCTCGCTGACCTTTCCACAGCCTTCCAGGTGGGTGACCCTGCATGGTGGCTGTGGTTGTCCCTCAAAACTGCTCCAATAAAGCGTGAACATGAATAAAACATCATGTCCTTTCAGCCAGTGTCTTGAGAAAACAATAGTCTTTCCCCAGGGAGTGACTTTTAGGTAAATATAAAGCATGTTGTGTGCCTCATGTGGATCATTTGATCAGCTTTTGCGAATTTACAGATGTGTCCCATTTCCATTTATATCAATTCTGGTCCGTAAGTATTCTGCTAATCTTCATGGCTTTACTGTAGATACTAGCTTATACAAGACATTAATGCCAAGTAAACTATCTCATGCATTCTGTCACAATCTGCTTTTAATCGTCTTAAAAGTAAAAACATGTGAAAGCATTTTCATTCCCTTACGAATGCAAGAAGCTGCAGCTCGACTGTCATCATTTACCGTCTACGATGGGAAAGAAATCTCTGAAGTAAAAATATATTCTGCAGGTTGAATTTAGCAAGAAAGCAATTTAGGTAGTGTGTTTTAAATATTTTCTGTGAAATAAAGAATGTTTGATGTGCATTTCCCAACTTGTGACAAAATAAAGCCCCTAATCTTGTTGTTTTTTAAACCAGAGACACTGTATTAACTTTATTCTCATAATTTTGTGTATATAAAATACAGGTCTGGTATCAATGCATGTTGTTACTGCCCACTGTCAGCCAGTGGAAACTAGACCTTTTTTCTTCTCATGGGGACTGCAGTGCCCTGAATTCAGCTTGGCTTCAACAGCCGAAGGGTCCCTTATATGAACACCAGAGACAAGTCAAGGTTACTAAAGACACCCTCTCTCTTGCTCTGTGTTCTGTGGCTTCTGTTACATGCAACATACAACTAAAGCATCATCTGAAAATGGGAATTCAAGCTGAGAATCCAGATGTGCCTGCATCTTAGATAAACTGAAGTCCTAACTATTTCCAGGACTGTCTGATGGCTGGAACCTGATCATCTTCTTCCAAAAATGTTTTCCCCCACCTCAGATGTGTCTCAGCAAGCTAACAAAAAAAAGCTACATTCTAGCTTCTAAAGCATCATGTCCAACTTGAATCTTTTGTGCATACTCTTTAACTTTAAAGGACTCTGAGTTTACATTCCTCACTGTCCTATCCACATGTTAACATGGGCTTTTCTAGATCCATCTAGATCTAGCGTGCACCATCCCAAATAGAGAAACAATGGGGACAAAATAATCAACAATACAGGGTTTGGCCCTTTGTACGCTACCATAATAATAGGTGGACGACAGAATTTCCCAGGACTTTGGAGCTTTTCACTGACAGATCAAGTCAGACATACCAATGGCCTAAAAACTCCACAACAAAGGCCGGTGGACACGATACTAATGACCTGAACCACAAGACAGGAGAGTGTGTAGCCTCAGACTGAATGACTGCAGACAATGAAGGTCAGTGTGTACACAGGTTGGTCTCATGGATGCTAGAGGTTCTCATGAACCTGCCGTGTCACTGCTGACAGCGCAGACAATAATGCTTGCCTTTTTTTGCTTTTAAGTGCAAATAGTTTCACTTCCTGCTCTCCTTTGATCCTGATACCTGTCTGTGTGCAGGTGGATGTATGAATGGCAATCTGTCCTCAACACTGACCGCTAATTTTCCTATTGTGCTGCTTTGCTTACATGTACTGTGCCTGCTTTATTCACGTTATTTCTAGAACAGAGGGCTCTATCCTTTAAACAAATGCAGACATAATGAGCCATCAGCAGCTTGGTGCATTTGGAGTTTTCCATAAGCATGGCGTGACCAAATGAACACGTGATCTGACATCTATACCTGAGAGCATGATGTACGCTAGGCTAAAGGTAAAGCTTAATGTACCTGCTTGCCGTCCAGTGTGTAGATCCTCTTGACCACGCCACTTTCAAGCTTAATGGCCTCTGTGATGTCGGTGAGCACCTGCTCGAAGGAGTGCGCAGTTTTCTTATTGAGCAGCACGCGCACAGCCTTGCGTGGCTTCACACCGCTGCGCATCACCGTCACTAGCTTGGGCCGAACAAAGTCCTTGGTCTCCCTGGACTCGCCGGCAGCTTTGGCAGCCAAGGACTGCATGTTCTTCTGGCTTGCTGAGGCCTTTACATTCACGGACCAGTTGGGGTTGACATTCTTTGTGTAGTCGACCTTCTTGTAGAAGTTCTCTGATGCACAAACGTAGCTTTCCCCTGTGACGGCAGAGGAAAAATTGTGTTAGTGTGTTGTAACACACTCAGCTGTTCAACTTTGACACCTGAGAGTCCCAGGGGTGTCCGCTGAGAAACATTTAGACCTGCAGGAAGTCAAATTATCATCATCTTAGATTTCATCTCACATCGATCTAATGTAACAGCCAAAATCGTTTTACTTTGCTGATGTAAACAGCACATACTGCAGAACGGTGTCTGGTTTGTTTAGGGAAGTTTTAAGAATGAAAACTGTTCACAGGAGGGCTTTGAGTTACCAGATTGTTTCTGCAGACACGTTGCTCTTGAGTTTTTACGTTATTTTTTAACCTTGGATCACCAAAAACCAAATGCTATTAATCCCCATCATGTTACTTCTCAGAAATGGAAACCCCAAAACTACAGTATAAACGAGAAGCGTGTGTCGTTTTTTGTGTTTTGAAAAAATTTGGCTTAAACACCATTTTTTGGGGCTCCGGAGCTTCGGTAGTAATAAACAGTAAATAATCAAAGCTTCGGTTGGAGAAGGAGGGAGTGCTGACGGGAAGGACTTAGCCAGACATTTCTCTGTTCTCACCCGAGATGGACTGCAGAGTTTTAAAAGGATCCTATTGCTGTTTCTATTGTCATTTGTTATTTAAATAAAAAGGACATTTTCCAAAAGGTAAATGCATGTTTGTAATCCCAACGGTTTGTTTAAAGAAAGAAGGTATAACAAAAGCTCTTTTGCGTTTTATTGATTGCCTACATTTAGCAAAAATGAAAAAAAAAAAGAAAAAATATGAATATCCGAATTGAAAACCAAATACCTACCCATTGAACGAATACCCAAATAGTCCAAATATTTGGGTCCATCCCTAGTTTAAAGTGATCTACAAAATCCCTTTGGGGAAGTAAAAAAGCTGAGAAATGTGTGCTGATATTTGTGACACTGATTTAATATCGTGCTGTAGCTCGTTTTTGCATGTCTTTGTCTGGTGTTGAAGAAAAAAAGAGGAGTTTAAACTACATGAGACCACAGCACAGATCAGTCAAAGAATACAACAGCAATACAGCAGAGACCCATCTTTACTTATTAAAAATTCATTGTGTTTGGATTTTAAAGCATGTGTCTCTTGGTTAATTTACATTAGAGCAACCATCCTTCCAGATGAAGCCTGTTTTAAAAATGACAGACCTCTTTGTAGGACATTGGTCATATACGGGCTCTGCGTTATTTTACCATTCCTCAAAATGAAAATGTCCGGGAGTCAAAGTAATCTACAGCCTTTCCTAAATTGGCCCATCATTCTTACAATTCTCTGAATAATCCTCCATTTTCTTCATCATTATCGACCTCCAGTCTTTACAGCAGATTGTGCTGTACTTGCCCAGACAAGGAGAGGAGTTAAAGACAAAATGCAGCAGGGCGAGAGAGATGGAGAGAAAGAGAAATTTTGACAAAGGGGGGGGGGGGGGACCAGAAGGCAACAATTAGGCCAAATGTGGAGAAATTACGGCAAAGACAAAAGGCACAAAACGGGATTACACAGTGCAGAGGAGATTGAGCAATTAATTATATCCCGCAAGAGGAAGCACAATGAAATGCCCCCCACCACCCACAGTGTGCAGCCCCGTCTTTACTGCAGTCGCCACACACAACCATGCAGAAGTGCACATAGAGGCACACGCACTCCTATCTTTCCTAAGCAGCTCAAGAAGCAGAGATGATCATCTTATTTTGAACAAATTAAGCTGCAGTTTATCTTCGAGCTCGACTCCAAGTTCACTCCTTCCACCTCATCCCCTTATTCAAGAATCACATAGAGTGATGTTTGTCAGCAAGTTGGCCAGGGTCTTGAAATGGTTCTTGACACACATGTGATTACAGAGGATTTGCCAGGTTAAACAGTATTTAACGAATATAGCTGACTGCAAAGTACAACTTCAGTATTAATGTTATAGAACTTTTCCTTTTGTAATCCTTTACTGTTTCACTGTATCCTCCAAACAGCCTGGTCGACTTCTTGAGGAAAAGTCAAAGTAGATTTAAGATTTAATCGAAATATGACTTTCCACATCCAGGCCAAAGCGTGGATCATCTTGTCTGGTGCCAAGTAAAGATTTCATTCATTTAACAAAAAGGATTCCAAATCATCTTTGGCAACTTTTGGCTACATGGATCTGTAAGCGCGCAAATCACACCAGATCAGCCCTCTGACTCCAAATATAGACTACAGCAGATATGATGGCAGCTGCTCATGAATCTATCAGACAGAATCAAAAAACGATCAGTAAAACTGTAAAATATCTCATTATATGAAGTATGTCGACTGCTGAATCAGAAAAATCCTCTTTCTCCACTATAAATTGCAAAAAGGTGCAGTTTTAATTGAGATTTCCTCCCACTGTTACTACAGATGCTGATGGAGACGTTTGACAGTAAAAAGTCACTTGTGCCTGAAGAATCAGACGCTAATGTCGTCTGTTAATGAACCATTCATCCTGCTGAGCTGTAGAGAGCTGACTTTACAGCTCAGTGTGATCCCCTGCCAGAGTATAAAGCTAAACATGTAAAATCTGAGACCACTGAGGCCCAGATAGAAGACCTGCTTTCAGCTTTGTACAAAGGTTCAACGATTCTTTGAAAGCAGAACCATGAGAGAGAGCTATTAATATGAGAAATATGTTGTGTTGGCGTTTTGAGAAGGTGGCTGTTAAGTTCAAACAAAGCAGGATTTGTCTGTTTTTGTCATTCTCTCACATTCTTATAAGAAAATGTACAATGTGCAGATAGCTGAGAGAAGTGGACCATGTCGCATGTCCAAAGAAACCCTTCAGATTAGAAGTCGATACATCACATGAAGAGATTACAGGAGTCTAGACCAAAAAGATAAGACTTCTAATCTCAGAAGCGGAAATGTTCTGCTTCTAAATCTTCTCAGCACAGAAACTGCAGATCATCTTGAACATGGTGGCCTATAATGTTTCAGTTTGGTCTCAATACAGCAGCTCAACTGGGGAACAAAGAAACCTACAATCCAAATGATACCTTGATGCATTTAATCAGATATAATATAATATAATATAATATAATATAATAAGTGATTGCTGCATTCGACCTAACATTCTTACCTTCCTCTAGCTCATCCAGGTTTGAAATCTTGCGCATGCCATCAATAGTGAAGATGAAGCGGACACCCTGTGGCAAGTTGATGTGGTCAGACAGCGAGCGTGTGAGGTCGGCCAGCAGCGAGTCGAAGGTGCGAAATCGGTCGCCGGCCACAGCATACACGATGCCCTTGAAGTAGCGGTCTCCATTGCGGTAGAAGCGCACCTTTTTGGCTTTCTTCTCATTGGTGAGGGCTTGGAGGGTGCGTGTGCGGTAGAAGCTGCAGTGGGCGCTGTGGGTAGGGCTGGGAAGTCCGTTCATGCGCCCGCCACGCGGGGTACGGGCCGTCTTGTCCCGCTCGTCAAAATGTCCAAAGTCTAGCTCCATGATGACTGAAAGTTGTGATGGTTGTGACAGATGTGTGGTGGTGGTGACTAGCTCCGGAGAGTCTACGGACAGAAAGAACACAATGGATATAATCTCAAATTCTGCAATAACTAAAGTTATAAAGACACTGTGATTTGCTATTTTGGCTTCCAATAACATGGAACAACATTTTTGCTAGCAGTCACCAGTCATAGATTAATTCACTAAAACACTCGGTGAGCTAAACTGTAGGACTGCAACTATTATTTCCATTCCGTCAATCTGTCATCATTTTTCTTGATTAATTGGCATTGGCAAAGTTGTTGGGTCAACAAAATGTCAGAAAATGGTGAAAAATGTCCATGACTGTTTCCCAAAACCCAAGATGACACCCTCAAATGTCTTGTTTTGTCCACAACCCAAAGATATTTAGTTAACTGTTATAGAGGAGTAAAGAAAAGGAGTAAATCCAATTCCTGGACTGATGGTTATGCTTTCGTCTGCATACAGACAGACAATGAATGAAACCACTGATTATTTAGAGTAAGACTAAAGCGCTGGTTTTGAATACTGTCCTGTAGGCTCCAGACAAACGTGTCCTTCTGACAGCTGCGATTGATAGCCTCGCCTCAAACAGGGACCACATCAAAGAACATCAGCTGTACTATCAAAAAAGATCCTTCAATGCAGCTTTTAAGTCCTTGAACCACTATTGTGCTGAACATTGTGGTGATCCAGTTCCCCATCCACCTCCTGCAGATTTGATACCCTGTGGTAACATATTTTCAACGAGGAGGTCTGGAGATGATAAATCCTTTAAATTCCATGTTTAAATAATCAGAAAGCTACAGTCGGGGATGCTAATGGTGTCCATTTAAGTGTGCAAAAATAGGATTATATACATATATAAGATTAAGATGGCTACCTGACTCACAAAATGGAAAAAGATTTGATGATTAACAAGTAGATATATAGGTATCACTAAAACATTGTAAGACTATAATTTACTAAACTGGAAAGAAACTGCATTTAAAAAGGTAGATTTATTGTTCCTTTTTCAACACTTGAGCCAGGACACATCCATAAATGGCTTAGACCCAGAAATATGAGACATTTGTGTTTGGTTATATTTTGCTTAGAGTAAGATAACAATCCAATGTCTCATCTGCTTTGGCTACGGCTGCATGTAGCAGGTTCACATATGATATGTCTCTGTCTCCTCTTCCGCCTACATACACCTGTGAGCAGTTGTCTCACTCGCCCAGATGAATCAGTAACTGGCGCTTGGCCAGCAATAAAGTTCAAGGTTTACAGATCCAAAATGATCCTTTGGTAGAAGATTTGATAACTTTCTGATCGTTGACTCAGACAACTGAAGTCAATGTTTCTGTTTCTTTGCTGTTGTTCATATATCCAGCTGTTAATATGCTGCATTGTGTCTGTGGCACCAAACGGAAAAGGTTTTGAAAATTTCAGGAATAAAGGAGACCTATTATGCTGTTTCATTTTTGTTTTTTCATCAGGGTTCTATATATGTTCTTCTGCATGGAAACAACCTCCAAAGTTAAAAAGACCAAAGTACGCACCAACAGAAGCTCCTCTCTCCCACAGAAAACCCTGCTCCTAAATGCCTCGCCAGTAGTCTTGCCTTTAATTCTGTGACTTTGTGCCATCACGCTAAGTCACTGAGTCACACATTTTTATAATTTATGCATAGCGGCTGGTTTGGCACGTAAGAATTGATTTAGCACAGCTGTTGTTGTTAGTGTTGCTGACTCAGGCATGTGTGAGCTGACCAATCAGAGCAGACTGGGTATTTGGGAGGGGGGCCTTAAGGAAACAGGACAGAAACCGTTTCAGACAGAGGAGGAATACAGAGCTGCATCACTGGACAGAATGAGAAAACTGATGTGTTTATTGAGCATTAAAGCATGTAAACCTATTCTAGTAGTAACCCTAAATAGAAGTATAGCATGTTTAAACTGTAATATTAGTATTCCTTCAGTAATCACGTACTTGAGTATTCAACACCAAGATTCTGGTTATGGGTATAATATTCTGAATTTGAAACTAAGCTACATGTGTAAGATCAGATGTTTCAGTCTTGTGGTGTTGCACAATGGTACATCTACACTCTATTCTCAGACTGGTGTTTAATATTTAAGTGTGTTATCAGTGCATTTCTGCTGAAAGTTCAGGTTTCACCATACCATGACTAGATTTGAACCTTAGCTAAAGTGTTTAAAGGATTATTTAAAAGGAAAATGCCAACCCTGTTTTTTTCCTGATTCTTTGAATAGTGGACATTTGAATGTTACAGGAGATCCGGTCTTCCTGTTTCTTGGAAATTATGCAAACGATGCATCTGTCCTGCCAATAAACAATAAACAATAAACTACTTATGCTACTGGAGGGACTGGCCAGAAGCTTTCCTATTCAAAAAACTGTTCTCTTCCCGTTAACACGCCACCTGATGAGCTCAGTCCTCTGAACCCAAAGAAGATCATTGAACCATATACTTCAAACTGAACCCTGACACACACCCATAAAAACACCCACATAAAAGAGGAAGTTGTCTGTGCCAAGATTAAAGCTGTGCTCCACTGACATGATATAGTTTCAATATAATGAAAAACCTTCTCGAAGAGTGAGCACATTCTTATCTTTGCAATATTGTATGTTTTCTGGTAAATAGTCTTGTCATAAAAGTTTCATTGCCCAGTTTGAAACAGGGTCATGCAAGTTTCTCTTACAGGTCACAGTGAGCCTACAGGACCAGACAATATTGACTATGAGGTCATTGATCATTCACATCTCATTTCAGAGTGGCTCGTTAACAACACGTACACTGTGTGTCTGTATTTTGCTGTGTTTTAGGAATTTTTAGTCATCTATATCACCTAAATGACATGTTAGACCATCACTATTTGGCTCTTCTGTCACTGAACTTCCAACCAATTTTCAACCGAACCCTCAGTGAGAAGGGCCTCGAGCCTTTTACTGACGTGGAGTGGCACTGTATCGTCATAATATGAATTTACAGTATTTTGTTATTGTTTAACTACATTTTGAAACCAAAAAGAGGTTTTCACTTCATGTTTCAGATGTCTTAAGAGTTTTGTCTGACATATGCAAAGCAGGTTCAACACGGTCCACTGCTTTGAATGGAGCTGAAATGACATATACAATATGTCATTTCAGCAACTATTTTGAGGATCAACTATCACTGGACTCCACACTCACTTTTTAAACTGGTTGCACTCTTGTGCCTTATTTAGGTGCACCCAATAACACATCACCAATAACAAAATAGTCACATCCTGGAGCTCTGTATCAAAATAGTTGATCCAACCATCAAGATATGATTATTATTACTGATATGGTCATTTTCCCAGCTAAAATGTCAACCTCTGGGTTCGGCTTCTCCAACATGGGGATTTGTTGCTTATCTCTGTTTTATATCGATACGAACATACATCCATCTCTTTTAGACTATTGGTCAGACAAAACAAACCATTTGAGGATGTCACCGTGGACATTTTCTGATGTTCTAATGACTCTGATTGAATAGGATCATTAGCTGCAGCACTGCATCACTCTACTAATAAATTGTGATATTGATCTCAAACATATCACACAGTTCTGCTTCTAAAGAACATTTATCATATAAAAAAGAAAATCAAATAAATATCTCTTCAGAAACCTCTAGAGCCTCTTTAAATCTTTCATTCCATGCATGTAAACCAGTGAATGAAACGATGTCTCATCATGCTCATTTGCTCACAGAGTCTTTAACACTTTGCAATCCTTCATTGTCTTCTGTGATTTAATGCCCTATGTGGTGCATATAACCTACAGTACTGTAAAAAAAAAAAGGACCACAATGACAAACAGAGGCTATTTAGCAGAACAGAAGGAAACATGCTGCCGCCACCCATCCATGTGGCGGGGCCCTCCAATCCCCTGCTAACCCCTGGCTGTGCTGGGTTTTATGACAGGCACACTGATAGGGGTGGGCCTTCTGTGGAATCGGTGCTCCTCAGCTGACAAAGGCCAGGTTTCGAGCCCATCTGCCGCACTAATGGGCAGAGCCAACAGTGACCCTTCCCCAGTGGAGCATCAACTAGGACAGTCCATTGTCTCCTACAGGGTGCCTGCCTTCAGAGTGACATCACCATCAGTGCTCCTGAGCAGCCGGCTCATTCTCCAGAAAGTCTTAACAGAGGCAATAATGCTGTCAAAGCTTTTTAATGTTAAACTACAGCTTTACATGATGGCTATCTCTATATGTTTGCTTGACACACTGCAGTATTCAATCAACAGCTGAATAAAAATAAAAAAATAAATCACCACCACAGCAGAAGGCATTCATCCTGAGCATTAAAAGCAGCACTGCAGCAACATTGTGCCGTATCATTGATATTTTTGGCTGGTTCTGTCTTCCTGCCTGAGCCACCCACACAACACACTCCTGACAAACCAGCACCACACCACGACTCTCCAGCCATCCCCATCAAAGCTCATCTATCCAGCGGCAGCATCTGTCTAGAAACACCCAGCTGGTTTCAAATCAGTCACAAAAATGAAGGAAAAAAAAAAGTTTCATGAGCCCACACTTCTCATTTATGCTGGATGAGTGTGGCCACATGGCAAAGAGCGTCAAGTTTTTTTTCTCTAGGAAAAAAGAAAAAGGAGGGGAGGCTGGCTGGGTGGTGCGCACACCTTATCACCATCCACCTGCTCAAAACGCACATGATCCGAGAAAAAGCTCAAATCATTTCCTCCGCGCACAAACCCCCTTAAAATGTCACCTCAACTTGCCCACTCCAAAAGCAAAATCACACTAATTTCATTCCCTTTTCCTTCGTAAAGTCTGCGGATAATCCCACCCAGAAGCGGACTCACCTGCGTCGCTGCTTGCTTGCAGAGTGAAGGGTGTGTGTGCGCCGTGGGGGGAGTGTGTGTGGATGTGTGAGTCTATGCTGCAGGATAGCGGCACGCCGTCTCTCCCTTCGCCTTTGTCTGCTTCAGTCTGAGAGCCGAGCCGCTGCCTGCCTCCGCTGGAGGAGCCACTGGGTCCTAAAGCCAACGAGCCCCGGACCCGCCCACTGTGGTAATGCTGGTGGTACCAGTGAGTGTGGAGCTGGGGTGGAGCTGACAGCAGCCTCAGCAAAAGGTGCATGGACAGTAAAAGGCTTAAAAGAGGCTGTTATTAAGAGTAATGTGTGGAGGATGAAAGAGCCTTTGAGAGATCTGACCACATGTCTGCATGAAGCACCTCCACTTTATGTCAAGAGGTGAAACTAAATGTCCTTTTTCTTGAGTTTCTCCAGGAATTCCTCCTGATTTTAGTTTCTCGTCACTCTTAAATATTGTGCTTTCTGTGTGTGACAGCAGTGCAGATCATCACGAGTGAGGCAAACCACAGTTTGCTGCTCTCGGTCTGGTGGAGCTCTTTGTTGAGAGAAAATAAAAGCTGCACCACCACAGTGCTTGTGTTTGACCTCCCTGCCTTTCTGGTTTCCCTTAAAGGAAAAGTTCACCCAAAAAGGAAGATTCGGTCATTATCTACTCACCCCCGCGCCGATGGAAAGTCGGGTAAAGTTTCGTACACATCACAACACATTTCTGGAGCAAAACAGCGTTGCAGCATTCTGCTTAACAACTGAAGTGGATGGGGACTTGTTTTGAAACGTAAAAAACAAATGTAAAAGGTGCATTTACCGCCACCTACTATGACAATGCGAGAATGTAAAGAAGCAGATTATTATTATTTACACAATGTTATCATGTACGTGTTATCGTCACAGTATCAATGTTTAATTTTTAAATATCATAATTGTTGTCATTATCGGTATATCGTGACACCCCGAGTATACACCGGTCGAGCTGCATGGAGCCATTTATGTTTTTAGTTTTGTTTTTCTTTTTTTCTTTTTGGGGCAGGGTGGGGGTACTACTTCTACTTCTGTTGTTCAGGAAAATTCTGCAACGCTGTTTTGCTGTGAAATGTGTTGTGAGCTATGAAATTTCACCCGACTTCTCATCAGCATGGGGGTGAGTAGATAATGACTGAATTTTCATTTTTCAGCGACTTTATCCTTTAACATGGTATTTCATAATCATGGGACCATGTATTTATTATTTTTACTCAGCTAGTCAAGAATGACTCATATATTGCTCATGTACTCATGACACATATTCAGCCTACTTTCTTGCTTTTGCTTTCGCCAGAACACCTCCACTGTAGCGTGAAAATATGTCCCACAGCTCCAAAGAAAAGTGGCTGAATTTCTCCTTTAAGAAGTAATTTTACATGTTTGCACGTAATGATAAGGAGATTAATAAGATACCTGGTGATGGAACTGACAACTGATCCCTGTGCACCAGGGGAACTGATGTTTGTGGTTGATTCTGCATGAACCTTGTGTGAGAGATGCAGCAGTGTGATACGTGGATAAGGCTGTCAGGCTCATTTAGAAGATATTACACAGGGAGAAACTGTCGAACTGAAGAAACCGAAACACATCGTCACTGTTAAGCCCACATTATTCAGATTACAAGCTCGGGGAAAACTTTTCTGAACCTCGTGGCTATGTAACTGATTTCGGTAAAAAAGGCTCTGTTCTAGTTATTGTAGTGTGGTATCGGTTTCACTGACAGCTCCGTCAGGTTAGAGGAGACTCCATAGGAAGTGTCACAGATCAGGGTGAAAGGTGAGATGTAGAGCTTCAGAGGTGTCATACAATACTCCCAACAGGCTCAGATGTGGCAAGTAAAACACTAACGTAACATCACCAAACAAATGAACTCCATTGTGATGTTATTCCTTGAACGGTAACGACTTCTGGGCCTCAAAACTGGGCCACAGTACAAATGTATAAGGTTCCATAAAGTTCATCTTTGGTCGAATGCTTGAACAGCACTGACTTCAGGGCAGACAGAGGATGAAAATATGTGTTTGGTCCATCTTTGTGACACTGATATATAGGTCAATGAGGTGCGAGGTTTTTGAATGAAGCTTCAAATGTCTTTCATTATAGTTTATGACGTCATCCCCCTTAAAAAATGTAAAAGCCTCGAACAAAATCCTCAGTGGGACTCACGGTAGATCTTGTGGATTGAAATCAGAGACATGTAATATGTAACATTTTGACCAGACCTGTGTTACATATATTCTCGAGATATATTTCTTGTGCACTTGTAACAGTGTGTTTCGTTTGGTCGCCTGTTGCTATAACTTCCAGGAGAGACGCAGGAATTGAGGACAGAAGTCGGTTAACGTGACGAAGCATAACCAGAATAAAACTTTAAGACATTACCTCATCCAGGAAGAATCCTGCTGAGTCACGCAGATAGATATTCATCAGCAATGTTGGTTATTAAAAAATGAAGAGAAGAAGATATCCTATGATCCCATGCTACTTATGTCTTTTTTTGTGTGAAAACTGCAGTGGCAGAAATTACATACTTTTAATTTGATATAGATAAAAGTGACAAAAAATGGAAATGTATTAAGTAGCTCTCCTTTCTGTCCATTATTTAGATATTTGCACATTTAAACTGTTGAAGGTGTGAGGATGTTAACAAGTGCCGGCTGTAAAGATGATTTATAATGTGGCAGCCATGTTCATTAATTGACTGATCTACTTTGATGCCAAAGACGTCTTTCAGTAGCCCACCGCTTTGAACAAGAAGACCAATGGATAACAGGTTTGTGTTTTTAAAGAGCCAACAAAAGGAGTTGACTCCTTTCACAGCAGGCTGCGCTCTCTTTGTCGTCTATTCCTCTCCCCTCAGGCGGAAAAGCTTCACTTTAACACTCAGCTGTTGTCACATTCTGGAGCCTCTCCTTTGCATGTCACGCATAACTCTAATTCACTCTGATCACTGGCTGCTCCGCACCTCCCTCAGCGAGCTCCCCATGGGCTGCTGTCCACTGCCTGCAGTCTGTCAGAGGGGACAGCGAAGAAAGTGTCAATGCAGGAGGTGCTTTATTAGGTCGGGGGCGTATGGGTAGAGGAGCAGATTTGGATATTTGGCTCTCAGTATGGTGCTGCGTCACACCGTGTTTCAGGCCAAAACTGAACATGGACTCAGTAACTTTGCAAATCTGGTCACGTAATTTCTTTTTCAGCTATGAAATCATCATAAAAGGCTTTGTTAGAGGCATTTCTCTGATGGTCTCTCCCTAAGCTCCCTGATCTTTTGAGTTTGAATGATAGTTCCCTAAATGCTATATGGAATACACTGGATAACTTATTTCTTGTTTTCTATTCATATTACCAATGTTTTGCCTGGAGGGAAATGGCCATCCATATACGTAAAACCAATCCTGGGCTGACTGAGGTTTCAGATGCACAGCGCAGATATACATCAACATCTTTAAATGAGGATTAACACTTTAAAGAAGCCGACTAAAGAATAAAAGTTCCGAAATGATTCAAGACGATGAAATCAAAATGACCTCAATTGCTTGCATGCATCATTACTGTCACATACAGAGCCTCATTATAACAGACCATTTGAATTTGTTCAAATCAGCCTCTCAAATGTTACGACGTGGTGTGTTCTGGTGAAGCAGCTTAGTCAGAATTCAGGAAAATCAGGTGTCATCGTCTAGTGGCTATTTCCTGCAGTATAGTAAACAGAAACACTGGATGTGTTCAAAACTGCATTTGCCTATCTCTCTAACATTTAACCATATGCAAACTTTCCCATATCTAATTTGTTTTATCCACACACGAATGGACCCAGTTTCACACAGTTTCAGTGTGCATATTTGTGAATCAGCAAACCAGTACAAACAATAAACACACTGACGATTTCAGAAAGAGTGCCGTGCCGACCAGAGACATGACAGGGCTGAATGAGGTGGACTGCAGGATAAGCATAAGTGGTTCACAGCTGGTGTCTGGGGGAAACACGAGAGAGGGGTGGAGAAGGCCGGCCGGCGAGTTGAGACGAGGGGAGGAGAGGGGGTCTGGTGGCGGTAGTGTGGGCGGGTGGAGGGGGTTTGCAGCCATGACGACTGATGGAGGAGGAAGTAAACAGATGTCCACAAGCTGGCAGACAGGCCCGGAGTGGCCGAGCCACTGAGAGACAGGTGGACATCCAGGAACACAGTGGGACTGCAGAGTCACTGTGAAGCCAAGCAGGGCTTTGCATATAGAACGCAAACGCTGGAGTCTCATATCAGATATGGTATCTAAATACATCTGTCATTTCATTTAGTTAATGACACCCAAATGAAGCCCATATTACTTTTCTGAATCCAAGTGAGTAGAACTGTATCAGTCACTGTGGCACTAAATTAAAAGTCTTTGTTACACTGAGACACAATGTGACTCCATGTGGTGTTGTCCACCACATCAAAGTGACGAATGAGATGGTCTCACTTAATATTTTTAAGCCAACTGATGATGACTCCCAAAAGTGGCGAAACACAATCGTCTTCATGACCCTTGACTGCCGTCACTTCCAATTTGTTGTAAGTTGCAATCATGAAGTGAAGAGACGTTGATGATTATGCAGTGTGAAAGTCTTCATCTCAGCAGTCCAAATGAATCCATCACTGTCCGGTTTATAACCCACTTCAGCATTTTGCACAGTCACCGCTGCAGCAGCAGCAGTCTTGAGGTAAAGCTTGAAACTGGAAAGCCATCGGCTTAAATCTCCTTGCAAGCTGCTAAATCAGAGTGCAGGAAATAAAGGAGACGTGCTGTCGCCTCCTTTAACCCAAACTGTCAACATGACCTTGAGCAAGGCACTTCAAACCCAGCTGCTCCTAGATGCACTTGTACGCTGGACTGACTTGGAGGACACATCGAAATACTCACCGAAGGGGAAAAAATGCAACTGTCATGACAACATTTGAGCAGGTTGAGGTTTCAAGGTGACTTTGAGTAAACCCCATGAGCTCTGATGGTGTGATGTTCAGGAGACAGCAATAAATGTGTGTCTATTACTCAACAACTCTTGGATGGATTGCCATTAAAAATTTGGTGCACAATAATGCAATAACAATCCCCCTCAGGATAAATTGAAATATCTTTGATGATTGAGTTCATTCAGTCATTTAGTTTAAGAGAAATGGATCACCAGTAAACCTTCCTTTTCCTGGATGACCTCACGCCCAGCAGCAGTTCAAATTGTATAGTGATAGCAAGGTTTAAAGGGAACCAACGTAAATGCTGAAAGTTTCATTATTCTATATCCATTACATTATGCAATCAACATTTACTTCATAATGAAACGTTGAAGCAAAAAAACTTGGCTCTTACCGGTTTAATTAAATAAAAGTAGCAATACTAATTTGTAGGAAAATGTAGAAAAATGTCCATTCAAAATTTAGCAGCCTACAGGTAAGTGAACTGTAAAAAGCACAAAAGTCTTAGCAACAACATGTAGCCTATTTATAATGCTGAAAGTACTGTGATGCCCCTTAGCCAAGTAAAGTACAGCATCAACAGGTTGAGTAACTCCTGCGCCTACATTAGCACTAATAAGCATACATTGCTAATGTACATTATACATTAGCATGCTAACATTGTAAACAAAGCTAATGAACACTGTAAACACTCCAGTACTAAACATTAGCATGTTAGCATGTCTTTGTGAGCATGTTGATGGTAATGTTCAGCTAAAACTAACATACAGTAGCCTAATTGGTTACTGTAGGCTAAATGAAAAGTAACTCTGTGATGAAGGCTACAGTAAAAATCTAAGAAAGTGATAACTGAAGGAATTGATCATGAAATTCTAAGATAAAGAATAAAAAGTGCAGCTAAATGTAACTAGGCTACTTTATTTAGCCTACTGCTGGTTAGCTTGTGAATTTCCCTCCAGGGATCAATAAATGAACCTTGTAGTCTCTTATCATAACCTATAATAATATTTAAGTAAATGCACTCAGTGGCTTTCCATCACTGACCATCAACAGCTCAAAAACAGTAGGCTCATTCCCATCAGCTATACTTGAGCCTAAATGAGCATGCTGACATGGTAAACTAAGATGGTGATCACGGTAAGCATTAGACGTGCCTATCATCACCATGTTAGCATTGTATATGGGACATGCCATTAGCTGATACTTTTTTTCAGTGGGTGACCTGAAAAGTGCAGTAATTGGTTTCTTTGAATAAAAAGTAACCCTGTGATGTATGGTTAAAGTCACAAGAATGTCCTTATGATAATGAAATTCACCATGAAAGACTAAATAGTGGGGCTACATTGAACAAGGCATGCTACTTTATATAGCTAGGCCTGGGATGATTAAATATATCTTGTATTATGGTAATCTATAATAATACTTGAGTAAATGTACTTAATGACTTTCCAGTGACTTTGACATCAACAGGTCAGGATTGTAATTCACATCAGTCTCAGCTATACTTAAGCATGCTAACACGGTAAGCTAAGATGGTAAAAACATTACACAACATGTTATTATTGTCTGTGGGACATGCTGATGTTAGCTAACACTAGATACTTTTTTTTAATGGGTGACCTGAAAAGTACAGTTTTAGGTTACGTTAAATAAAAAGTAGCTAAATCTGTTTAATAGAAAATATTGATAATGAAATTCCACAGCACCCTGAAAGAGTCAATAAATGAATGAGACGAGAGTAGCTTAGGTTGCCATGATCAATCAGTGGAAAATGTTTTAAATTAGGTTTGTCTGCTATCACAGTCTGACCACAGCATGACTCCTGGTGGTGTGATGTTGTTATTGTTACGGTAAAGAGTGGGATGAGCAGGACAGACCTCTCTAGAAATGACAGCATCATTAAACCAGGCCTCATCAGTTACCATGGAAGCTTACTCATAGCCGGAAAACCTTGAGAGGCTTACTCTGAGCCTAATCAGCTGCAGCCACTCCAGGAAGACAGCAGTGAGCAGTGGAGGATGACGTCATGTGATGAGTGGTTAGTAAAGAAGCTTTTTCTTCCTCAGACACAATATAACCTTCATCATCCTCGTGAATTATGCTGAATCATGGCTGTGAGTCATCATCATGTGTGTTTATTTTTTTTACTTTTCCTCCATCGTCTCATTCTCCTTACTTCTTTGTTATTTCATTGTCTTTATCAGAGACAAAATGTATCAACCAGCCATGCAAGCCCCTGTGTTGGCATGTGGGAGTCTGAATAATATCACCTGAGTATTTAAAATGGTGGATGAAGCTAAATAGAGGATATGTAGGTGGGCGGCTCGGTGGATAAGTCAAAATCAGTGACAGAGGATCCAAAAAAGTAAAACATGACCTGGATTTCCTTTATGCTCTTTTAAACCACCATGTGGGGAGTCACCATTGTGCCGTCTAAAGTAGCTTTGTCTGCTCGGCAGATTTTCTAATGAGGGGCTTTTGGAGGAGGATGACAGAGCGCTCTGGCTGTTCTGTTGGGGAGGAGGGGCATTTAAAGGAAATGAGCAATGCTCTGTCCATGGATACGCCTAATACTAGACTCCCCCCTACTCAGATGCCCTGCTGGCAGCTTGGCAGCACCATTAGGACTGAGAAGGGTGGCATTAGTCTGAAACTCTCATTATGTCAGATACTTTGAAAACCCCTAATCTAGGCACCAAATGATAGGGGTAGAATTAAACCAAACTGGGCAAGAAGGCAGCAGAGGTGCAATTCAGAGTACTCAGATGCCTCCTGTTTGTTCTTTCTGCTGGACAACTTTATTTAGAGAGCAGATTCTGTGCTCAGATTATTTACTTGTACTGAACAGCTTCCATTATGCTCCCATGCACACTACCTTCGCCTCTGATTGCTATAATACAACACAAATGTTAGGAAAAACTCCCATTGTGCACAGAAATGGAGGGATTTTACTGCAGCAATAACAATGTATTTTCTATTTGTAGCATGTTAGAAAAACTTCATTAACAGGAAATTGATTGAAAATATAAATTTTACAGGACAGGCCACATTCAGGGTAGAGAACTATAGAAACCCATAGGTAGAAATCGAATATGCCACAGAAATCTAATATAAATCTTGCAGATTGACCTTTTATTTATGGTATATACATTTTTTTTGCACAAAGATAAGATTAGATCAAATCTGATGATTAAGAAAATAATAAATGTGTCAGGAAAGATCAAGAACCACCGGGCTTATACAATGGACCTCCTCTCCATTACAGAAAAAAAAAATGATATAAGATAATTACAACAAATACCAGAATGTATAATGTATGGTAGTGCCTATGAAAATAAAAGAATAACAGTGTTTTGTGTACTGGTTTTGTATCGATTAAATCTTTTTTCAACTTTAGTTAATGACCACTTATAGTGACTTGTAACCAGCTTGTAATTTATTACATCTGCCTATAGCAGAGGGATTTCATTACTTCACCACTTACAGTAACTTATAATCACATTATAATGCATTTGAATAGTAATTATAATTGAGAATTTTAATACACAACGATCCCTGTGAAAATAGTGAATGACCAGCAATCATGAAGTATTGATACTTGACCTTATAAAATGCTTTATAGTGCATAATTATTGTTGTAGCTACACCGGTTAAATAATGGCCACGATTCAAACAGATGTCTTTTGAAGATTTATTTGCTCTCTCTCTCTGTTTCAGCAGACACCGTTAAAACTACAAAAACAAAAATAAAAGATATAAAACTCCCACTCACTGCCATAGTCTCTCAAGCCAGTGTCCATTAAACAGTTACAATTGTCATAAAGCATTCTGTCTGAGTGCTTAAAAGTATGATTATACAGCGCTATAAGTGCATTATAAGTATGTTCATAATGTGTTATAATGCATTACAGACATGGGCTTAGTAGAAAGTGTTACCGACATCTCAAACAGTTTTAATATTAACATCCCGAACGACACTGAATGACAACATTCATAAACAGTCAGGAAGACTCCTTGATGTTTATGACACTTGTCATGTCAGTGTTATGCACACATCTTTAACTGTTACACAATTTCCTATGCATAAGGAGGAAGACATCTTTAAAAGATTAGATCACATACAGTGGACTTGTTGCGACTCATCACCATGCTATTGTAATGAGGCGTAAGCACAACAGCTGGTCAATAAATCACTCAACCAAACATGTCTGAAGAAGAAGAAGGTCGGACAAGCATGTCTTAGAAGAGATGATGTTTTATTTCTACATATATTAATAAATGTTCCTTTAATCTTGACAGATGTTAGTCGGTAAATTGGAAGTTGTAAAAGTCAAACAATGTTCTCAATGTATAGAAGGATCAGACATTCACAGAGCAAAGACCTGCATCAGAGTTCATTACCTGCACTTATTTTGTTCACCAGAAGATGGAAATATTTCATAAACATGAACTGAATGGAGATTAGACTGCATTGTTGTCAAATCTAGTCTAACTTTATACTTGTCATCTCATTTTGGGGATTTATTCGGCATTTTTTCTTTAAATTCTGTGTCTGTTCGTGGGAGATATTAAACTCAATATGATGTTTGAGCAAGCATCAAAGGGTTATTTCCCAAAAGAGGTAAAAATATCGGTGCGCTCGGCCTACACACTGACTGTGTGAAGAAGCCAAAACAGGATTAAGAGAGAAGACTAACAAACTAATAGACAGATCTATTCTTGTTATGTCATAATGATTTTCAGCTAGTGCTGGATTTTCCTGGTCTTTTGTGGCCAATCTGTCCATATAAATGCTGCTCCTGTTACTGCTGCTTCTCATAAAATGTCATCTCCTACTAATAATTACACAAGCCACAGTGTGTCAGTGGTAAGAAGTAGTAACAGGAGATGTAGTGCTGTTGTTCTCTGGGCTTAAGCATCCATAATGTCACATGACTGCCATCTGCTGGACCTTTACTACATTACAACATTTACTCCATCCTTCTGCTTCTAAACTATGATATTAAAGGGACAGTTCAGTGTTTTGTTTTTTATTGACACAATGTGGTATGAATTGCTCTGCGTCCACATGGTCTATAAAGATGGAGTTCATTTGTATACATCAGTACCACCAACAGTGAGTTATTAATAGGACTGTATGTCAGAAAAGTTTGTAGGCTACTTGCCCTTTAATCCCAGACTGCATTATTGTCTCAACAGAGATAATGGAAATGATTCTTTGCATTAGTAGTTTTGTCTTATATGTAGAATATAATATTTTGGTTGCATGTATCGTCATCACTCTCTCCCTCTGAAGGTACACATACAGTGTCAATGACTTCAGGTACAGCAGGGATGTTTTGGGAAAGCATTTCGTTGTTTACTCGTGTCTTTCCTGTCTGGATCTAATGATCTGATCCTCTGGATGTGTGTGAGACACTTTGTTAAATTTAAACCCCTTTTCCGTCGACTGACAGTAACTTGCTGACCCTGTGAAAAGATGCTTCTGCCTCCAGAGAGCGTAAACAAGTCTGGTTTCCCTAATGTTGCCTTTCAAAATAAAAGCACAGAAATCGAAGACTGGGTGAGCAGGAATGCTATTCTTTACATGGGTGTATTTCAGTAAACAGTTATGTGAAATTGTATTAATTGAAATTGTATGAATTGGAGTCCGTCCTCAGATGATTTTCCTTTCCTCGACAACTATAACTTAAATTTTTGGGGATTTAAAGAACTGAAAGAATTCTTGATTTGCATAATGTTTAAGGTTTTTTGTTTGTTTGTTTTCATTTATTTATTTATTTTGTATTATTAATTTATTTTGCCATAGGCTACCATATGAGGTCAAAATCGTTGATAATAATTTGAAACATAAACTGAATGTTTAGGTTCAGGTAACTTTATTTGTATACAGATTTGGTTTAAAGTAGACAAGGCATCCATCTTGACAAACAAAAACAGACAACAGATGATAATTAAGACTAAAAAGAGAAAAAATAACAATAGAAAAACAAAATAAATAAATAGCTACTTGAATAAATAATAATTCTGTGGTTCTGTAATTATTATTATCTTTACTGTTTTTTTGTTTGTTTTTTAGCTACATAAAACCACACAAACGTACTTTGCTATAGATATAATCAATGAAGAGTAGTAGATTAACAACATTATGACAGCAATAATAACACTAGAATACTATCAAATTAAATGAGCTTCTAAAATAGAGAATAAAATAAAACTTTTAAAAAACTCTTAAAATAAGTATAATGGACTAGGATAGTTAAAAAAAAAACTAAAAAAAAACTCTAATCTCTAATTTCTTACCAGCTAACCAAACAAACGAGCAATTATTTTGAAAATCCGACCTAACCGGATGTCTCCTGATAAACTTTTCCAGCTGAACACACTCCAGGCACAAAGCAGTGAGTGAAGGGCTATGGTGGGAGAGGACGCGCGCGGACCTCCAGCTCATGAGCTCATCTGACTGACTGACCTGCAGCCGGCGGTGTTTCCTGTTCGGAGAAGATGTCTGTGAACGAGGTGTATGTGTTCAGGCCCTTCAAGCTCATCGCGCTGCTCTGCGTCTTTCTGGCGCTCTGTCTGGACGTGGTGGCTCTGCTGAGTCCAGCCTGGGTCACCGCCGACCATTTCTCCCTGTCTCTGTGGGAATCCTGCTCCCAGTCCGAGGCACGGCAGTCGACGGAGGAGGAGGCTCCGTGGAGCTGCTTCTCCACCCTCACATCTGGTAGGGGTCACTTTGTTTTTCCTCGCACCTTTTGGTTTATTTCACACCGCGCGCTTTGGTGTTTGTAACTTTCTTTGGAGGAGGGATGCTGGTATTTTTGCTGGAAACAATAACTGTGGATTTCAGCTTGTTATTGTTGAAAAACAGTGCTGCATGGTTCTTAAATCTGTAATCTTATGGTTGTAATACTTTGTTTTTAGGGAAAAACTCCAATTTTGCCAAACACATACTGTAACATAGGCTACAATGCGTAATGCACGTGTAATTGTGTAATTATGCCATGTGAAGCCACTCTGTAAGTTGTGAAGATGGTTTTACACCAGCATGTCATTAGTGGCTTTCTCAGGATCTGTTTTTAGGGCTTCACAAAGCTGCACATCCTATGTTTGAACAAAACAAAGAGGGATGTTTGTCTGGCAGCTCTGGACATCATCTCCCAGGCTGAGTTTGTTTTAGTTGTTGGTCTCTGTCCAGCAGCTGAGGCATTCAGGACTTATTGTGCTGCTGATAAATTTCCTCTGTTCATACCAGAGCAGTGACGTGGAGGTGACACTGACAAACACAGCAAGGTTTGACTGATTCATCCGTGAGCAAGCATGGAAACATTTGTGTTTTCAGTGATATTATGAATGGCAGATCAGTCAACAAAGGTCGGATGAGTCAGTGTTACGGGCACATGTTGAGACTGAGGCTTGTAACAATATGTCTTGTGCAATTCAATGTCAGTTTTCATGTTTAGCAGGGCTGTGCGATATGAACTTAAAGGGGCACTTTTGGAGAAGAAATTCAAACTCGAAATTTTAATATTTACTATATTAATTAGGTAAATATTTATTTTTCCTTGACTGAATAAACAAGCAGTTCTCAGGGGAAAATAAGGTCCCCAGAACAGTGTTTGAAGCTAGAAAGGTGGCAGGGTCCGCCACATATAAACAAAGTTAAACACTATGAAACTGTGTTGTCCTTTTAAGGTCAGTTTGTCTATTCAGTCGTGAAAGTCATTTGTTTATTTAAAATGTCTTCCCCAAAACTACAAAGTGCACCTTTAAAGTAATATCGTAATATTATTCGGCTATGTCGTGATACAAAAAATAAATAAATAAAATATCAAAGCAATATTGTCAGGAAGAATATTCTGTACTTATATCTGCTGAAGTTGGCATGGTAACCAGCCCAGTCAACCCCAGCCCATACTGTACCGTACCACTAGCTGCACAGCTAACTGAGCTAACTAGCTAAGACAGCTGCAGTTAGCGGTTGCTATGGCAAAATGCTTCCCAATATTTGTGAGGAGTATGAATCCAAGAGGTGGGCAATTCTTACATGTTGCACATTTAAAAACAGTTATATCGTCATATCACGACATAACGCTGTCCCAAATCTGAGACATTATTCAGTCTCACGTCGTGATATTGTCGTGTAGATATATTGCACAGCTCTCGTGTTTAGGATTACAAATAAGAGAAAAAACTGGCTAGCTGTAGAAACATAAATATAATCCCTTTGGCGCACAAACAGTTAACTCACTCCACCCACCAGAAGCCTTTGAGTGGGTCTGAAGAGACACTTTGAGCATCTTCCCCATCATCCACCTCACCAGGCCCTGGACCACCATGGTTGCCTTTTGTCAAGTAGAGGTAGCAGAAGTCACATGACAGAAGTATTTTTATGCCTCCAACCCCCTTCCTTTACCCACCAGGAAGGGGGAGGAAATCCGCATTAAATGTACCAGATTTACCAGCATTTGGCTGGCGGCTGGTGCAGCGGGTTGGCTTGTTATTAACTGGAGCTTTGTCTCTGTTAAACTTACAGTCGCTGATTGTTAAGATAGTCATAAAAATCCTCAGAGAAAACCACACATTTAATGAACATTGAGTTGTTTTGGTTGCAAAAAGTATGTAGAATATGACTTTTGGTGCACCATGACAGAAACACAAACATGCACAGCTATGTAGAGGGAACACACAGCTATGCTTGGGGGTGACTGACCGCTGATATTGTGGAATGTGTTGGGGTGAATAGGAGGCGGGCTTCTCGCTTTGAGTGTCTGCTGAGCTCATTAAAGCAACAGTGGAGGGGTGTGTTGAGGTTAAAGGGGCAGTTCACCACAAGGCAAAGCAGATTTACTATACACATATTCTTGTACCTATCCCAAGGTTCTTGAATTTCATTCTATCTTTGTAGCGACGTAATCCGGATGATACAGGATAAAGTGCGAGAGACTGAAATAATGCAGATGAGAATATGATTGACTTAGAGTCTCAGTGAGCGATAGAAAAATACACTTGTGGTGTGAGCAGACTGTTTAATATTCTTTGAAGAGAAGGCTTTTTTTTCAGTCAAAACCAAAATTATAACCACATAATGGACAAAAGATGTTGGAAGGCTGAATCAAATGGAGTACAGATGTGTCTTTGAGGAAAAGTTTCTTTTCACCATCCTGAAGACAAATGAAACGGGAGCTCATCGGGACAGAGAGAGAGACACACCCAGCAGAGATTGTTCGCTGAGCTCGTTGGCATCATCAAATGCAAATTCTCCTTTTGAGTCGAGGCTTTCTTCTGACAAGTGTAGACATCAAAGCAGGCAGGAATGGAAAAATGTGACTTTTTTTTCTGAATACATTTCTGAATCAAAGCTTTAAGCTCAGTGCAGGGAAGCTTTAAAACATGCTGTTTTAACAACCTGGTATTGTGTAGGTCTTTCCAAGGAAGAGTCCTCTGACGCAAAGGAAGTCGTGAGCTTTTACTTTTCCAAAAGCAGCGACTGGAGTTTGTTTGATATAAACAGAATAAATGTGCTGTTGAAAAGCCACTGTGGCTCAACCGACATGGAAAGAGCTCATCGACCAAAAGCTCAGAGGAGGCGTACCAGTTTGTCACGTATATGTGATGTTTAGTGTGCAAAAAGACCACAGTCATGATTAATGAGCAGCAAGAATAAAAAAAAAACAGACAAAAGTGAAAACCTAAAGAAAAATAGACTAAGGAGAACAGGTGTGCCGAAAATGGCAGTGAATAGACGAGCAGTAGACAGCGTATTACAGATGGCTGCTGATATTCATGAAAAATACATTCAACATTGTGGATTGGTAGAAAGCAGAGCTGCAACAATCAAATCTAAACTAATCGCCAACTATTTTGATGACTGATTATTGGTTTGAGTAATTTTTAAAGAAAAAACTGTCAGACTTCTCTGATTCCAGCTTCTTAAATTTTAATGTTAAATTTTCTGGCTTCTTAACTTCTCAATGAGAATAAACTGAATATCTTTGGGTTGTGGACAAAACAAGACATCTGAGGATACCATTTTCTGACATTTTATAGACCAGATTGAGAGGATTTACAAACAAAGGACCCAAACACAAGAGTTTTATTGATGAGCTTGTATGAAAGTCATAAATTACAAAAGCAAACAACAAAAGGCAGGCAAAGGAAAGTCCATAAAAGCAAAAGGCAGGTGATGAAAACTCCAGCAACAAAACAGTAATCCACAAGTGCAAAAACTCAACAATCCAGGAAGGCACGAGGAGAACACAGGACCAGGAAACAGGTGTGAACGAACCAACCGAGAGCAAGGAGAAAACATGGGCTCAAATACAAAGGAACGATTGACGAAAAAAACAAGTAAGCAGGATAAAGAGCAGGAAAACAGACACAGACAGGATGTGGAGAGTGACACATGGCACACGAGGATATTGGCTACAAAATAAAACAGGAAATGACAAACCAAAAACCCAAACCATGACACAAACAACTAATTGGGTAATGATGAAAGAGACGGTGAAAATAGTCGTTAGTTGCATCAGTCATGTTTGTGGATGTGAAGAGGACAACGTGCACTGATGCACATCATTATATGGAGATTTAATTTTATTTACTTTGCTCTCAAAATACTGTACATGAAATAGAAATTTACTGACAATATTTCAAAGACCTTCGTTTTTTTTTTTAAAGATCTTATTCTAAAAGATATCAGCTGTTAATGGGATGAAAAAATGTGTTTCTTCACATTTTAACTCTCTAAACATGCACATAATATAATGATTCTCGCTCTCTGGTGCAGGCCTGAGTCCGTTCTGCTTCACTCACTTCACTCTGTGGGATTAGCTCTTGCTTTGTGTTTGTCAACACAGCGGTTCAATTCAACCGTGCTGTCCTGTGAATCGTGCTTTTGTTGGGATGCTCCACTCTAACCTGCGTGTGTGTCGTCCTGCAGACTGGCAGATTGCCACCCTGGTGCTGCTGGTGGCCGGCGCTACGTCGACTCTTGTGGCCTTTTTGGTGGCCCTGATTTCCCTCTGCCGGGGGACGCAGAGAAGGCACTACCGCACCGTGGCTGTGTTCCTCTTCACTGCAGGTACGTCCATCTCCTCCTTTCTGTTACTTTCCAACCCAAGCGCCTGAAATCATTTGCACTTTTCTGCCCTGTGTGAATGTTTATCCAGTGTTCCAACACATCACGCTCACGCACATTTGGAAACAGAAAGACGGCACATATATACTCACCACAACCACAACAATTTCCATATAGACAGGGTGTTTTTTGTTCCAGTGCTGTCATTAAATAGAAGGGTGCAGAGGGAAAGAAGCAGCTGAAAGAGGCTTCTGGTTGAGCTCATATTTTCTGCGGTGTGGAGTCTGGGGAGCTGCCGGCTCACGGGCCAAGAAAAAGCAGCCGCAGAATTTGCAGAAGTGAAGTCACTGTGGGGAAAGAAAAGCCACCACAGATTCCTCACACAGAACTGCCTCATACTTGGACTGCATGCTTTGCGAGAAGGTCCAAATTTCGACACTGATGAGGGTGGATCTATCTGTGAAACCTATAATTAAAACCAAAGGGTAGAAGTCAGGATGTATTGTGATAACTTGCTCATAGCCTGCACTTATTTCACTATAAAAACAGTGATGAAACACGAAGCACTTACTGCTACTTAAGTCGTGCCCAGTTCCAGTTTGGCCAGTTATATAAAAAACAGACACACTGTTGTGTTTCACAAATAACATTCCTCCTCCTGACGTTGTACATCGTGCCTGTAAGCTAAACTCAGAGGAACAGTTTGACAATAGTTTGACAACCCTGTACACATATCGGCTTTCTTGGTCAGAGTTGCTTTTAAATATGAAGCCACAGCTAGCAGCCTGTTAGCTTAGCTTGGCATGAAAACTTGAAAAAAAAAACTGCTGTCGGACACATAACTCCCTGTAAAACCACTTCTTTACATTTTCACATTAAGATATTTGTACAAATAAACAAACAAGATATAACATGTTTACTGGTTAGTTTGAGAGGGGCTGGTAAGCAGATTTTGTAACCTTTGGACTGAGCCCAGCTAGTTGTTTCCCTGTGTTTCCAGACTTTGTGCTAGGCTAAGCTAACTGTCTGATGGCTGTAGCTTCATATAATTAACACACATTAGAGTTGTATCAATCTAATAATCTAACTCTCACCGAGAAAGCAAACCAGTTTATTTCCCAACAATGTCAAACTATAGACCATATTCACATGGCGGCCATTTTCCTCTGACATCACGGTCAGGGTGGGAAACTCAAATGTTGTACAGCCGTGTTTCAGGTTGCAAGTCGCATAATGGTAGGGAATCTGACAAATTGTTATCATTTCACTGCTTCCTGATTGACCAGTACCTTTCTGTTGAGAACAGAAAGTGAAAATATGGAGGGATATCAGGCAATATTTCAAAGTAAAACAACCCATTGAACCCATCAAATATGTCAATACAAAGAGTATAAATTACTGCATACATTTGATGTACTGATTAGAGTGAATGGCTGTAACAAGCAGATAAATAATAATATATAATGTTGTCAAACAGTGTGGAAAAATGTTCGATCTGAGTTTGAAGGGGAAATGTGAGGGATCTTTGTCTTGCTCTGGCTCTGAAAACATCTGTCACAAAGGAACAGTGTGCAGTCGACTTCGTGTCTGCGCCTTTGACTGCTAGCCATTTACTGAAAAGCGTGGGAGTGCAGTATTATCCTTTCCTGTTTGTAATTGCTTTAAGAGCCTTGCGAGAATAAGGTCTCCTAACAGGCGCACAGTCTTCAGCACGGCAGCAGCAGCGGAGGGGCTGGACTGTTAAATGCCCCTTGGCAGGACCGTGGCTGTGTGGTATTTATTTTCTGTCCGGAAATATGACCTCAGTGGGCCGCAAGCTCAGTCTGGGCTCCATCAACACCGCCACATTCCTGGGCTGCCGTCATACCTCCTGCACGCCCATTGCTCCGTCCTGTAGGAAGGAAAGGCGGAGTCGTAGTTACACAAAGTGCTTTCCTCAAGAGTCACCTAGCTGGAAGGAACTGGTGCCACAGTGTGCCTTTGATGGCAAACATGGACCAACACTCACAATGACGCCAACACATTTACCACCGGTAGCTGAGTGATTAAAGGGGAAAAATGATTCACAATGATGGAGGAGGCATCAGAGGCATTAAAGTAATATTCCTTCAGGGATGTCAAGGTCAAAAGAACAAAGACAGTTGTTAAAAAATTGTTCCACATTTCATAAGAATAAAGAAACCGCACGGCTTCACTTTGGGGTCCTTAAATGTGATGTTTAAGAAAAGCCTTCAGTTTCTTTTCACAGTCTCATCTCTGCCTTTACAGCAGTGCGTTGGCTGTCAGATCTTTCTTTTTACACGAGCAAGGCCATTAACATCACATGTTTTTGAGTTGAAGGTTGACGAATGCACAAAAATTGTCTTTGTTAAGGTGCAAGACAAAGTGAGTCAGAAGAATTACATTGACTTTTTAACTTTTGATTGAATTAAACGACAACATTTCATGTTTGACTCTGTTATGGTTCCAGTGGTCCTGCAGGCCTGCGCTCTGGTCCTCTATCCGATCAAGTTCATCGACGGGACGGTTCTTCAGACCTATCACGAGTTCAACTGGGGCTACGGGCTCGGCTGGGGAGCCACCATCTTCATGCTGGGCGGAGGAATTCTCTTTTGCCTGCGAACGGATGTATACGAGGACGCGATGTACTGAGTCCTTTCTCAGCCCCGCTGGACATACACACACAAACATGTGTACACACACACACACACACCCACCCACACACACACACACACACACACACACACACACACACACACACACACAAACAAGTTCCCATTCAGGAGGCGTGCTACTTTTCTTCACTCTGCACACTCCCTCTGTGTATGTGAGCACAGACCCGATCTCTCTCCTTCTCTTGCCGTCTTGCTCTCTCTGTTATTTTTAGACAGGTTGTGAAGGCCTAATTTAGGCCAGGGCTGTATGAATAGGACCCCCTCCACCTCCCACTCCTCCCTTACAGCCAGTGGGTCTCTCAGCCCTGTCGGTATCGGGGGTGAGGCGGCAGTGCTAAAGCACAGAGAGCTTTCTGGACGAGGCTCGAGCCGCCAATGCTGGACGTTTCCACAGCACGTTGACCTGGATCTCTATTGTTAGAGAAACAGGACAGTAGATTCTCAGCACAGACCTGAATGTGCAGTGACTGAACATTTTAAAGGGATTGACTTATCTCCTCATTTCTTTTTCTTTTTTTATTCTTTCTGTAGCATTTCACAAGGACAAGCTTGTTGTTAATGTATTTATGGCATCATTTTTCACTTTATAAATATTGAAAAGCTGAACTTCCTCCCTCTGTGTGTTCTAGCTGAAACATATCTAGTAACGCTAAGCCTTCTGATAGTCTCAATTAGACAGCTTTGATATACGCTAGAGCTCTCGAGTGTTCATAGTTTGTGTGAAAACTCGCACTGGTTTCTCTCAAACGAAAAATGTAAATGTGTACAAAGTATTTCTACATGAAGGAAAATCCAGAATAAACTGTAGTTTTGGGAGTATTAGGCGTGTGAATTATTGTTGTTTCATGTTCTGCAGCTTGTCTGTCACTCAGTGGTCCACACGCTGACCACTGACAGGATTTAAAGAGAGGGAGCGTCAGGGGTGCCCTCGACCCCTTTTTTGGACAGCAAGAGACAAAAATGCAAAACACTTTCATTATCCTGAGCACACATTCCTCAGAGGAAGCCACCCCATGCCATTTAAAGAGACATCACCGGGTCGCCAGCCAGCTGATGTGTAAAAATATGACCCAGTAGCACTAGTAGAAGCATAACGAGCCACATAAAGCATTTTACTGCTGAGCACAAGACATGTTTTGCAGTTAAACTTTGCGACTTCCTGCAAGATGATAAGTTAATTAGTGTGAATGTCTCCTTTTTAAATGTTACACGACACTGACTATACTTAAAGTGGCGTCACTTTTGCCAGGTTTGTTCCTAGTTAAGTATAGGTCACAAGTTAACTCTCTCTTGCCAGTTTGACAGACACTACATGCTTAGACATCCCTCATACATTATGACTTTTATTCAGCTTTTATACACACATACTGACATAAGGATACATAAACATACATATTGCTTAGAGCATAGAGCTCATGTTCGCACTGGACCACAAGGTCACTGGTTCAAATCCTGACTAATGGTAAGACAGTGTAAAGCAGTTTCTACGTCTCCAGCCACGGGCATTTTAGCATTCACACTGCATTTTCAACAGGAACTGCATTTACTAGTTACATGTAATTATCTGGGACAGTTTTACAACACTGCCACATGATTAGCTTTAATGGATAAACATCCTCACAGGCTAAAATTCAATTTACTGCTAACATTTATTGTGAAACAAGTAAACTAAACTTGCAGAGCATTAGGTACTTTGTTCATGTTTTTCCAAGTGTGCAAATGGGAGGTAAGTTTAAAAGGATCTATATGATTTCCCCGGGCGTCTTGTGTTAAACAGAAGGCACTGCCACACCTGAGCAGCCTGCTGTGAAGCCTCCCTGTACGCACTTTTATCACCCCCACAGAGTTTAAACTGCAACAGCTGGTTAAAGAATCTCAGGACAGGGAACGTCTGCAGATAAACAATTTGCGCAGCTGCAGCGGTGAGAACTCCCCCAGCTGTGGACACCCGAATCAACAGCTCTGAGGGGTAAAAACACCTAAAAGAAAGTGCCGTGTGAACCAGATACTGGGCTCCTGTGCGTAGTGTGATGTGGTGTGTTGTGTGAGGTGTCGGGTCTTATAATAGCAGTGACCTCCGGGGAATTTTTGAAATGTGACTTAACGAGTGAAAGGTGACGTGGTTACAGGCTGGCGGAGAGGGCACACATTATACAGCTTCTAAAGCATGATGTGATCGTGTTACTGTCTTGTCCAACGTGTAAAGCGTGTTAACTTTAGTTAAACATTAGTGGAGAACACAAAATGAAATATGTTTTGACAGCAAGGTCATTTGACACTTTGACTCGGGACATTTCAAAAACATTTTAATTTGACTGCAGATGAATATTTTAAAAACACCCACAGTTTACTGGCGTGGCCACATAATATGCAAATGTGTTTCCTAAGGCACGCTCTCTCTGCTTTGATTTTGGCAGAAATAGGTTTTAAATTATGCACTTGCTAGTTTTGGTGAAGGTCAAAGGCCAGAATGCCAGTAGGTCTTCATTCTCAGCATCTCCACCCACGCGATAGCTGCTCTTCTTGCATTACATGCACTGAATAGTAAAAGAGGACTTAAAGGAACAGTTCACCCAAAAATACAAATTCGATCATTATCTACTCACCCCCCGCGCAGATGGAAAGTAGGGTGAAGTTTTGTGGTTCACAAAACATTTGTGGAGCCTCACAGCAAAACTGTATTGAGGCATTCCCCTAAACAAGTGGAAAAAAAACGTAAACCGTAAAAAAAAAAAAAAACTTTTTCTCAAGTTTATCAGGCGTAATCCAAGTCTCTGGTAACTGTGAGATGCCAAATTGATTTAAAAAGATGGTTTTACACTCTTCTAAAAGCCAACATCTTCACAAAGGCTACAAGCTAAAGGTGTTAGCAAGCACACTATCTGAAATGCAGGGGTGTAAACATCGTCTTTTCAAATCAATTTGGGCCATCTTGGCCATTTTTTGTTTTTTGTTTGGTTGATTTTTTTACATTTCAAAACAAGTCCCCATCTACTTCAGTTGTTTACGAGAATGCTGTAACACCGTTTTGCTGTGAAGCTCCAGAAATGACTTCAAAACTTCACCAGACTTTTCACCGGCATGTTAGTGAGCAGATAATGACTGAATTGTATTTTTTGCGGTGAATTGTTCCTTTAGGAAATGTCTCAACAAAGGCGTTGTTCATGTTTGTTACGGTAAATCTAAGTTCCAGATGCTCGTATCCCCTGTGATCTGATTCTGTTTTCTGCTTTGAGAGCCATCGAAACCACGAGGGGCCAGAGATGGAGCTGTGATTCACTCTCTCAGCTGAAGGTGATATTCAAGCACTGGCATGTTTTGAAGCAGTTTACATTCGGTGTGTTTATCTTGATTCTTTTGCTACACTCTATGAAAATAACTAAGCGAAACAGAGAGAGAAAAATATGATGTGATTAATATAACATGAATCCTTGTGTTTTTGTTTTTTTGTTAAGATAAGAAAGCTTTAACATAGTGCTGCTGAGATCAAGATCGTTCTGATGCCAGTGGGCACAAGAAAAGCACCAGACAAACACTGAATCATTCTGCAGCTGAAGATAATGCAGCTGCTGCTACATGCTCTCATCTCCGAATACTTTGGACATGAGCACAGATTTTACTGCAGAGGATTAGCACGACTCTCACTGTATGTCAGCAGAGGAAAAAAAAAACAAGAAAACCCTTTAGTCCAGCTGTTTGTTCATACAACACATTCAGTCACATTTGTACATCTCAAGCAGTGTATTTGTAGTAGAGATAACGTGGCCTTTTGGAGAGAAGTCTGGCCCCTGGGTGCAGTAACCAGCCAGGCCCTGCACTCTTTCACTCTGCAGGGACAGATTCCAGTTACTGAGCCTGGGGGACAGAGACAAAGATTGGCTCTGGCACCGTCATGCCTGAGGACGGAAATGATTGTTTTAAGTGATGAGATTATGCACAGATATACTGAAACTCCAAGAAAAGGATAAATGCAAACCTGAAGGTGACCCGCTCGTCCTCTGATCCTCAGCAGTGGAAGTCGTCTGCAGATAAACGGACTGAAAAGTAGAACCTGGGCTACACATTACCCTCCAACCAATCCTCTGTCAAGCCTGGCTCCGCCAAAATTACATATTAACCTGAAAGAGGCTACTCACTTCTCCTCCACTGTCACACTCATGCTGCCCTGCAGTCTTCTGGGCCCCATTAAACCCAGATACAACAGTCAAATCACTTCAATTACTTCTGCGTGCCTCCTCAGAATCACTCATTGAACTGCATACCAACCATTATATTGTGTTTTGTCATGCAGCAAGATTGCTTCATTTGGACGTGACTCACAGCAGTTAGAGGCCATGTCCAAATGATCCGAGCAGCGCGGCACAACCATGGGAAACAGCAGTGTATGAGAGCGTGTGTGTGCATACTGTATCAGAGTTTCTCTCATTTATTCTGTTTTGATAAATCATGTAAGAACTTTCTTTTGTTACTACTGAGCAATGAACCACACAAGAGACAAACAGCTACCCAGAGACACACACATGCACATGGACAGTCAGGTAGGACCTAGCATGGGAAGTCGTCAGCTGCCTCGCTGACCTTGTGGATGTCAATGAATGTTGGATGAAACGCTAAAAAACAACGTCAGCCTCAAACCACATGCTTACTTTCCCAACATGAAAGAAAATATCATGCAGTGGAAATTCTATGTTTAATGATCATTTTCACTACATATTGGAGCTGTGTGAAGTGTAATAGTAAAAAAAAGATAGATAACCGATAGATAACTAATTTGTACCATATTTACCATTTTTTTCTCAAAAAATTTGGCATTTTACAATACATGTCTTTTAAGGCCATTTTTGTCTGTTCATGAGTATATTCATATATCATTCACAGCCTGATTTATATTGTACTCCTAATAACGTGGCAAAAATGTAAAATTCTGAAATGGTTGTTGACAGCATTTTCTGATTTGTGGAGTGAGAAAAAGAAGTATCCAAACTTCCCTTTGTTAAAAGCTTTGACTCTAATGTGTCAACAAAACAAAAGAAAAACTTTGAACCTGGTTTTATCCAACGTTTAGATTTCTGTTCCGAAAATGCATGGGAACAAGTGCATATTCAACTAAAAAATAAACTTGTGATGCAAAAAATAATTGTCAAGTAACTAATCTACTGTGGAAGTTTCAAGGTGATGTTCAGTAGTTTTGGTTTCCTCTGTAGTGTCTCCCAAAACTGCATCATAACCACTAAATCACATTAATTTCTTTAATTTATTCTGTAGTAACAGTCATCTCATTCATTAATAAAGTAGGCTGCTATGTACTATCTGGACACTAGAGGGCGACAAGAGCCATAGTAAAAAATAGTATACATGTATGTGTCAGGCATCACATACATACACACAGAAAGGGGAAATTGGGAAACAATGTGGTCCTGTTGTGTAATACCTATGTTTTTTTGTTCTTGGCTGAATTTCAAATCCCTCTGGACTGATTCAGATCACCTGTGCGCAGAGTAAGGAGACTGAGTCCTGGTTAAGAGAGGTGGTGAATGGCCCCCAGGCTGGACCCTCATTCCGGATCTGTCCGTGACGCACTGCAGACCTCCTCCTGATAGATTACCAGCCAGAAACTTTGGTCTGTTTAGACCATAATTGAGGTTTATTTGCTGCCCCATTTCACTCTAGTTGAGGGAGATTGTGTTTATAGACCTTTTTCACTGTCAAAGCAGGAGAACCACAGGTGTGTGCCAATAATGTTAACGATGGCTCTATTCCTTTAAGCAATGTCGGTGAGTGAGCGTGCACGATACTGGACACAGTGGAACAAGCTCAACTAAATGCAATAAAGCCATCGTTCATGTAAGAAAATGCGCATTGTGCCTTCCCTGCTTTGCCAAGTCGAAATGTCTGTTGCGAAATAGGGGTTTATTCTTCAGTCCAGTTGAGTGACCACAAAAGTCACCAGTCAACTATAAGCTGCCTGCATCGGGGCCGTCTGCTACAATGCGTAGGCGTAATAGGGCAAGGCTGTCAGCTGCAGAGGTGCTGAAGGCTGAGTCACTGGAACCGCTGGTGGATGAAAACGAGGCAGATCCCTGAAGGCAAAAGAGCAACAACTAAGATCTCTGCATGCAATGCACAGAGAGAAACATGAGAAGAGATAAGCACTTGCAGGTGCCGTGTACCACTCAGCCCTGACGCAATCATCCCGCATCAGGTAAGTCTTATCAGCAGGTTCTGATTGCCAATCTGCTGCAGGTGTGTGTGCGTCAGCAGCTGGCCCAGTGTCTCAGTGAGCCTCTGCAAACACAACAAGCACAGAAACAACAGCAAAAACACCACAGCACAAATCCAACACAGATAATGACTGACTGTAACACCGAACTTACTTGTGCCTGTGTTGCTTGCCTTCCAAATAGCCGGATGCCTGCAGGTTTTCTTTTGTTTGTTTATCTTTGGTTTGTCTTAACTGAACCATTTCAAACCTAAGCCCCTATACATCTTCAGTTTTTCCCCCTTTTTTTTCATTGGGGACTTCAAAGCTTTTGCTTATCCCCTGAAGAGGCTTTTTCTAAAATTATCCAAGTAGCTGACATTTAGCATTCCCTGTAGATATACATACTTTTTGTTTATATCTTTATGTAGGTTGGGGCTGGTTTGTAGGCATTTTACTGCCATCACTGCCACAATACAAAGGAATGGATCCTGTTTGTCAGAGGCAAAAAAAAAGTAACCATTAATATTAATAACAGAAGGTCTTAAAAAGCTATTTTTGTTTACTTGGAAGCAAGATTTCAAAATGCTATTGCATATGAACATTATTTCCAATTCATGAGCTCCGGTTCTTCCCAAATGCTGAGCAGGATATTCACATCTGACCTGGTGTTGAATGTTGAAAACAAAAGACAAATGTGCTTCTTTACTGTTTGAAATGAGAGAACACATTACATTACATTTATTTATTTTATCCAAAGCAACCTACAATAAGTGCTTTTAATCATGACAATAATTCAAGATTTGCAAGAATAATGCAAGTGCACTGCCTACATCGACTAAACCTACTACCCTGCTGTATAAAAGAAAAAAATTAATACAAATACAATTATGTTGGTTACAGATTGTTCTCTCATGACTGGCTTTGAGGCTGCTGAGGTTGATTTATGGGAAAGGTTGTAAAAATATTTTCAGTCTGAAAGTGCAGTAAGACGACTACAGAAATATATGTAAAATGCATCACTGCTTATCATAATTGTTCTGTTTATACAAATATATTATGACTCATTAAGTACAACCGATAAAAAGAATAAATTTAATTTGTTTTTCAGCTATGGCAGACGAGGCTGAATACTATAAATAATTCCACATTTATGGTGAACCATTTTCATTTCTAAAAGAGAATTATCCGTATGTGTTTACTCATGTCACATCAAAGACATTTAATTGGTCCCTTAGGTCACTCAAGTTATTAAATTCACTGGACCATACCAACTTTATTGTTGGTGTTGAAAGCCAAGTACGATAAGTCTCCATTAGATTGTTTTGTCTTCTGCAGCTCTGATGAGGCAAAGCGTTCAGCAAGTTATGATAATATAGGTTGCAGATGTGCAGTCTGCCCCTCTGCCCTCAATAACACACTGTTAGCTGAGGCGGACACTTTAATTCAATCATGGTAGTCACTTAATATCTTAAATTAAACCTTATTCAAGGGATTTATGACACTACATATTTGCATAATGTATGCCTATATTCACAGTAGAGGTGAAGCTAACTGGAAGCTGTAAACATGACAGAGCCGACCAGAGACATGGTGAGCAGTGCTGGCTCAGGTGTGTGTGAGCTGACCAATCAGAGCAGACTGGGTATCTGGGGAAGACAGTGCTGCTGCAGTGGACAGTATGAGAAAACTGATGTGTTTGTGAGCACTAAAGCATGTAAACCTATTCTAGTAATAACCCAACATAAAATTGTGACCCTGAAATTGAGCATTATATGTCTCCTTTAAAATCAGTAGCTTACTGATAACCATTGATCACTTTGTTCACTAAACAAGTGTCAGCAAGACGCAAAAAACTTTGAAAGGTTAGGAGGTAATAGTAAAAAGACATTACAGTATGGTAACTTGATGCCTTTTTGTCTAGTGCCCTGAGTGTTTGTCTGTAAAGTGATTGCAAACTACAGTTCATGGTTTCTCAACAATGAGCTTTATTTGAAATAGGCCACAAAATAAAACAGAAATGAGCACTATTGATATTCAGTGTCTTAATAACAAAAACCCAAAAGTTTCCTACTTGGAAAGAAAACTGTGCTTTTATTGTAGCTGGTGTGTGTGTGTTATTTTTGTACAATTTATAAAAAAAAACATAACCAATGTCAGAGATATAGAGGCGACGTAAACCATACACCAAACAGTATCCTGTGTAAAACACATTCTTGTTTAATATTTCAATTTAAGTCAATATAACAGTAAATATAAAAGGAGGTAATGGTTCAAAATCCCGTAACTCTCACTGAGAAATAACTGTAAGTAGCAGAACCAAATATTATTTTGATGAGGATCATTATTAGGCTAGAAAACATAATATATAATTGACCTTTCAGACCCCATAAACACACACAAAGCTCACAATAGTCCTGTATTAGAGCATAAAAGCTGCAGTTGATACATTCATTATCTGCATATTAGTTCTTGTTCTGGCTGCTTGTAAAATGTTTATTTCTAAAGTCATTAGGAACGGACAGCTATGTTTGATTACAAAGAAAAAGCATTTTTTATGATGCGAAGAGCTCATAAAAAAGTAATGATCATGACCATTTCATGAAATAAAATGTTCAAAAGTCAAAGGGAGGGTGGGTTACATTTGGTGTAACACTTTCTGGCATGTTTTGAACAAAAATGCTTCAACATTTACAGATTGTTAATTCAAACACTTCAAGACAAAACTGGCAAGAAGTCGTGGCATTAAAAACCGCTGACCCTCTAATTTCTTCTGTATTCATCTGTTTTAAGAAAAACAACAATTACAAATTCTGTAAGCGATGAAAGACTTCATTTGTTTGAAGTGTGCAATAAAATCCATTTCACTATCGCTGTTTACTGGGTTGAGACTGGCAAAAGTCGAGGCAAAGAGTAAACAATATAACCAAAAACATTAAACTGAATTCAATAAAAAGTCTAATTCCCCCACGATATCAAGTGGACGGAATCAACTGGCAAGAGATGTGGCAAATAATAAAACATGAAAAACAAATTCTCCTTAATGACTCCTGAACACGACATCTGCAAAGTACTCAGTCAGCTGGCAACACATCAGACACAACATGTGATTCAGTTTCCAACTTGGAGTAGTTAATATAAATTCAAGCATTTGTATAAAAATGTAAACTAAAAAGGCAAGCGTAAGTTGGAATAATATTATAATACTGAACCTTCACCCTAATGTGTAATATCTTCAGTGATTTGTTAGCAGTAGTTACAATCTCAGCTGATGACTGAGCTTTATTGCGTGACTTTCAAATCTGAGCCCCTGAATAATGAGAGAGGAGGAGAGCAGCAGTCAAGAGGTGCTCTTTGAGAGGGGTGCAGGCACAGGTTTTCTCATCTTCTCAGGCCTCCCCCGCTGTCGGAAGTGAATTTCGGGCAAAGAAGGTGGTGAGCAGAGAGTCCGGCTTCTTCTCTTGTTTGGATGTCCTCCTACAGTGGAATCACAGGTAACTTTGTGAGCTTTACTCCTTCTTATTTCATCATATCTTAGTGTGTGCACACTATACTGTACAGTTTATATGGATTTACTCACAATTTCAGCATTGCTCCCACACACAGTGTCAGCACCAGTACGGTGATGATGACAACAGCGATGTAGACATAGACAGGTACCATGTCCCATCCAGGGTCAGGTGTGACTTCTTTCTTTTCTAGCACAAAAGCAAAAACACATAAAAGTCTAAAAAAAAAAGTCCAGACAAACCAGGAGGTCCTGATTTGAACATTTTATAGACACATAAGTAATCTGGACGCTGTGTTACAGCAGTCTGTATTACAAATTTTAAAACTTTCAAAATGGACTTCAAACCCCTGTCACTGATCTTTTTCAGTATCCAAAAAATAAGGGTATTCTGCATACATAGAGCTAAATGTTGCACAGTCTTCACCCACTGCGGTTGCACACACCCAAACATTACTAAAGCTGGAGTCAGAACTTTAACGTCATTGTAAATGTTTCAAATTAAATGTGCTAGACTGCATAACTCAAACATCTGACACCTGAAACACATTACATCTTATTTTTTGCATTGCTTTATTTAGTTCCGTGTTTCAGTCTCATTAAGATCAAGATGCTGAGAACAACACAGCAAGACAACTCAGTCAAACAGAGCAGTAATAAGAGACACACATACATACTTAAAAGATTCACATATCTAATTAAAAACATCAGCGAGAAGAACCATCATGGCTCTCAGAGGAATGAGTGTTTCTAACCAGTTTTCCCCAGTTCAGAGTTGGCACGCTATACTTGTTGACCTATGCTGTGATTCATGTCATGGTTGTTCACTTCGAACTGTGTACAGCCGTGGCCAAAAGTTTTGAGAATGACACAAGTGGTTTTGACAAAGTTTGCTGCTTCAGTGTTTTTAGATCTTTTTGTCAGATGTTACTATGGTATACTGAAGTATAAGTACAAGCATTTCATAAGTGTGAAAGGCTTTTATTGACAATTACATTAAATTTATGCAAAGAGTCAATATTTGCAGTGTTGACCCTTCTTTTTCAAGACCTCTGCAATTCGCCCTGGCATGCTGTCAATCAGCTTCTGGGCCACATCCTGACTGATGGCAGCCCATTCCTGCATAATCAATGCTTGGAGTTTGTCAGAATATGTGGGTTTTTGTTTGTCCACTCGCCTCTTGAGGATTGACCACAAGTTCTCAATGGGATTAAGGTCTGGGGAGTTTCCTGGCCATGGACCCAAAATTTCGATGTTTTGTTCCCCGAGCCACTCAGGATGCTTTACTGTTGGCATGACACAGGACTGATGGTAGCGCTCACCTTTTCTTCTCCGGACAAGCTTTTTTCCGGATGCCCCAAACAATCGGAAAGGGGATTCATCAGAGAAAATGACTTTACCCCAGTCCTCAGCAGTCCAATCCCTGTACCTTTTGCAGAATATCAGTGTGTCCCTGATGTTTTTCCTGGAGAGAAGTGGCTTCTTTGCTGCCCTTCTTGACACCAGGCCATCCTCCAAAAGTCTTCGCCTCACTGTGCGTGCAGATGCACTCACACCTGCCTGCTGCCATTCCTGAGCAAGCTCTGCACTGGTGGTGCCCAGATCCTGCAGCTGAAATCAACTTTAGGAGACGGTCCTGGCGCTTGCTGGACTTTCTTGGGGCGCCCCGAAGCCTTCTTTACAGCAATTGAACCTCTCTCCTTGAAGTTCTTGATGATCTGATAAATGTTTGATTTACGTGCGATCTTACTAGCAGCAATATCCTTGCCTGTGAAGCCCTTTTTGTGCAAAGCAATGATGACTGCACGTATTCTAACTCAATCAGTATGACAGAGTGATCTCCAGCCTTGTCCTCGTCAACACTCTCACCTGTGTTAACGAGAGAATCACTGACATGATGTCAGCTGGTCCTTTTGTGGCAGGAGTGAAATGCAGTGGAAATGTTTTTTGGGGGGATTAAGTTCATTTTAATGTCAAAGAGGGACTTTGCAATTATTTGAAATTCATCTGATCACTCTTCATAACATTCTGGAGTATGTGCAAATTGCCATCATAAAAACGAGGCAGCAGACTTTGTGAAAATTAATATTTGTGTCATTCTCAAAACTTTTGGCCACTGCTGTACAGTGTACAGAAAAATAGCAAAAGTTTTCTTGAGTATATCGAATCAAATAGTCTGGTAAATGGCTTTCAGTGGTTTATGGGCAGTGGCAGCTCCAAAAACATACGAGATATCTCCATAATCCACTTTAGCTAGTATAGGGGATTGTACACTGTAGTTATTGTTCTCACTGAAAAGAGAAACAAGCTTTGTTCTACTCCAATTTCTATTTTTAGTGTTTTAGTGATGTGTTGGATATGAGCTCTTAACCAAATTCCTAAGTATTTATAATGCTCTACTGTATGATTGGATTTCCACGTTTTAAATTAATTTAAAAGGTCTGAAGGGCGCCAATAGAAGACTGTGACTGACAATAGAGCTAACAACAGGAGGCCTAAAATTGACCCTTGTGGGACACCATTATCAACCATCTGCAGTGCAATGAAGGAAACTCACACCAGCACAGTTTGATCAGAACTTTTATTTTATGAATACATCATGATGCTCAAAGTAGAATGATAGTTTCAACCTGAAACTAGGGATTATTTGAATTTTAACAAGAAGAGAAGTCTGAATAAACTGGCAAGAGATGTGGCAAGTGATCAACCAGAAAACACTCAAACAAACAGCAAAAGAATACGTTATCTTATTATTGGTGGACATAGAAAAGGATGAGGACTTGTCTGAGGTCAGTTTCAACAGAAGGTGGTGAAGTAGGCAGTCTGTGTCCAACAGCCACATTTACCTTCTGGTGGCAAAAATGACTGACTGGACTCGTATTGAACCCCCTTTCTTCTACTCTGTGCAATGTGTATACGCCAATGCCCTCAAATAACATTAAAGTACAGTGCACATAGCAGAATACAGCTGGCAGCTTCATCATATAAGAACCCAAGAAAACAACTAGCAGTCATAAAGCTAAACAAGTTACATCATTATGGTCAGCTCAGTGCTGTCAAAAGTACAGTTATGTACCTCATGTCAAAAATGCCCCTTTATATACAATGTCTCATGAGGCAAAGGAGAAAAGAAACACTGACATTTTTTCTTGCAAATCTTGAATTGCGTTACGTCCCACTCATTACCACAAAGGTGTACTCACAAGTCAATAGTGTAAACACACAGAGGTATGACTTGTGTGTCAAGGTGAAATAACTTCAGTAAGTGTACCTTTAGTGCAGGCCACTCATAGACATTTATAACCTAAACTTTCAAAGTTGAACCTTAATGGTTGAAGAAAGGTTACATCCTTCTCATTAGCGCCAATTATGCTTAACATCTGTGTACATTTCAGGCAATCTTCAGTGAAAAAAACAAAAATAGCAATCTAAGTTAAAAAAAAAATGTAATGCAACAATAAACATGAAGTGCAATAATAAATATAGATTTACATTGATAGTCCGTCTACAAGACAGGTGCTTAAGATAATGCTGGACACCATTTAAGGTGCTTAACTGGTTTTAATGCCTTTTTTTAAAGAGGTACAAAATAAAGTCAAGTATAACTTGACAGCTCAAAAAATGAACTTTTAGTTTTTGTTCAGGATGTTGCCGTTACACCTCTGAAACCTAAATGGAAGATGACCTTTCATCCTGCCCTCCAAAAGACCAATGCAAGGAAACATCTGTGGCTGTAAAACAAAAGAGGACACATTAGAAAGATGGCACAAATGATGACTTTTGTTTGTTGTTTGTTTTCATAAAAGGACTATGCTTCAATGCTGTCTGATTTTTAAACAAAAATGAACACATTAGAATGACTGTCAGTATCACAAAATGTCAGTGGATATGTGTCTTTTATAGTTCTTATAGATATGTTTTCTTTTATTTAAAAAGAAAAATACAAAATCCTGTTTAGCTCTGAAAATGATATGGAGCAAAATAAAGTGTTGAAGTTGATTGAGAACACAGGGAAGGATGAACCGTGGCACTAATAAGAATCTAATTAAAATAAAACAGTGATAATAATAAATAATAAAAATTTAAACTTACCATCTAATGACGACATGAGGGCCTTCCAGCTGGGAATCCACAAAGTTAATGTGACTCACGAGGACTTGCTGATGTGGCTTTAAACAAAAAAGTTGCTTTACAACTTAGTTTTTATTCATTGAAAAAACTAAAACACTTTTAAAAGATCCCTCAAGAATGTGGATATAACTCAAATCTTTCAGGAATTTAAACCCAAATGAAACACCCAAACAGACTTACACATTTGTCTGTGACACATCAATACGTGCAACAAAACGATTTAGTGATTGAGGGAAAAATCTAACGGGACAGTGACTGGGAGAGTACTGACGATTGATGGAGCATTCATAATGTCTTTTAAGTTTTCCATAATAAAAGCTTGTTTGTCACACTGGTGAACTGATTTTACCCTAGAAATTAGATTTATATACTCAAATATAAGCTAGAAAAACATTGTATTTTTGTCATAAATTGAAACATCATTACCTGGGTGGCATGTCGGACGACTCCAATCACTCCAAAGGCTTTTTTCTGCACAATACTTGTTCAATTGGGACCGAACCCTGAAGCAGTGTCTTATTTTGTCATTGATGGTGGTCAGAGTTAGGCTCGTCTCGTCTCGTTTGGGTGAAATCAGCTCCTGTCAACAAAAATGAGTGAAGAAATTAAAGTCAGCTTATAGCCTGAAGCCTAAACTAGCTTAAAGCTGCATGAATCAACATTTTTGTGTAAGTATTAGTAAATCTAGTGATGCATTTGTATGACCACAGTCTTCCACAGGGATAGGCAGATGTATTGCTGAAGCTATTAGCGAGCTAGAGGCACAAAATGGCAGTTAGCAATGACAACGATGCGCTTCGCTCACAGTACACAACCACTGAGCATGCTCTTCGGCAGCTTGATAACACAGTAGCACCAAGCACACAGCCCATGACCCAAAAAATGAGTGACAGACTGTCGTTCAGCCGCTAGCCGAATACCACAAAGCACACAGCCGCTGAGCCCAATACAAGAGTTACTCTTGTAACGGCTAACGTTAGCCCAAAGCACACAGCCCCTGAGCCGAACAGAGCTGCGGTGGCAACAGCTGCCTCCTTCTGCTGCTCAGGTTGGCATAAAGCACACACCCAGAGTAACTGTCACGCTGGGTAGCCTGTTAGGACTGAGGTATGTTTTGTGAGAGCTTTTTTGCTTGTGTGAATACGATTGTGGCATTTCGGCATTTAACTGAGGTGTTTGTTAATCTATTTATTAGTCTAAAAAGCTAAGAGAACGTGTTCAATGTAGCGACAAGGCAGTTGGTGAAGTCAGACAGTGCGTGTTCATGTGTTTTGGAAGGGTGTTTGCTTTTACTGGTTTACGCTTGGACCACACTGCCTGCTCGTTCGGTGCGTCGTGGCTACATTGCTGAACTGCTGTGGCTCACACGCATGTACGTAAACACGGCAGGCAGCGCAGCTCCTGGAAAAAAACTGCCTTCCACCTGTTATATTCTACAGATACAGGCATTAAAACTGCAGTGAAACGTGATATGGTGACGATTTTGACATATGAGGTTATTTTCAGGTCTATTTTTGCTGAGAACTGTATCCGTGTTGCGGTAAAAATTTGGCCAGAAACTGAATCGCTAAACGACGCTTAATGAATTTTACACTGTCTTTTTTTAATGCCTTTTTTGTGTCTTTCCTATCATGTCTCTCTTGCCTTGAAATAAATAAATGACGTGCCGCTACAGCCTCGCTTGACACACTTGAGCCGCACTAATCACGCCGGCTGTGTGTCTGCCCTGACCTGTTAACATGGATGCCAGAATTTCCGACATGCAAATGCGCTGTTCACGCAGGCAGTCAGTGTGTTCAGCGCATTGGAGTCTTACCAACTCCAAATTTAAATGTTTTAGCTTGGTGATGTAGTTTATCAAGCATGTTATTAAAAAGTCTCATAACTTTATACAACTTTAAAAAGGCATGTCTAAAACTGCAGTGGAAATTTGCATGTAAGAGTATATTAGAGGCTCATTTAGTGCCAAAAATGTTTGCATGTCTCAGTTTTGTAATCACTTCAGTTTTGTAATCACTTCTGTAATGAAGGTGGCGCTGAGACATTTTAATGCTTCTTCTCTTTTGTGTAGGTGTTGCGGTCTTCACAAGACAAATCATGCCTAGAATTTTATTATTGCTTTTTAATGTATTTTTTTTACGTCTGTTGAATCGGATGTGTCTGATTCACATAACTTGGAATCGAGTATTCTGCCTTGCCAAGATCGTCAAAATGCCAACAGTGTTCTGCACCCTAAAAAGCTGCAATTATCAACTGACAGTTATAGGTTTGTTCTTGACACATAGTATATGTGTTACTGTAATTCACTCGCTTTGGTAAGTGGTGTCATGATGAATCACTTAAAGCTTGGTTGCCGCAGGTTAGTGAATCAATAGATCAATTTATTCCAGATAAACTGGGAACTTTCTTGAATATAAGGTGTACGTGTGTCCACACTCCTGGATCCACACTCTTCACATATATTTAATATTATTTACTTGTATCAGACATTCTCTCAATGAAAATGTGATTTTGTTGTCCTGTTCTGTAAACGCAACATCGGTTGAATGTCTGTTCCCTCCTTTCCCCTTCCCTCCTCTGTGGCTCTGAATGAGGTTTCTTCCATCTCACTCAAATCGAGGGTTTAAGGACAGAGGATGTCGTTTACAGATTGTTAAGCCCACTGAGGCAATGTGATTGTGATTTGGGGCGGTATAAATAAAACTGACTTGATGTCTACAGAAGGTGCTCTTTTTGATTGAAGTTTTTAAGCTCAGTAGCTTATTATTTTACTTTTCCTTGTATGCTTATATGACTAATCCTGTTTTCAGCAGGTGGCTCTGCAATGCTTTCATCACTATTGCATCAGTGCCTTAGAGATTGCCAACAATAAACGTCTGTAGATAATCCATACCGATGCAATTTTTCCATCCTGTCCCTCTTGATTGTGTTCGACCTCCCATTCAAGGCAGTGTCCAGGAACCCTGCCAAAGGGAAGGTCCCAGCGTACTTCAAGCTGCGTGTCAGGGCCTGTTTGTAGATACAGCTTCTCCGTGGGATCAGGCTTCACTGCATGAACATAAAAACACAGAAGAGCAGATTACAGACTGTGACTCGAAGCTGAGAGAAAATCAGTTAACGCAGGCTCAAAACATTGGGACAATAATCACTTTGCCCTGACTAAGTCTGAATGTTATGTCTTTACTGCTGCTATCAGAACGTGCATGTACCGTGGTCTTGGATTTGCAGGGAGATGAATGCTGGTTTAAGGGGGCCTTCAGGAGAGGAGCCATTGACACAGAAGTTGATGTCAGTGAAAACGGGGAGATTTGTCCCTGTGAAGTTGCAGCCGCTCCTGACTCCGCTCGATATGAGGTATTTCGGACATTCCTCCGCCTTTCCCAGTTCATTGTACCTGTGGAAGAGACAGACCAGCTTTGTTGAGATCATAAGGTCACCATCACCTTAATTCTTCAAGGGTCGGTGGCCATTGATTTGAGGTACTCAGTCGCATAAAACTTCAACAACACTTATTAAACAGTTATTCAAGATCATCTGCAATTTTCAGCATAATTGAGACAATGTTGCTCCTGATGATAATGAAGTGGATTTCGACACACTGTAAATACAATTCTTTAGGGGGTTACATGAGGCTAATGGATCGCTGATCGATATTTCCAACACTCTGTTTACATTTGCTTGTCTCATTCATTGACGCTGATTTCTCTCTGTGCACGTTTAGCTAATTGCAAGATGACCATTAAACAAGACCTATTATGCTTTTTTGTTTTTTTCCTTTCCTTCAGTGCTTTTAAGGGCTCTTGTACATGTAAAAGGTCTTGAAAGTTAAAAAGGTCGATGCACGCACCAACAGAAGCTCCTCTCTCCCACATAAAACTCTACTCCCTAAATGCCTCGTCACTAGCCTCGCCTTTAAAGGTTGGCCATGTGTTGTAGTTTGCTTGATTCCCCACAACAAAGAGCCACTCATGCATTTTGGCATGAAGCTTTCGTAAGCTTTCTCACAGACTTTTAGGTGCCAACTGCATGCCGTTTCCTTTAAAAGGAGGGAAAAAGTTTGTCTTTGTGAGAGCTTTCCACCAAAATATGTCCTGAGGTGATTCTAAACATTTCAACCTGCTCGGTGTGCAAGATGCTGGATCTTGAATATTAGAGGTGTGGACATTTCTCGATTATATAATGCATCGCGATGCGGACGTGGAAGTTTCTGCATTGATGCATGGACAATGAAGTTACGTTGCGACGTTGCTCCCATGCTTTGAATTGTGGGTGGACATTTGGCTAACATTAATTATGTAGGAGGCATGTTGGAGGGAGGCAGAGATCATCTGAGAGTGATTTAAAAAAAGTATTTTTTTCAACGGACATCTCGGGGGACATGTCGAACCTTATGAACTTGCTGGGAAGCACGAACTGGATGAGACCCATGCTGAGCGTGACCTCTGCCTCACAACAATTAATACTCATGTTAGGCATTTAAACCTGAAGCTAATGTCTGCAGCCATTAATAATAACAGCAAGGCACTGCAGATGGATACATGTTTTGTTTGTGTAATGTTTATATATTGAAAACATGCAGCTTTTATTTTGTAGACTGCTGTAGTCTGATTATTGGAAGGACTTTCTCATAAAAGGGGAATTTAAATGATGAAAAAGTAGCCACGTGCAGTTATATAGATCAGTGAGGATGCCATACACTGAGATGCATCGAGATACATCGAGAGGGGATCATCAAAGTGGTTAGGATTTATCTTCCGTGAAACAATGAACGTCTGTACCAAAATTCAAGGGAATCCAACCATTAGATATTTTGTTCTGGACCAAAGTGGTGGTCTAAACAAGTGTAAACCTACTGTGGCGTCACTCATTGGCTTGTGGTGTTTCAAGTTTTGTATATCGTTGCCATCTTGGCTTTTTCAAGTGACAAGTCAGGTCATTTTCTCACAAGCTTACATACAATCTGACTTCTTTTTGAAACCAGTGGAGTCGCCCCCTGCTGGCCTTTAGAAGGAGTGCATGTTTACGCACTTGTAAACATGCATTGGCTTCATCCTTATTTTAAACAGCCGATGTGTCTAACTGACTGGCATGGCTATAATCGTTGATGGGATGTGACATACCAGAAATATAGATTGTGCTGTGAGTTGGCTGGCGTCTTTGGGCTCCTTCCCCAAGTACACTCCATGTACTTCATGTTATGGTACACACAGACAAAATCCTGGACTGCTGTGCCCGCAACACCTTTAAGTAGAAAGATGAATAAAGCCAATCAATGTTAAATCATAAATTTGTCTAATTTTGATGTTTTCTCTGTCATCGATAAAAGCTTTCAGACTGACCTGTGCTGGGAGGTTTCTGGACCAGTTCAGTGTAGTTAGTGCTCTTGATCAAAGTGCCGTTGGTGCAGGGTCCATTCAGCAAGGTGTACACTCTCACTCTAACATCTTTCATCAGATCGAACTGGGCGCTGTATTTCCTCCGAGGTGTCCTGACAGCCTGCCGATCAGAAATACAACACTGTTAAGATTATTTATATGGGAGGTGTGGGAAAACTGATACCGTGCTTCCCTGGAAATGCTTGAAACGGAACATTGTTGTCAGTCGGTCCTGTCTGAAACAAAATACCTCAGCTGTTAAAAAAGTTCATGCCCTGGAGGTTTTGAGTATCTTTTGAGAAACTGTTACCCTGCCAATGCTAAATGCCCCATTGTAAACACATGCCACTGAGACAGGGCAGGGCTGTGAAAAAAATGATATTAATTCTCAGTAAAAACCTGTTGGACTGTATGAGATTGTGAAAGAAAGAGATTTATGCATTGTCAAGGTAGTCTAGACTCAACATAGCGGCAGTCACACTCATCGTCAAAGGGTGAGATATGGTCATCTGTCTTTGTCATCATAACATGACTCATTGTTGCCCAAGATACCAGTATCCGTCAGGAACATTTCCATGTCTAAATTATTGTCATAATCCTGTTCATTTAACCACATACAGGCAGTCACAATGAAGACCTGGGAATTTTACGGTTAGTCCATTCTTGGTAAAACGTATCATGCTGCAATGACGGAAGTGCTGCAGTACTGAAAATGAGCATAATTTGAGATATTTCTATGTTTTGATCCTGTGAGATTATGTTGCAATAATGACATAACAATGCCTCCATTCATCGTCTCATTTGGATAGCTGATCAGGTGAAAAAAATCTTAGTTAGAGTTAGACGAGTTTGCAAGGACAGAATTAAAAGGTTTGCACTTACACTCCAGCTGTTCCTGTATGTGTCAAAGTACTCCAGCTGATACAGTTTGGGGCACTCTGTCTTGTTAATGAGACTGGTTGGGAGGCTCCATGTAATGTCAAGATATCCAAGATGACCAGGGTCTGATATCACGATGTCCACAGGAGGATCCACTGTAAGTGAAAAGGATATGTATTTACAGACTGTGTGCATTTGAGTGTGATTGTTAGTGTTCGGTCTTTGTTTAGAAACCCACACATGGGTGCCATTTACACTGGGGCCACTTTTTTGTCCCCTTCACTTTTATAAAAGCATTATTTGTTAAAAAATCATTTGGAAAACAGTTTGCACCAAGAAATGTTAATTAATGAAAGAGAACACTTTGCTGCTGAGTCTAGTTTGAAATTATGACAATATCATATACATTTTATCAAAGTGTGTACAATACACTATAAACTGAGGCTAAGCAACAACCTACAACATGTGCAGGAAGAGTGTTATTATTCATTAAATAATAGGTCTTATCAGGATATACTGTAAGATCAGTATGTACATTGAAAAAACTTAAAGTTCTGTGCGTCTTATTTAACAGATTTTTGAACACAATAATATAATGACTTACAGTACAGAGCTTCTTGCTTAAGTTAAGTCATTTACATCTATTTTCCTCTTGGACATCACGCTGTTTTGGTTCAAAAAATGTTTGCTGCTTTACTTTTCTATTATTTAAATCTCCTCGGTTGAATGTGATTCATGAACTCTTCGGAAGTTTGTTTCACTAACTTAAAAAAAGTAAATTCTGCATGGTGTTTTGTTACTTATGTTGGTCAATATTGTGCGTTATACACTAGATTTGCCTAAAATCAGGCGTTCAAGATTGTCTAAGAAATCTTTTATCTTTTCACTGAGCCCCTCTGTCCACACCATGGCTCCCACACTCTCACCAGGTGACAAACAGCACACCGTGAAACGATCCATTGCAGCATGAATGTCTTGAAAAATAATCTAATCACTGCCTGTTGCAGATTATTGCGTGCGCATTCATTAGATCTCATTCCATGGAAAGGTTTGCGCGAAGTCGCACCCATGCCGGCAACCATCGCCTGTCTCTGAACGATTTATTCATTGTACAACATTCATCAATCTTATCTCCTTTTGACAGGTTTCCACGGCGCGTGAGCGATTTATCTGCGCTTAAAATTAGTATGCGACTGAAAAGTTAATGATTGACATAAACAATTGTGGACCAACCTGTAAACCCATTGCAAAGCAAGCTCTCCCTCCAGTGCATTAGGAGCAGCATCAGTGCAGCTTGATGAGTCAGCCAGCATTTACCCGCCATCAGCAGCCTGTGTACACACCGACAACCACAAACTGAATTAAAAAAGATTTTAAAATCGGGCAAAATAAAATAAGATGAATTTAACAGGATAATAACGGCCTTATTGTTTCAAAAACACACATAATATAAATAAATATACTGTATATATTTTGTTTTTACAGATGACATGGTAGTTAAGATTTCACTGAACGATTTTTCTTTTCTTTTTACAAAAAGAACCAAAATCCCCACAAAGTGGGAGATCTTAGGTAGATAACAATCACAATAAATATGAATTTAAATTGAAATCTCTGAAGAAAAAAAAAGAAATCAGGATTAAAAAGCCGAATCAAACACAAATACTCACCTTTTTAAGGAAACAAAAATAAATATCCATATCCCCATGAAACCAAATAAATACACAACAGTCGAGGAAATGTCGCCACATGACTGAATGATGTCTGAATCAAGAGCCTGGTACTTACATGAGGGTGTGAGAGCGTTGTTCCCTGCGCAGGCTGAGCGTGTGAGACTGACACAGCGTGGGTGGACTGACCAATTTATGCTGCTCATGAGAGAGCCTCACCGCAGTGAGATCCCGCGTCTGCATTGATGTTGTTTTGGTTTGACTGTGAGCATGTTGCTCCGAGGAACAGGAGGTGAAGAAGAGGAGGGAGAAAAACAATTAGGTTCATTAACCCTTTCAACACTTGTCATTTCATGTTGCCTCTCGCCCTGTTACTGAGATTTCTGGATGAATTACAGTTCCACCGAAGTTCCCCTCGCACACAACCTGACCAAATAAGGCATCTTTGCTTCTTCAAAGATGACTTCTTCACAAACCCACTGTAACAATACGCATGTCTACTTGACATTCATTCAACCATCTTTGGATGGTTGAATCTTCAAACCACAAGAGGTCAGTAAAACAAAGCTTTTGTGTGCGCCTTGGGAAAAGTCCAGTTTGTTGCAAAATGTTTCATTTGATTGGAAGTGAACCCCTGGGCACCTGTCAGGTGAGTCATCTGGTATTAGTCAGCACCTGGCATGTTATGTTTCTACCCATGGCAACCAGTCACCAGAAGAAACATGACACGACCCCTCCCTCTACTTATGTGTCTGGATACATATCGAATCACTGGATTTCTGTGAAGTTAGATGAGATCTTGACTTGAACTTGAACCTGAGATTGAACTTTTGCCTGGCATCAGACGTCACCAAAAAACTGCCATGTGCCAAACACTTAGAGGAGGTCATATTATACAGGGAAACGTTAGCTTTTGCCGGGTGAATAAGGGGGAGAAAGCGTGGTGTGATGTATTTTTGCAGGTTCCCTCAGCAAAACAGCCACTTTTAATATTGCCAGTTGGCAAAAAAACAGTTGTGGCAGTGGGTGTGGCCTATAACCAAAAAAGTGCACAACTTTTAGACAGATTTGGAGATCTGGACCATAATCGCAACAAGTCTCACTCCATTGGAAGGCCCCTCCGTGGATCCAAGTCGGCTCTGACCCATCAAGGCATGGACACGGGTCTCCTGGAGGTGTCCTGTAGTCGTTTCCTGTGGTGTCTAGCATCAGGGCATTGACGGTAGTCATTTGAGCTCTGTGGGTTGCGAGATAGGGCCACCGTCAATCGGACTTGTCCCACAGATGCATGATCGGTTTGGGTTTTGGAGAATTTGGAGGCCAACTTGATGCCTTGAGCTCTTTGTCACGTTTCTCAGGCCATTCCTGAGCAGTTTTTTGCAGTGTAAGAAGATGATCAACGTTATTCACTTCACCTGATAGTCTTTTAATGTTGTGGCTGACTGATGTACACACAAACACATACACCAACACACACCATTTTGCCATATCTGCTTTCACAACATCATGAACTAGTTGTCACAGACACTCGAGGGAGTTATCACTGGACTAAGCTTTCCATGATGACAGTTCGGCCCACCCCTGCATTTTAGCCACCCCGCCTTTCATAACTCATGAACTGTTTGTCTTGACTTGGAGGAGGCATTCAGAGAGTTCCCTTTTTATTGCTCTATCTTTTTGCCCATCATTTCATTGCCCCTCATAGCTGTGTCCACCCAATAGCAACCACAACTTTCTATCTATGAGGCTTAAATTTGACATGGAGGTCAAGTGTTTGTGAGGTTGTGTGCATGTGAATGCATGAACACGTTTTTTTTTATTTGCACTTATTACACCAGGACACCAGGTTTGCAAATTGCTTATTTTAATGAGCTCGTGTGGAGATTGTTAGCCTGTAGGTTCACTTAGTTGTTACAGCCTGAACTTTGAATGTTTTAATGACGTATTCAATATGGACCAGTACAACACAATCATTTGTTAGAATTTGTAGTTGTAAATTGTAATAATTAGTTGAAGCATATTGTGTTTGTTTGTTGTTGTAGCGTAAAGATAGAAGATAAAGATATAAAGATAAAGTAATTCCAAAGTTCACACTCTCTTTCATTTGAGGTACTTGTACTTTACTTGAGTATTTCCATGTTGTGCTACCATGCAAATACATTTCAGAGGTACAATTCATTCATATCCCAATACATTCATTCGACAGCTTTATTACTAGTTACTTTTCAGATTCTGATTATTAATCCAAAATATAATCAGCAAACAAATTATGATGTTTAATTATATATTCAGCTATGAAGCAGTATATAAAGTAGTTACAATTATTCCAAACTTTTATGGCTGCATCATTAGCGATATTTATACATAGATGCACCAATAATTATAATCCAATAATACATTCTGAAATTAACCTTTCTGCATAATGAGTACTTTCACTTTTGGTTAGGGATGCACAATATGGATTTTTTTTAGCCGATAAACGATACTTACCTCCTTTTCATGGCCAATACCGATAAGATAACTTCAGAATTAAGAAATCATAACCTGTAGTTTATGCACACCTGAGAGAGGTTTAATTTACTGGCCAAATATGTATCATGCATCTGCATTTTGGCACTTCATATTTATGTTAATACGCACTTTTATCAAGAAGAATTTTGAATGCTAAACTATTTCTTATAACGTACATTTCTGTGCTATTGGTGTGAGTATTTTTCCACCGCTGTCAAACTTCACAGAGACCATCACTAGAGATGAATTTGCACAGCAGACTCACAAAGTAAAAAATATATACGTACATACTGTATATAAGTACATATGTAGTTTATCACCAGGTATTTACTCTGAAATGGGTGACAGTTTGGTTTAAACTTCATTCACTCACAGTTTTCCCAACAACTGCTTGAAGGAAATTACTGGGTAAACTTGACAAGGCGTTGTAGTATTTCACAACTTTACAAGTTGACTTGTCTGTCAGATAGAGAGATAAGATTGTAATAAGACTGACTGCGGTTGTGTTGACTTCACCTGAGTGTGAAAACGGAGTTCATCACTGTTTATGGCCAATATTTTTGAGGGTAATCATTTTAAGGATTTGTCTGTTAATCTTTATCTTGAAGTCTTATCTTTTTTGTAGTTCTACTTGAGACAATGGTTAAAAAAATTTAAAAAATAAAAAAAACAGGAAAATGCTGCAGAAATAACACAACTTAGCTTAAAATCAATGTATATTCACAATAAACTTCACTTGTATAATCAGGACGCTCGTGGAAACGGGCTTGAGCTGAGAAACGTGGAATGTAGGGTGGACCCGGACGGATGCAGGCAACTTTCCACAGGATTGATGATTTTATCAATCTCGAAGGGGCTGACAAAGCGAGGAGCCAGTTTGCGGTAATCCACCTGGAGAGGCAAGTCCCGAGAGGAGAGTCAAACCTTCTGTCCGGGAGCAGGGGGACGCCAGGCGTTGGCTGCGGCGGGAGGAGCAAGTCAGGGCGGCATCTGTGGCTTGCCAGACCTCCTTGCAATGGGTTCCTGTGTGTGGAACAGAGGGGGTTGAATGCCTGAAGCTGTCATAAAGGGGGTCAGGCCGGTGGCTGCACTATTGAGGGAGTTGTGTGAATACTCGACACAGGAGAGAAAGGTGCACCAGGAGGAAGGATGTCGAGCGGTCACAGCGGAGGGCAGCCTCCAGGTCCTGGTTGGCACGTTCGGTCTGTCTGTTAGATTGGGGGTGGTAACGCTGTAGTTTAGAAAAGGTGGACCCAAAAGTTGACGCCAAACAGTGAGAGACTTGAAAGGTGAATTTATTGATCACAAAACTGTTTGCTGGTACGGTGAGCTCAAGCGCAGGCCGGTGACTCCCAGGGTGGTGCAGGTGGAGACTCACGGTTACGCAGTAAACTGGCTCAGGCAGTCAGGGTTGTGAGGGGTGGTAGAGGAGCTGGTCCACAGGTATGGTCCGGTCACACTGGAAGAGGAGGAAAGCAGGATTAAAGTGCTGGCGAGTGAACAAAAGAAAGCTTCCTAAATACATAAACTCTAGAGATGCAGGGAGCTGGCGACAATAATCTGGCACCGTGCAGAGGAAGGGTCTGGGTATAAGAGCAGGTGCTGATTACACTCAATGCCCTGCAGGTGTATGGACCCGCACAGTTCCGACCAGCAGCTAAGCCACCTCCAGCCTCACCGAGCACCTCTGTCACACAAAGCACAGAAAACAGACCACGAACACGCCACCACAAAGTCCAACCATAACATGCACACTGACTCCAAACCACAAGTTGGTTTACCACAAAGACAACGTTTTGACGACAATTGCATCTTTATGAAAATTTGGTCCATTTAGATAAACGTTATTATTAGTGTGTGTTTAAAGCGTTATGCAAGCCAAGTATCTAGGGTTTTGTGGTTTGATTTCTAATTGTTACCTTGATTTAAGTGTCAAGAGGTTCATCCATTAGAGATCACTGTTGAGACAGTGTTTTTATAATGGTGTATCAAATACTCCAGGCTGTTTTTTTCCATGGAGCCCAAACAGGAATGTGACACTGGGGATATACTATACAGTATAATATAAGCGTGGTAAAATGACTCACATTTCATGTTACTTGTCAACTCCTGGAACAAAACAAATACAAGCAGATATGGTTCAGTAGCCAACTGGAAGACAACTGAAAAATGAAACAGGCAATCAAATACAAACATGCTGAGGCAGGAAAGGACATTACAAACAGGTAACAGTACAGGCTAATCAAAGAGGCCCTCATCAATCAGATGCATCAAACCAGTCATGCAGGCATAAAGGTGGAAATGGAAAGACTAAGAGCTTAGGAGGTAGACCTGGCTGCAGGAAAGACAGAGATTGGAGCAGGAGGAGAAGCTGAGAAGCCGAGAAGCAGCAAACGGGTGGGATTTCGGAAGAACCTAAAGGACCACAGAAAAGTAAAAGAATAAAACCCAAAGTCTAACTTTGAACAATCCAAAACCTGGACTCAGAAGGGATTGACGTAGGAGGTCTGGGCTCAGAGGAGAAACTACAACCCTGAGGCTGAGAAAGAAGAAGATTAGAATGTAACCATGAGGCAAACCACAAGAGTTCAAAAAAAGCAAGCCGAGGAACAGAGGGGCACTGTATGGGGGAGGAGGTAACAGACAAGAAAAGGGGCAAAACAAAACAAAGGAGAGACAAAAGGAAACTAGGGCTGAACACTAGGAGCTTGAACAATATGTATCAGGGATACGTGCCAACTTCCTTTTCCTATGAAAAATACCTGCAGGAACACAGGACTTTTAGCATGTGTGTACTTGTGTGTATGCCTACTGAAGACAATCTTGTGTGCTAAAAGAATAACATGCTTTTAAACCTTATTAATACTACCTTACAATAGCTGAAGCTTTATACTTAAGTCCAGCCTAGAAATGCCATAATTATGGTCATATAATTGGATCACCTTTTTAGCTGCAATGATTTCTCCGTGCAGTTGTTTTTGTAGCATATTGGTAGCTTGCAGTTATGTGGCTTAAAGTACTAAAGTTCTTAAAGGGGGATATATTATGCTCATTTTCAGCTTCATACTTTTTTTTTGTTGTTACTACTAGAATAGGTTTCCATGCTTTAATGTTCAAAAATGCATCAGTTTTCTCATTCTGTCCAGTGCTGCAGTGCTGTATTCCCCCTGCATCTGAAACACTCAGTTTTAGCTCCTGTCCCTTTAGGCCCCCCTCCCGAATATCCAGTCTGCTATGATTGGTCAACTCACACACACCTGAGCCAACATCACTAACAACAACAGTGCAGCTGTGCTGAATTAATTCTTAGGAGCAAAACTAGCCGCTAGGCATATATAATAGTGTGTGATGTAACAAAGTCACTGAATTAAAGGCGGAACTACTGACAAGGCGCTTCAGGACCAGCATTTTCTCTGGGAGAGAGGAGTTTCTGTTGGTGCAGACTTTGACCTTTTTAACTTTCAAGATCTTGCACAAGCACAAGAACCTATAAAACACACTGAATTGAAGGAAAAAAGTGCACAAAAAAGCATTAAAGCATTAAAAACAAGTTTGATCAAAGTGGAATGCAAAATCTGTAAATGAAAACTACACAGGCAATCCAAAAAGTAATTTAATCAGACACACAGGGATCAGCCAGGCACCAGGCTTTGAAGCCAGTTTTCTTAGTGGCCAAATGTGAAATAACTTGCAATAAGCTTACATTGTGAAAGAAGCGGCTGTAAAACAATGGATACATTTATTTGAGTGTCACAACCCTTGCAAATTTTCATTTTATTCCCTTTCAGGTTGTCCGGACATTAAACTGGAAGTTAGCCGGCTCAGTCGGTGGATGTCTCTAGTATGCACGCTCTACGAGCCGCACAACATGGAGCATCCAGGTATTTTCACACCTGAGCTTTTTCAGCTTCATGCGCCACTGATCAGCTTTCACAAGAAATGAATGGGGCTCGTCTCCAACGCTGTATCCATTTTTTTTAATATGTCCATGGCTTCATCCCCAAATCAGAGCGCAGAGTGGCTGTCAACAGGCGGAACATCAAGTGCATAGCCCTAACAAAATGTCCAAGAACAATGTCTCCCTGCCTTAAAACACCAAACTGGCTGAACGCAATGTATCTTTCTTCCCTGCCACTGCACACAGTAATAACCTCGAGTCAGCATCAGGCTGTGTGAAGCAGAGTCAGAGAAGCAGAAACAGGAACGGGCTCTGACTGGGTGACATGAACCAGATCTGACTGGGACAGAAATACAGACGTAAGAGCCGGGCAGCAGAGAGACTGAAACACTGGAGGAAGAGTTTGATGCTGCGGGTGGAGGGAGACGTCTCAGGTGTCACAACACGAGTTGATACCCATTCATTAAACCTCATGTCCTACTGTACTCATAAAGTTAAACAATAGAAAGCACATTCCAGCAATTTGTTTTATCTTGCACAATGATCTGATTATACTTCTCAGGAAATCCAAGATAGTCGCGAATTACAGTTATCGACATAATGACCTTGTGTATTTGTGAAACCGCATGCAAGAGGAGTTATCTGCCGACTCAGCGATAGAAACAGTCTATACTTGCCAAAAGGTTTGGTGCATTGGTAAGCAGTCAGTCAGTAGATAAGGCAGACAAATTCCAGGTATAAAGACAAACGGGCACCAAGAGCGGTGAACACACAGACTAAAGCCTTGTCTACGCATAAACTGATCTTTTATTGTATATTATAAAACTCACTCAATTATATTAAGGCTTAAACTTATGCATCTTTAAAGGCACAGCTGCAAGCTGTTTGCTTGTCTTCACCTCCAGTCACCAAGCTTGACCTCTTGGCCATGTTTGTATTGTTTGTGTCTTTTAGAGAATGTATTACGCAAATATCGGACAAATAATATGCCTTGCTGTGTGGTTCTTTAGACTAACCGACAAGAATGGAGGGATAGACGCTGGTGTTTTGGATTAACGAGCGACCCTGTTACAGACAGCAGACAGCTGCTAGAGCCGTCGGGCTCTGGAGGTGACAGCCATGGGCAGAGCTTCTGGAGGAATAAACACCCACAGCCGCGGAGAGCGTGGTTTGTTTTTAAAATTTTTGGTATCTTCACTATCGCATCTGAGCCTGTCTGCGCCTGCTAAATGGAGGGAAAATGTACTTTACTTCATGAATGTACAGAGAGGAGATGGGAAAAAGAAAAGTCACTGCAGGATAACAGAAAGAAACAGAGTATCTGGCGACTGCTCACTCTGGTCAGAGACAAAACTAAACACAAACACAGACACCCTTGGTGACTGCTGTTGTTCACTGTCTTGTGGGTAATGTACAGTAAGGTACATCACGATGGCAAGTCCATTTTGCATGGAATAACACCAGCTGCGCTCCCTTTAACAAGTTGATGTTGAAGCTTCACGTCTGTAAAGTTTCTGTAATACATCTTGCACAGTTTTGATATTATTATATTGACAATGTCCACAGACAGACAGACAGACAAATAAAAAAAAAATTCAAAACCACTTCTGTAGTATTTCCTCCCACAATAGATGTCTCAAGACTGGTCACAGCCTGAGATCCATGTGATAAAGCAAAAACAGACAGCTGCAAAGAATTTGACTTTATTTGATATTGACCACGTTTGTTGGTTTGTTTAAGAAATCCCTGGAATTTATACAGATGATATGTACAGAGGTTCAGCTTCCACTCGGTATTCTTGCATGCATTTGTCTTGTTTTAAAATACAAAAAGCTTATGTACATACGTTTGAATGTTCTTGGCAGTGTAGTATTTAGACATGACTCACTGTTTCACTGTTTTCTTTGGATGACATGACACGTGTTAAGTCACAACAGGCAAAACTCTGATAGCTGTTGTGACATGTGAACCAATTACAGGCACAGATGTAATTAGTGCAGCAATGAAGAAGACTGTTGCACTCACACATTATGAAATGTAGGTCAGCACCTCATTAGTATCCTTGATGCAGACGTTCATTAAGTTCTGCTGCAGGTGTTAAAGGGAGTGTAACTTAAAAGCAACACGCAAACTTGCTCCCAGGCCTCATTAAATACCTTCCACAAAACCTATTTATAGTTGGATCTGTGCAACAGAAGAACCATATGATGAAGAACTGGGTAGAAATGTTCTTGAGGTAAAACACTACATTCACAGATGATAACACACACATCAAATCTAAAGCATGACAATCAGCTATTACTTTGATCATGAGGTTTGCATACTGTATTATTTCCACTAAACAGAGCAAACATTTTAAAGGATACGCACATTTTTCTCAAGTCTGTCTTACTCACGTGCCCATATGTACGTTGTGATGGTTATCAGTCGCTAAAAGAAGAAATCCCTTTTTGATGGGGGACAAAATCCACAGTCCTCATTCTGTGTAAATTATGAGGCTTCAGCAGCCTGAGTGAGATAAAAATAAAATGGTTTTCTTCCAATGTTAGTCATTTTATTAACAGATTCCCTCTTTGTGTCACCATTCCTCTGCCAAAGTTATAGCCAATAGAAACACTATTCCAGGAAACAAGATGAGGAAGTTTCACACAGACTTCTGAATCCTCATATTAGCTATGAGATAGTCTCTATAAAAAGATATCTGCTTATTAATGCAGAATTGGTAGGAAAGGGACAAGATTTTGGTATCGGGAAGTGTTTGTAGTCCGAGAAGTATTGACCAATCACGTTCGAGTGGGCTTTAGTGCAACAGGCAACAGTCGTGCCAGTGGAGAGCAAAAGAGGTTCAGTGCATTGGCCGAAATGCATCCTCAGAACGCTTTGGCTTTCATCTTAACTTTTAATTAACTTTTTAATGAAAATGATTTAAGATTATTATTTTCACATTATTATTTCTGTATTTACAGGACATCATTTTTAAATTCTTATATTAAGATTATCATCAATATCGATCAATCCTGACACCCGTATTATAGATATTAGCCCAAATGTATTCTCTAATCTATTTTTGCATCTCAAGTTGCAAATCAGACTATATACAATGACACTCTCACAGAAGAGGAAGTCCTCTCTGTTGCCCAGAGAGACTAAATTATCATCAAACGAGGGCTTATTGGTTCCACGGTTGCATTTCGGCCAATGCGTCCCGTTTTTGGGAACCCATGAAACACCTGGAACCCTAACCCTAACCCTCTCCATAGGAACTGATCACCTGTATGCAACCATTGTAGGTATCCTGTCTACAATGTTGACAGTGGCTGCGATGAAAGGAATGATTTGCGATTTGGCACACAAGACACACACAGTAAATCACAATTACTGCTTTTGCTAACAGTTCCAGCTTAGCTAACAGATACATGTTTCAGAGGGTGTTAACTGACAAAGAACTGAAGGAAGCCACACAGTCTGGTAAGGTGCTGGCTCGCATACACATCAGAGTCAGAGGAAGGACAGGAAGTCCCGCAGTTTAACTGCTATGACCTGGAGTTATAATAAGGTGTGAACATCACCTCCAGCATTTACCAGCAGGGTTGTGAAGTTATTAAACACTTAATGCAATAAACACAGGATCAAAACCCAACAAAGCTGCACGATATTCACATTGACACACGTTGGGTGACATCACATGTCCTGGCAAGCAGTGGATGTTAACAAAAAAACACATAAAAAAACAAACGATAAAAAAAACGAAAAAAATGACATAAGGGGTGAGTCATGTCTAGCATATCCACCAACAATAGAATAAAAGACAGAGTTAACTGGCAATCTTACAAGGAAAAAGAGTTTTCACGGTTGAGTTGCCACACCTTGCGCAAAAAGTGTTATTGAAAACACCCTATATTTAAGTTTTATCATGATAATACCAGCTCTGGAGAAGTTCACAACAGATAGTAATTCTTGTCACGGATGGTTAGATCCTGTCCTCAGGCGAGAAAATGTCAAGCTGTGTGTGATTGTTCTCCCTGTCGTAAAATTCACATATGTCTGAAAATCAGCTCTAATACCAATTATTAGCCACAGCAGTAACCACATCTGGTGATTTAACCACAAAATAATCCCTTTGTGTTCTCACTTTCTGTCCCTTTTCGCAACGCAGTTCAGTGTCAGTATCACGAGAATACATAATTCAAGCTCGCTCCCAAAATGTCTTCGCATGAACATAAAACAGAAAGTAACAGTGAGTCATTTGGAAAAATGGCAACATATGAGACAGCAGTGCATACATACAGTAAGTTACAGTCATAAAACATCAATTTTAGTCATCCAGAACCATTTTTAACTATTGATCTGCACAGTATCCCAAAGCTCCAGACTAACTTTTTATACTGGTTGCACTGGAACCCCTAACTTTTTCATTAAGGTGCACACAATAATACATTTCAGTTGAAGTTCTTAACACATTATTTAAATGATTGTGAATAGGAATAACCTCAATTGTTCGAAAAAAAGAAAATGTTTGCTTGCACATGATAGATTTTTGGGTGCATGTGCGACCAAAATAGTCGCACTCTGGAGCCCTGTATGTGAATCTAAACCCCCAACATAAGACACAGCAAACCTGAGGTAGGTCATACATCACTTCAACATCTTCACTGTCTCTAAACCCATAACTGTAGACAGACAAAGATTGTAAGAAGCTACCATCAGTCCTAATGCTTTTGCTGTGCGACTCTTGTTGCTCAGATATAGCCATCCAGCTTCTGTAATGCTAACATCGTGCTGTGTGCTACAATTTTCAGTTCATTTTTCAGATTTCATGTCACCTTGTGTTTCACTGTTTCACAACAAATGAACGTTTTACATGGTGATGAATGCAGCCAATACACTCAGTAGATGCGGTGATGCAAAGATGCAGCGCACTGTTGCACACTTTGTGGTATTATTTTCTTGTGCATGTGTCTATCCTTTAAAAAGCTGCTTGTTTGAATATTATATGGCAGCCAGGAGCATAAAAGATGACCTATCTGCAGCAGCACAAGGACATGTAATTGGATGAGGGTATTTCCAGGGACAGACTGTGTTTTAGTGATTGCAACAAGAGATCAGGAGACAAAAAGACATTCAAGGAAATTCAGTTGAAATTTCTGCATAACAAAAAGGAGTAACATGAGACATATTTTACATCCTGATAAACAGGAAGATGTGTATTATTTTGTATCACTGTTGAATCAATTCTTGGCACAAACTAAGTCAATACAGCCAATTCAGAGGAAGCAGGGCTTCTCAGGAACAGTAATCAAAGCAGGAAATCCGTACACGTTTGTACAGTGACAAAAGCTGATTTATGCTAGTCGTGTCAGAGTCAGTGAACTAAACCTCAAGTGCAAGTCCGTCAGATTTTGAACTGTCAACCATTAGAGCTTTAACTTAATTATCCTCCAGAATGGCAGCTAATCAAGAAGCTACTTATGTTACACAAAGTCTACACCACACCCTTGTGAACTGATAAAACAATAAATATAATATCATAAAAAACATCACAGATGCATTTCACAAACATAATAGTGTAATTACATGAGACGGCAGAAAAAAAACAAAGAATACCCACCCATTAAGGCACAATATGTCACGTTTTTTAGATGTTACAATTCTCTTTAACATGATGATATTTGTGGACTTTCAAGGTGTTGAAGTGGCATTAAGTAGGCCTACAGCTGTTTTGATTTGCTACATCCTCACTAGACATAAAACTCCGCTCTAACCGCCAGGAAATTTGTGTCAACTACAGGCTGAACTAGAAAAACTGGGCAAGAGCTCATTTAACTGATGCCATATCAGCCTGTCACTTATAGACTTCAATACAGGTCCTCAGCTTCTCTTCAAAGGTGCATGTTCAAATGCAGTGCACTAGGGTGGAGCGAGTACTCATCTGAAACATCTATCCAGTACAGTAGTTTTTATAGAAAAATGTGTCAATATCTGTTCTTGTGATGAAGGAAAATCCTTGTTGGGTGGTTGACTGAAGTTTAGTCACTCGAGGGTAATAAAACAAACTTGATCTGTAAATAGTTCCTTTCATCTTGTGAACAAAGACACAGATGATGGTGTACATCCCCACAGTGTACTGCACTTGCCTACAAATCGATGTAGTGAAGGACCAAATGTCTTTTTGTTTTCTCCGAGCAAAAATTTAACTTATGATATTCATAATTAACAAATAATGTGCTTTACTTTGATTTCCGCTATAATAATTTGAGTTTTTTTTACATGTTGGAGACCTAATTGAAAAATAAATGGTGCAACACAGTTGCCTGAGGGAATTCTCACCTATCCAACATACCAACCACTTGACAAGACAAGACTGATATTGCACTTCAGAAATAGTTCATAAATAAGAGGCCAATAAGACAGAATAATACAGGGTGGGACTTAAGTGGGCCTTTGTGCATGATGAACTCTTGACTCATGTTTTCCACTCAAACTCTGTATTATGGAGGTATCTTTATGCTGTCAACACTGCTTTTATTTCTATGAACTGGTGTGAAGATATTTCTTTTTATTTCCACAATAAGTGGTTCTCAAATTAACACCCATCTACAGATACTTATTCAAAAGGTTTGACAGCTGTAACACTAATGGATTGTAAATGACGCCTCCTGCTGCTTACAGTCATTAAAGGATAAGTCCCCCAACGATGAAAATTAAGTTATTATCTACTTGCACCCATGCCAACAGAAAGTCAGGTGAAGTTTCATAGTCCACAAAACATTTCTGGAGCTTCACAGCAAAACAGCGTTGCAGCATTTTGCTAAACAAAAGCAGACTGGGACTTAAAAACATAAAAGACAACCGGAAAAAAAATTGGCTCCATACAGCTAGTCAAGTGTAATCAAAGTCTCCAGAAGCCCTGAGATCCCAAGTTGATTAGAAAAGACATTTGTACATCCTCAAGCTTGGGCATCCACTTCAGAATGGTTAGTTGTTAATGCTTTTAGCTTAGCAGCTACAGTGAAAGTTCCAACTTTAAAAAGGGTGTAAATGACTTTTTTTTTTAATTCAATTTGGGATCACAGGGCTTCCAGAGACTTGTATGGCAGACAAACTGTGTGAAGACATTTTATGTTTGTTTTTTTTTCTTTTCAGTTTTTTATTTACATATTAAAACAAGTCCCCGTCCACTTCAGTTGATTAGTAGAATGCTGAAAGTCTGTTTTGCTGTGAAGCTCCAGAAATGTTTTGTGGACTACGAAACTTCACCTGACTTTCTATTGGCTTGAGGGTGAATAGATAATGACTTCATTTGTGTTTTTGTGTAAACTTTTCCTTTAGGTTAACCAGGAGCATACAGGAAACACAAGGGAAATTTAAATTTTCAGCTGCACCGCAACTGTCAGGGCTGAGACGCACAAAGCAATAACACATAAATACCAAACAAATGAATAAATACATAAATAATTTCATTTCCCTGAAATAATGAATTGTATCAGAATCCACATACAGCAGGGGGGCCTGGCAGTAAGATACGACCGTGCCACATGTGGAAGGTTTGCTAAGCAGCACTGAACCCCTTTTGCGATCCAGAGGCCATTCACTCAGAACCGTCCACTCACAAACACATACAGTATAAACATGTTTCATCTGAGGTTATGCAAAGCAATAAACTCCTACCTAACATGGCACAGCCCATGTTCTGAACGCCACAGAAATGGCAAGTGATAATTGGCAATGACTGGGAAGAAAGTATAAAAGCTTTAGAAAAGTTAGAATACAGAATATTTTTCAAAAACACAACCCTTGCATGTTCAGTGAAAATATGCTACAAAACGGGACCGTCGTGCTCTTGGCTGCAGCCGAGCACATGTTCTCACAGTGGTCAAGTGTCACATCCCCTGGTGCATGCAGGTTTGTATAGAGAAAGAGCATAGAGTTGCAAATGATTTGTACAATAATCTAAACATGTCAAAACCACACCAGGGTCTGAGAGAAAACAGAAGGCTGAATGTCTACTAGCGCGACTTCTACTTCTCACGCTTCTCAGAGGTTAGCCTTGTGTTCTCCCTCAAAAAGCAGTGGAGATGTGATTGTTCAAATGCAAAGCTTTGCAAATTAACTCATGGCTACTTTTAAGTCAGGTTTGGCTGCTGAAAAAGGATACAGTATACAGTAGGGACCTGATGCAAACCATGTAAATAAACAAACAGAACACTATACAATAAATTCAAAAAATTAATTTTCATGGTAAAAATAAATTCCACAAAAAGGAGAGAAACTCAAGAGTGCATTAACATCTTGAGGTCAGTCAGTGGTTTGTGGCTGCGAGGCCAGCGTGCAGGTTCGGTCTCTTTAGTGAAAGAATGAGTCACGTGTCTGTCATCTCCTCACCGCCAATGTCTCCAACACCAGCATGGAAATGTTGTCAGTACTGCAGCACTTGCAGGCTCAATAATCACTGAGCATGTTGAGAGGGTAAAAGGTCATCCTATCGACCTCATTGTCTTGTCTGTCTCTTCTTGGCAAGTCCAAACTGTGCAGCTCACACAGGAAACACACAGTCACGTTGCTAGTCCACACACATACAAGATGACCCCAGTAACTAGGAACAGGATACGAGTGAAAATGTGATGGACAGGAAGTGGGTGGCGGCTGACATCATATAAAGAGACAGAGGTATTTCCCCCTCCGGTCTCCCGTTTCAGTCAGGCAGAAGCAGACTCCCAAAGACCCCCTGCTCACTGGGTCCTCGCCCCTAGAGGCTCTCTGGTCCCTGGTGACGGGGTTTGGGCTGGGGAGAGGGGTTGGCTGGATGACCTAAGGTCGGATGCAACATTCAGGCGTGTGTCAAACGGCTGACAGTTGTGTGGGCCTAGATGGAGGCAGATCCAGCAGAGCCTGAACGGTCACACCCACCTTCACCAGGCCGCGCTCTTCTAGGATGTGATGGGGCAGACACAGCTTGTCCTGAATTAGCCGAGAGATCATCAATTACAAGAGACTCATTATGAAAAATGTTTGTTGACTCAAAGTACAAGAAATACAGAAACATACCCACTCACTTAACCATAACGATTTATGAGCTGAGGTTTTTGAGATATTTTCATCCTAGATTCTCAGAACACATTATGTTTAATTAAAATGAACCATGTAAAAATTGTCAGTACTTTTATTGATAATTAAAGGATTGAAGGATGTTCACGGTTGACTGAAAACATTAATGAAATGCATACAGTTCTTACCGCAAAGATTCCTAATTAAATTTGTCAGACAGAAGGGAGTGGTGCAGTGGTTTTGGAAACATTTCTATGAGTTAGGTGCAGCAGAACCTCTATTGATTGCATTGGATGAAGACATCTCAGTGACAGCTCCTTCAATACCTCAGCAAATGTTATCAAAACTACGGAAGCAAATAAATCCACAAGGATATATGCAGTTATGAAATGAACTCACTACTTGTGAGCCGAAAATCAAACGGCACTGGATTTACAGCATGGAATTATTTCACATTTAAGGATGTGCAATGTCAAAATCTTGATAATAATGTTTGTTGTATTTTTATTAACATTCACAAAAACACATTTACATTTTTCTGATTTAAAAATTCAAGTCAAGCAAAAAATAAATAAATCTAGGTGCTAAAAATGGATTGTTGATATTCAGGCTTCAGGAACGTGAAAGCTTTTGTGACTGAAAAACTTTAATGAAATAATTTAATAATGATTTCAATTCATTCATTCAAATATTACAAAGATATACTTTTACTGGTATTCAACATTTATTGTTCAGCAGCGGTTCAATTATGCCCATTTTTAGCTCCCACAAAAAACTGCCTGCGTGGATCAGCACCAATTGAGCTGAGTAAAAAAATTAGCTTTCGTAATTTGGGTGGAGTGACCCGCAGTGTAGGGTAGTAAGGGCTCTAATGCTCGTAACGACTCTGAAACTCAGAGCACCCACGTGTCCTTAATGACTCTGTAAGGACACTCCCATACAGAGTTTAAAAGCCTGCAACTCCCCTCCAGTTAGTTAGAACTGAAGAAGCCTCTTGGAGGAGCATCCTTTAATACCATTTGTGTGGAGGTTATTTTGATTATTCTCGGTAAGTGTTGAAAGCTTAAGAATGTCTCTTATTCAGATTTCTATATCCAGTGCAGTATAAAACTTTTAAAAGAAATTTCAAAAATCAGGCACACATTTGACAGATCTTAAAAAAATAACCCGTGTTGGGTTATTGTTTTTATTTACATTACCGATGGGACATTTTTCCATCAGAGGGAGGCTCAGCTAAGTAAAATTGCACAAACAAGACCAGTGAGTGTGCGTGACAGGACTTTTGTGACTAACTTCATTAACAAGCTCGACTGTTAATATTAAGATCATAAATCTGAAACAAAACGGCGTGGCAGGTAACGCATGAATGAGAATGATGGATTGCTAATAATATTACCTGTGGGACACCCATCTTCTTACAGGCATCCAAGAAGTTCTCCACATTCCTACGGCATTTAGCCATGCTGAGCTTTGGCTGGAGGCCAGAACATCAATCATGTTAGTCATTTAAGAACAAACAAAGGCATTTTTTTAAAACAGTAAGATTACATGTGGATTTAACTCATCAAAACGACAGAATACATAAAGTGAGAAAAAAAACCATTTAATCTTACAAAGTGTTACTTTCCAAGAATCTATAACTCTTAAGTAAGATAAAACGCTTCCATTTGTAGTGTCAGTGTGCTTACCACTGCAGGAGACGGTACGTGGATGCTGGCAACGGACCGGGGACAAATGTGATTGGCTAGATGGCAGAGAACCACCCCGTCCATCAGAGCAGCTCCAACATCGTCTGGGAGCAGCACCTTCAGTCTGGACTCTATGTTCTGCAAACGTATCAACAATGACCACATGAGATCTCTGTCTTCTCACAAACAAAGGCATGTTTTGGTTGAACAAGAAGATTTATTCATTTATTTTCTAAAATTATTCGCAGTGAATTCTAGCTCTCCCCCGGACACCCTTCTGTTCTTTATTTTCCAGGAAGACTCGAGCTTAGTGAGAGTAGGTACAGGCACAAACGCAAATGCTTAATCAGCAGAAAGTGTGTGTGGGTGTGACTGTAAACCAGCATCTTGCTATAAACACTAAGCGCAGTGCATGGTTGTATGTTGCAGCATCGGTGTTACTGCTACGTTGATATATAATAAACTAAACTAGGACAAATATGAAATGTATGGCCCATTTAATTGACCTGAGAATGGAAGTTTGGCCACATAATAATATGGTTGTATATGGGGGAAGATGGTAACCCCTGTCTGTGTTCAAAGATGCTCTCCAGTGTTGAATGTGGGTGGCCTGCTTGGTCATTCTCCAGCCCCTCACTGAACCCCTTGTCAATTACCAATGACCCAGTCACAGTTGATGCTGTGGCCTGATTGCAGTGTCGCAAACATCCCCACCCAACCTCTTGTGTTGTGAAAGAAGTCAGTGTTGGGTTTGCCAGTTCCTGCTGTTGTTGTTCCCCGACACGCAGAAAGTCTTCATCTTATCTGTTTTGCTTTTATTCCATCTTTACATTTTGTACTTTTTTTACATGCTTTGAAAATACTGCTTGGGAAAGTTCCTAAAAGCCTGTGACTGATGTCTCCTTCCTTAAAGGTTATCAGATCATTTTAACCTGTCAAACTGCGTGTAGGCGTGTAGTAACAGCAGAACATCTGTCAGAGGTGTGATATTATCTGGTTGTTCAGAAACTGGTGGGTAAGGTAGGTCTTTAATGTGTTTTGACTGTCATACTTCCTGTCATTAATTGTGATCTCACACAAGGCACTGACACCTTTGTTTTTTCAGTGTAATTACCTCCTCCACGGTTTAGGGTTTCAGTTTTTGGTTTCACTTTACCTGTTTGCCAGCAGAATAAAGAAAAAATCTACACACCTGATTTTCATGAAACTGGAGAAGGTGGTAAAGTTCAATAGTGACAAAACATAGCCAACTGTAGGAATACAACAACTCTAATAGTCCTTTATTTGGCAAGTATTTCCACACATAGATAACGGTTGCACTTTTAGATTTGCATATCATAGAAGACTATTGGTGCAGGTCTGCGAGTGCCCTTCTTATTAACAAAGTGCCCGAAAGCCTTCTGACTCTCCCGGCACATGACTTCATGTCTCCATCTTTGTAGTTCTAGACAATCAGTGTCACCAGAATCTTATCTTTCAGCTGTTCTCCTTCTCCTATTACGTCAGTCACGTTTTAATGCAAGAACACTGTGTTATTTTCACGTAGTTAAGGTGTGTCTGATCTTGATTTCTTTACTCATGCTCAGCTTCATAACAACGCCTCTGTTTATATTCGGTAGCTCCAAATCCAGTTCTCAACTTGTATGGTGTGATGCTTCTGAGCTTAAGTTTGACAGAGATCATTAGTCATTCTCTTCATTCATCTGACTCACATTCAATCATGACATTTTGTCTTTGATCTTTTCTTGTAGGAGAAGACGGTGCCGTGGGCAGCAATTTACAGTCCATTAAGCATCCTAATCTCAATCCATGGACGTCTATTGTTCGTTCCAACTTTCTGTTTTTGGGTCGCATTCATGTCAATTATAACACCAATTCCAGCAGAATCTGGATCTTCATCCTACAGGAGATTCAAACTTGTACTTGCATCTTTCTCCAATCCGTGTGAACGAGCTCTGCCTCTCGTATGACTTTCTAGTCTGTTATCTTGTTTTGGCGACACCCGAAATTGCTCGACGTCCTCCGGAATCCATCTTCTTCATATATGTTTACAATCTAATTTAATATGTTGGCACACGAGATCTATTGCATGTCTCTCTGTCCTGGTACATTTTTCCCCATGAAAGAGCGTTGCGGGTGTAGGGATTGAGCATGTCATATGCTGAATAGACTGTGAAGCTCCTAGAGGCGTTGTCATACAGAAGCAATTCTCTGACATGTAAAATACTTGGGTAATCATCCTGTCATTCGCATCAACAGCTAGTTATGAAACATCTCCTCCTCTACCAGAAGACTTGGCAGCCTACAAGACTCCTTTGTACTGTATTAGTGCTACATTATAAGTGGCAGATTTTAGATATTTTTTTTAATGATATGATTTAATGATTAGAGAGGCTGCTTTTAGTATTTTAAACATCTCTCTGCAGCAAAAATCGTGGCACATTTACACAGCAAAACTAGCTAGCTGTAGTTATAAACTCGAAAGGACAGAGGAAACTCTCCAGAGAAAACAGAATTAAACTTCTGAAGTAAATATTTTTAGACAACTCTGATGGAGCTCTGGATTTATCAGGAGGACGGCTACTTTATGAAGCTGAACTGCGTGCGTGACTTTTTGGATACATAGAAGAACATTATTTAACATTAGATTCTGACCGATCCTGTCCGCCTGTCAAGAGACTTAAATAGTCAATGAAGTTAGGCTGCCGTGCCTCGTGCGTAAATAGTCACAGGGGACACACTTATCATTTCTGCTGCTGGGGAATCGCTTCACGTAAGGAATTAAAAATGTCCTAATCAAAGATGAATCATTTTACCCACCCACATTCCATCCTCTATTAATCCCAAGGTTATTTTTTATGACCTGGCCACCTGATTCACATATCATTCTGCGGATAGAACTGCAATTCATCACTATACATGAATAATAGCCTAAAACTAAGTAAATTTAGGGAAGGGTTAGCCTTCTCAAGGCTTCATTACCTGCTGCCCCTGACATAAACTATAATAGCTGCTGAGAAAGTACGACTATCACTACTAAAAACCACTAAAAAGTACTAGTGCTAAAATCTATCAATTCTACAAAGCAGTACTACTAAAAGTAAAATAAAAACTCTGACAGGAAGTTGGTAGTTTCTTAACTTCAGAAGCACCATGACGTGGTGGCGAGGTAACATGATCAGCCACAAGCGAAATGTTGAGAAAAATGTAACACGAAGCGCCTTTCACAATGACATGAGTCAGTTCAGTACAGTATTACTCAACTTCTTAGAAACCAAGTGCCGACGTGACACTTCCATACCTTTAACTGAGGTCACTTGTTCATGTAAAGGTACAAACAATGGAACAAAAGCAGGATCTGGCAGGCTTTGACTTGTGCTTTGTGCAAAATGTATAAACAAGCTGTGCGGCTTCTGACCTGCCGCAAGAGTCCTATCTGTTCCATTTCCTCCCTCAAGTGCTCCATCTTCCTCCTCATGGTAAAACTGGGGTCCGTGGAGGTGTACTCCTGTCGGCTTCCTCTGGTGAAGGCTGGAATAATAAACAAAAACAACACTGTTCTCAATTCGAGGTAACACACAGTGATAGTGACACAGCAACTACTGACTATCTAAGCAGGTCAACTTCAGGACAGAGTGATAAGAGATCCTGCTGTCCAGGAAAGTCTGCCAAGAACCAACGCTCAGTATCTGATGATATACACATGTGAAATCTTAAAAAACTGTTATCTACTGTTCCATCTTTCCTTTTAAGATATTGTCAAGGAGTGGTTCAAACTTCTGACGCCATCTTTTACCTTTACACTTCATCCTGCAACCAAATACGGGCACTTGAATATGCCACAACTCTGCTCTCCAGAAAAAGTTTACTTCCTGAAGTAGTTACATGCCTCAGGGTGTTATTCTACACAGTAGGTGTTGCAAGACGAATACGTGGATCTGTGCACACTATCTTTCAAAAAAAGAAGGAACATATGGATGGGTGGGCACTGTTGTCAGCAAAGTCCTGGTCCTGTTAATTCGAAGTGAATGTATGGACTTGTGTGGACTTCGAGGTGAGTCTAGTGAATTTATCTTGGTTTAGCTAATAGAGTATTTTATGAGACTTTATACTTACTCTATACTATATAAACACTTTTAATAATTGATAATCCAAATTAAGAAAACATGCTGAGCATTGAACTAATTTGCAGTTTGACTGTTAATCAGACAGAACCATCGGTTTGAACCTGTCACTTTGGTTCTTTGGTTATCGGTAACTGTGAGGCCTTTGTCTTTAGTTTCAGCCCTGTTACCCTGTGAGGCAGATTGATTCCTGAGATCGCATGATCATGTGATTTTGAGAATCCTTGCCAGGTGTCAAGTTATGCACTTTTGGCCGAACACAAAGTGGGTGAATCAGTGTGGGGCAGTGTTCCATAAGGAACTACTGGCAGCTACAGTCGTGGTTTAAGTGTGGCGACAAGCGAGAGAAGCGACTGTTAGTTTTGGGAACAACAACGTTGGCTCCTCGAGAGGTTAGCGTAGGTTCTGCTACAGTAAATCATCCGTTATATCAGGAATCGAGAGTTTGTGTCATTGAAAGAAGAGCAAGAACAGCACTGAAGGCTTTTCTCGATGGAAAAGATGTTTTTTGTTCTTCTCCTGACTGTCATTGGCATGAGTTTGATATACCAACTCGTGGTAGCACTCTCCTACTGTTGATCTGAGGCTACATCCACACTAATACATTTTAATGTTGAAATGCATAATTGTTGCTACATTTATGCTGTGCTCCCCACTGGGTTTAGTGCAGTCACAGTGCCACTTTGCTTGAAGCAGGGAAAAGTCATAGTGCAAGCCATTGAAAATAATTGGTTTCAGAGTTGTGTGTCTGAAAGGGCCTTTAGTGCGGATGTAGCCTGATCAGTTGAAGTTAGCCTGTGACACACGGTGTTAGACAGGTGGTTCGACCAATCACCTGCCAGGTATGTTTTGAAAAGTGCCCTCCCTTCTCCAGATTAATGAGTAATAATAATATAATGATAGAACACTGTTACATTGACTAGGCTACTTCTATTTTTGATACTCTAAGTATATTTAAGAAACATTTTTAATGACTTAAATGTAATGGAGTACTTTCACAGTGTGGTATTAGTACTCCTACCCAAGAATCTGAACACTTCTTCCACTTCTCGTGAATTTACAAGTAACTAATAACAAGACATCATTTACAAGATGTCTCAGTAAATGATGTCTTGTGCTGAAACAAGATTTATTGGTGCACAAATATAAAACGCGTCAAGGACAGACAAAGAGTCATCAGTCATGTTGTGCCTTGACTTGACTGTTAATGGACTGATATAGAACAGATCAACAGTTCCTCAGAAACCTCCCTCACTTCCAGAGAAATGAGGACTCCACCTATAAAAATATTTTGGCTTCATTTGAAGAGAGTTCACATCGCAACAGATATGGGTTACAATGAAGCACTGTCTCAGTGTTTATGGTAGCAGCCATGAGCCAAATGCCCCAAAACTAAACTCTATTTATATTCTATTCATTTTCTTTTTTCATTTTCATTCTTATGTAAGCTCTAAGTATCTATTTGGTTTCTTCAGAAGAGGTCAATAAATGGTCACGCTTAATGTGAATATCCTCACATACATGGATGATATCATACATTTCCACCACCCCTGTAGAAGATTATAACCCTTTGGCAACATATTTTTAAGCCCAGGTTCCATAATTATTACTGCAGTGAAAAGGAAAAACACTGTGCCACAGTAAAGGTCATATCCAACAAGCACGTGTGTTTTACCTGATCTTGGCTTTAGTCCAAACACTGTCAGAGTGGTGCTGAAGTCAGCACTGCGTAGGCCCTCCTGAAGACCAAACATTCGTCACAATCAGAATTTGGCATTTTTAGAGCACTGAAAAATGTTCTGAGACGATAAGCTCTCTAGATTTCTATCCACACGGGAAGTTTTGTCACACCCACCTCACAGTCGTCATTTCCGCCGGAGTTTTTCCGAGCGCTCTGACACTTGTACTGTCAGGAGAGAACAAACACATTCTTTTAATTATTTGACACTAATTATTTGGCGTCATTTCCATTCATGGTTTCCGCTCAGACGGGTGTTCGACTATGGATACCAACTTGGTATGGAAAAAAATAATCATCATACATTCTTTCGCTATCTTAAATCAACATAAGTGTACCAACAAAAGCTCTTGAGAAAACTAGACACTTCTGATGAAAGAATCTCTCATCTCATGTTTTCACATCACTTTTTAAACCTATTAAAAGTGTGTCTGTGGATTTGTCCGGATTTGTACATGTTGCTGTAAGAATTTTTAAACGTAACCTTTCAGTTCTGTGAGTACCACAGACAAAAATCCATTGTTCCCATAAGCTTGCGTAGGAATGGGGATTTACAGATGTTTATCTACAAATCTATCAAAACAAACACAACCGGGAATTTATCATCGGGCGACTAGTGAGGTGTGTTCTGCGGAAAATCTCTTTCAACCAACCATACATTTTAAGCCATGCGCATGCTCACACCTTCAGATAATCTTTTCTCAGGTACTTGTTCCGCCTGCGGTCTTCGTTCTGGTTCAGGACAGGCGGGACCTCAGGCCAATTTGGCTCTGAATCTGACTGATCCGTCTTCAGGCTGCTATCAAAGGAGCAAGAAGAAGAAGGCTGCAAAGGCAAAATTTTAAATTAGAATCGTTTTTTGCATCCTCAAGAGAGACAACATGACACAATGAATGGGAGGTGCTACCACAAACTAGGTTACTGAGAGATATGAGAAAAGTGTTTGCTTTGAAGACAGAGTTTTTACCTGTCCGCTAAGCACTGATGCTCCGCTACTTCCTTCATCCAGAGAAGCACTAGAATAAAGACATGAGTAGCATCAGATGACTTTTACATTCAGGTAACATTAAAGACACTATAGATGACAGCAAGCATACGTTACTTTCCTGTCACCAGATAGACAACAGCCCTTTTTGGATGAAAAAAATGCTGTGAAAGTGCTGGCACCAAGTTAAAAAAGCTAAAAGCACCACGCCTAAAAGCTGCTGTGTTGCATTTGCATGTCAATCAATTAAAACCACAGTTAATGATGTTCTTTTCTTCCCAAAAGGAAGAAGGACAGTAGGAGAAGAGATCTGTGGTTTTGGGCTGTCCGCAAGGAGGATGAAAATGTCGGGATCTGTGGGATCCAGCCAGTCAGTATGTTTCCGTCAGGAGCAGAGGGTGTTTTACCATTAATAAATAAATCATATAGATTAGGCTGACCTAGCTGGCTCATACAAAAAGTTTTTTTGTATCAACACAAACAGATTTGGTTCACCACAGCGATGTTATTGGTTTACAGTAAAGTCACATTGGACAGACTTCAAAACACAAAATCTGTCTTAATGACAGAGAAATGGACAGATGACAGAAATACATCACCTGGACATTCAATAAGGTATTTGTGAATGTCAGGTTAGTCCACTGCGATCGAGGCAGACTGAAAAGACACCTATGAACCCCTATTTCTTTAATTTTTTTGACTGGCCACAGGATTTGGGCTCCTATTTGCTACAAAGCAAGTCGGTATTCTTATTTTATGGTATTACCTTGGCAGAGACCCTAGAATTTACACAAAAGTACACAGATGGACCCTAATATTCAACTAATAATTGGAATAAAAATCAGTCAGAATAAAAATGACTCATGGAACTGAGAGACCAAGAGAGAGAGAGCTCAATTACAGCAGACTGTATTACCCGGTATGTGGTCACCATTACCACATGACTACATGATACCACTGTGAATGTGACTAAACAGCACATACCTACGAGCCGTCTGAGGTGGGGGCCTTGGCTTGCTGCTGGAGCCTCCGGAGTGACTCAGGAACCTGCAGATGGAAACGGAAGCAGGTTCAGGTTATAATGTGACACAACTATAATACAAGAGTAATGTTCTATGACGAAGGTGGATTGTCCCAGTGTAAGTCATTTACGACAGCAGTGACTCATGTTACCTGAAGAGGATCAGCAGTTTTCAAAGACATGCTTACAAACATAGATGTCCTGATAAAATAAAAATCCACCGCTAACTCTGATTCACCGGAAGAGTCCTCAACTGAGCAACAAAGGGCAACATGAACAGGCTTACTGGAAAAGTGAGATAATTCCACTTGTAAGATGAAAAAAATTCTCATTCAAGCACAGAAACAGCTCAGATTTCTTCATCGTGAATCACTGACAAGGACAAAAAACCCTGAAAAAATGAACCGTGTATTGGAATGGACGTTAGCATAGCATTATTATAACATATTAAAAGTGCAATGTACAAGAATTTTAGTTAAAAGCTTAAAAAAATTAAATTCTCAACAAAATATAAAGGAACAACAGTATTAATTTTATGACGTCCATTGCAGAGATATCCTCTGAAGTTAGCATGCTAACCAGCTAGCTGCAGTCCAAAGCTCCCAGTCCAGACTGCTTGCTGCACGGCTAACTGCGTTAACTAGCTACAGCTAGCAGCAGTAAGAAGTTGCTATGGTGATTTACTGCCCCCTGTTTGTTCTGAGTATGACAGGTGGCCAATTCTTACATATTGCACCTTTAATATAGCATAGCAATAGCATTAATTGTGTCCTGTACATGTTGAGATATAGAGACACACCAGAGCCCTTCTGTATTAATTAAGTTGACCTGATCTGTGGTTATCATACAAACAGTGTGTAGGTGGTGATAAAGAAAGTCCATCCACCTGTGTGCCCGGCCGGTCACCCTCCGTCGGTGGATAAGACTCTCTGCTCTGCAAATTAAGGACCGTCGTCTAGAAGCCGCACATCAAACGTTCAGCCGCAGAGTTGAGGGAGAGAAAGTGGGAAACAAGAGAGAAAGTGATGCGAGGCTGATAAGGACTTGCAGAGGTGAAAGAGGTAAAAAGGTAACGATGAAGCGATATTTGGGGATAAAATTAAAAACGGTCTGGATGTTGAGGAAAACAGAACGAGAGAGGGTCTTTTCGTACGTTCTTCAGTTTCTGCATGCGGAATCTAAAAAAGCTAATTGATATCAGATTCACACATGTCGCATGGTGAGGAAGAACGAAAACATAAGCAAGAGGAGGATGCAAGCAGTGCAGCGAATGGAAATCAAAAGTAACGGGAGCGCAGCGTGTTTCGCGTTTTGTTACGTTGCGAGGAGAACAAGGAAAACCACACACCTGTTCTGCTGCTCCTGCTGCAAAAGCTGTACAGCAATCTTCCTCAGATCCAGCACCTCCTTCAGCTCATCATCCTCTTCCTCCACTAGCTGCTCCTTATCAGAACTGGAAGGGAAATTATTGTGATTAAACATTGTACACAGTTTACAATTTTGACTCAAGGATTTAAACATTACCAATTACTGTGCATACAAATACATCATGCAAACAATTTAAAAGGTCCGTAAAGAGTAGAGAACACTCCACATCTGCTACTCAACAAATTCAGAAAGTCTCTTCACAGAACACTGAAGCCTGTTTGACACAATCATGTGTATGTAAACGACATTATGTCATCTACTTCCCTACAGCTACTCTTTAAACTCTCCACGTAACCCCTGGCAGCAGCAAAGGTAGCCCTTAAGGTGCAAGTGCCCATGACACAATCTGCACAATGAGCTTTGATAATGACTGCTGCCGTTGCCATTACTTGTAATTAAATATTTGGTACGGACCTGTCCATCAAACAGTTGGAAAAATATTCAAGCTGAGGCACGCAATGAGTATTTGCAGCTGGTGGTGTTCGCCATCTGTCAGCTACTGTAAGCGCATGTCAGTACTGTGGGAAGAAGTTGACTTAACTCCTGATTTGCAATTGTTGATTTGTTTGCTCAGATATCTCGACGCCTTTTATTTCTGCTTTTTGGTGCTGCAATATTTTCAAAATAAAGGTGAATTAAAAATATATAGAAAATGTTAGATTAACACTGCAGAAGAGCTGCTCAGTGCCTCTGTGAACATTTCATTTTATTGCTTTTACTGTAACTGCAGCCCTAGTGAGTCATACGAATCCCTGAACAGGTAACTCCTTACTTCCACAGAACTCTTTGTGCAGCCTGATTGACCTGCATGCTTTTTGCGATGAATAAGAAAAGATAAAAAGTTTTCAGTGTTAGCTGTGTTGACTAATGAACTCACCCTGACTCTTCTTTCCAGCTGTCTTTATCTTTGCTTTGGTGAGACATGTTAAGAACTTTCTCCAGCTCCTGAAAAACACAGACACACACACACACTATGTCAGGAACCAATACCCTGAAATTGATTTAACCTCCTGTCGACCTTTCACTGATTGTCTTTAAATAACTTTCTGTTTTTGGCTGTATTCGCCCTATTAATAAACAGATGTGATTCATACCTTTATACAAGACACATGGCTGCTCTGCTGCCCATCACACTCTGACAGAGCAGAATCCTCGTCCGGATTTGGCTCTATAAAGTCATAGAGATCCTGATCTGATAGAGGGAGGAAGCATCCGCGTTCGTCATATAAACTCTCAATATCTTTAGGCACTTCATTCAACAACCCCCGAGTCTCTGTTATTGCTTTCAAAGGGGAATATGTGATACTTATTTTCGGTAACCTTTGCAAGAATCCATTTTGGAGAGGAGTGACAGGGCGTCAGCACGGGCTGTCTCTGAGACCTGAGAGTGCAGGCTGACGGTGTCGTCATCTGAAGGCTGCAGGGGAAGAAAAGAACGAGGAGTGAACTCTCGGTTTGGTTCAAATGAGCTCACGTGCTGGTACCTGCTTCTTAGTATTCTTCTTTTAAATATATGAATAGACATGTTTCCATTTAATTGTCATTTTCAATTGAACTAGTCCAAATAAAGGCTGCAGAATATACTTTCACAGTCAGCTTCATTTGTTTTTTCTGCCTTGTTGCTTTTCAAACCTTGTGGGAGAATCATTAACCTTAACATTTGAAATCCTATCTCTCAACGTTTACATTTGTAGTACTCAGAATAGAGTTTGAGTTGTAAAGATGTTGCTCGTGACAAATTGTCTGTCTGGATTTGACTGTATAAATCTTGGATTAATGGGTTAAGCATCTGATGTTGTTCTGCAGTCATGGTAGTGCTAATGTATGTGTATTACTCATGCAGTACTATGACTCAACAGCAGCAGGAGGTTACATGTGTCTGAGGCAGCGGTGAACGCCCACACACTGTGTTTTCAGGAGTTGTGATTTCCAGGAAAAGCCCTCCTGCCAGTACAGACTAAGGGTGCACTCACACCAGGCAAACCATAGCGTGCCCAAGCATGTTTGATCGCCAAAGTCCAGATTGTTTGACTAGTGTAAGCGCTCCGTTTCCTGGCCCTGGCACGGTTTGAAGAGGTGTGCTTCGGCATGGTACGGTTGCTCATGCACGAGCACAAGCACAGGTACGCAACTTGGACACATATGTACAAGAGGTAACCATGCTCAGGCACGGCTGGGGCTGGAGCAATGTGAGTGCAGGCCAGCGGGGGGACTGGGGAGGAGGGACAATCGTGCTTCGGCATGGTACGGAACAACTAGGCCAAGTGTGAGTGCGCCCTAAGAACCGCTCGCTTGAACCGGAAGTTGTTCTGGTAGACCATCTTGCAAGATCCTATTTCTGCTCTGAAGAGCGAGTGCACAAAAGAGCAGCCTTCCCAGAGGACTTTTAGCTGAATGCCACGTATAAATACTCTGTCTATGTTTCGCCCGCTCCAACGCACCTGATTCAAATGATCAGCCCATCAGCCCAACCCACTCATTTGAATCAAGTGTGTTAAAGTAGGCAAACACCAGTGCAACATATTCGATCAGGCTGCATTCTTGGTGTCAATATAACAGTAGGGACAGGCACTATAATGCATAGATGCCATACCTACCTGACCATTATTTTGTCTTGTCTGCCAACCTTTGCATATGATCCTCAACTAATTTCTACTACTGCCTGCCCACTTTGGCATCTTTGGATCTGTTGCTATGAGCCTACTTTTCCACTGCAAGGCTTTTTTATCCTCTACTGAAGAGACTTTGTCTGAAGACTGAGTGCTTTTGCCATATGTTAGATTTACTATTCTGAAAAATTTACCAACCAACTAAATACTGACTAGAGGCAGCACTTAAACTTTGCTTAAAGGTCCAGTGTGTAGGATTTAGGGGAATCTACAGGCAGAAATGCAGCATAATATTCATAATAATGTCATTATTCATTAGTGTATAATTACCTGAAACTAAGAACCGTGTTTGCGTTTTAGTCGCCACGGTAGAGGAGGGTGAGGCGAGGAGTTTTCAGTTGGTTGCAATCTGTAATATCACCGCTAGATGCCATGAAATTCCTACACAGCGGACCTTTAACATTGTGTCACATAGAAAATTCTACGGAAATGTCTCAAAATGTTCTGGCACACGAGAACATGCTCATCATGTGTTTTCAATGCCATCGGTCGATGTTGTGTTTGAACTCTGACCTCAGTTGTAGATAGCCTCTTGTCACCATTGTCACTACCAATTCCAGAGTCAGGACCGTGGTTCTTGCTGGGATAAAAATCTTCCATGCTGTAAATATACAAAACAAACTGCTCGTTAGGGATGTACTTTACTAACAGGTAATAATCAAATCAAATCTGCAGGTTCTGAATCATTAACAGTAAACCATGAACTATGATCAAAGGAGAGCATGTGTAGATGAAAATAATATTTTTGAATATTTTATGATACAGGATAAAGTAGGCGCATTGTGTGTCATGTCATCAGTACCTATCTGTGAGTGGCTGTGGGAGGCAGCGTTTGCCGAGGGAGGGGAGGTCCAGGGTGTCCGGCTTCTTGTCCATCCTACACGCCTGGATGTTCAGGTACTTGAATATGTGCACTTTGCCCTTGAGACAAATCTGAAACAGACAAACGCACACAAGGTATCTCTAAAGGAGGAGCGTGTTCGTTTATCCACTAGATGGTGCAGTTGTACCAGGCTGATAGATTGTGAGGGACAAGCTGTCAACTCGACCACATACAGGAAACCAACAAAAAACATTTGTGCATACATATAAATATATATATATACATATATATATATATATATGTATATATATGTGTGTGTGACGTCTACATTATATGCACAAACATAACAATGAGGGCATGCACTCACCTGTGCGGGTGGAGACTGCATAGGATTGTTGTCTAGGATGATGTGCTGCAGCTGCCTGAGTTTCCTGTAAGCTGCAGGAATCTCTGTGATCTTATTGCAGGAGAAGTCAAGTCGGATGAGAGGCAGGTCAGCCAACTCTGCAGGTAGAGACGAGAAGAGGTTCACATGCAGCTGTTGTTGAATGATATGGACTGTAGGCTATGTTATGCTGGTTGGTTACAGCTAATCAGGACACTGCAACAACCAAAAAACTGAGCCAAGTCCACGTTGGTCTTACTTCTAGGTCTATTGTATGCAGTAGGGTAACATCTTAAAGGAGAACTACAGTGATTTATTTGCAGTTCGATTAAGTATCTTAATCACACTTGACTCCAGCAACCCTTACACACACGTTTTGGTTGTGCCCTCCCCTACTTGTTTAAAGACCCTTTCACTGGCTTAAGTCTGAATTTATAGCCCAATGCGTACTCAGCAATCTTGCCCCACTTGCCCAAAGGAGGATTCTTTTGCACTGGCAACCTCCTAAGCCACCAATCAACTCCCTATGGATGAGTGATGTTTTGCTCCATTTAAGTCTTGCAAAAGACTAAATCTACACACCAAGGATCCAAGGATGGCTTTTAACCTTTTGAGATTGGGATGCACTGAGATTAGGTGGGATGGGAATGGTAACTAAGTTCTGTGAAAAATGTATATATTATTATTATATATTAAACTATATTTGTTTAATAAGGAGTTAGGGGTTAGGGGTTACGGTTGCGGTTGCGAAGAGGTATCTGCAACTTTGGTCCAAACTTGGTGGTCAAATGACCTTAACACACTATACTGAGTATAAATCTTCCATCAGCTAAAAGTGGTTTTAGCTGAACTAATATCTACATGACAGCCAACATAAAACAACACAGTTAAGGTGTGACTCTTGGCTGGTGTGCCTGCCAAAAATGTCAACCTCAAACAATGATGGAACATTTTCGAAGAACTCCGTGACAAAAAACAACAAACGACAATCAGTTAGTAGTGATTGACTGACCCTCAGGCAGTAAGTGAAGACAATTCTTCCTGATGTTGAGTTCCCGTAAGGCTTGAAGCCTCCCCACCTGAGCTGGCAGCGCCTGGATCTCGTTACAGCTCACATCCTGCAAGGGGAGACAAAGTGTAGGAAATGGAATAACACTGGCAGCACAATCTGCTCGAGTTCATATGCACCGACACACGTACACACTGCTCACCAGTTCCATCAACTCTTTGGCCCGGCCGATCTCCTCGGGGATGGACACAAGCTTGTTGTTGCTCACAAGCAGAACTTTGAGGGGGAGGCTGAACAGGTATTTTGGCAGAACTGACAGAAGATTTCGGCTGGAGATAAAGATAAAACAGTGACCTACATTGTAAACAGTACACAGAAGCATGTAACAGTGAGTATCTTGGGAATGGGAATTGAGTTTCAGCAAAAGAGGAAATGCCTCTCTTTCATGTGAGCATTTTTGCCCTGCTTGTGTTCTGAAATGGGGAACAAGCACCTCCTGAGAAATGTAAAACTAAACACACTGATACATTCCCCAAACTGAAAGTATAGTCTTAGCAATGACCCACCTGATGTCAAGATAAGTCAGCATTTGCAGATTGATGATGGCTTCTGGGATGCACTTGATGCAGTTGTGGTAGAGGTTGAGCGACTCGAGGGGGGCGAACAGACACACTTCTGGGGGGATTTCCGTGAGGCGATTCTTGGACAAATCTGCGAGGCAGAGGACCAGGAGATGATGAATACATACAAAAACATGAGAATCTAGAATCAAGATCTTGGCACTGTCCATTAGGTTTGCTTTAGAGGCTTGAAAGACTAATCAATATGTCTCCGTGACTGAGCGGTGGGCAGAGCGCCTACTCATCGAACACTGGTCTAAGATTACACTAGAGTCTCAGGCCTCAAAGGTTTGAGTGCTACTGGCTGAGTAATATCTCAGTATTTCCAACATCGATCTCACTGGGAGTGGCATGGTAATGGCTTCAGATTCGTATGAATGGATGGAAAGTGAAAACTCCACATCTTTTCTTTTTGTTCAAAGATAGCCAACAAATGGTTATAAAAAAAGGGGAGGTTATGGCTGCTTTTTGTACAGAACAGTGGAAGGTTTTTGATGTCACTGGGATACTGTAAAAAATAGTTATATAACTGAAAAACATATATTTTACACATGGAAATTAAATATACTGACAAAAATGTAATATATTTACACTTTGATGCAATATACCAAGTGATATTGCGTGAGATGGCAGAATAGACACACTTTGTTCATCTATTGTACCAAGAGTCTACAGCCATGCTAACAGCTCTGTGAGGCTGTACTCTACTCTAAGCTCAATGCTAATGCTAGCATGGAACTTACTCACAAGGCTAACATGCTCATGTTTAGCAGTTATATTGTTTACCATGTCCACCATCTTAGTAAGTAGTTAGTAGGAAAGCCATAACTAACCGATTTTACTATGAACCAACCAGGTTTTAAAATGTCACTCAAAAAAGGGCCATTATGGTTCATTATTTTTCAAAGTAGTTGTTTCATTTTTACAAAAAACTGCATTTGGACCTGACTTTTTGTTTCTGTTTATTATTTTGTGCTTTATTACTTGGTTACTGTATTATTTCTGTTTCTGAAGGCAGCAACTGTTTAAAAAAACTAGAATTTTATCATTATAAAATGAAGGCGTTCTTGAGACACCTTTTTTACAAGAATGGCACAGACGGACAGATGGACAACCCAATATGGGGACAAATACAATATAACCTCTAAATAAACGTGCTCATGGGATTTTATATCCGCAGTGTTCTGAAATAAATGAATGCATATTAATCATGAAACCAAGAAACAGTCATGCAGGTATTCTAAAATGAATTTAATCAACAAATTAATCTAAACATCTTGAGGAGGGCGTTAATATATGTACCAAATTTCATGGCAAACCATCCAAAACTTCACTTGAAACCGAATGTCAACTTGAGCCATGCTATTTCAAACTAAATGCATTATCATATACAGTATTTTCTATGGATATTGAGATAGATGCCTAGTAAGTATAACTCAGGTATAGTTATTGCAACTTGCACTATTCCTGATGAACAATAAACCATGGCCATACGCTGTAAAATGTGGCATCTTATGCATATTCATAGATATTCTTTATACATTATTCCAACATTTGTTAACACGTTGATCACATTAGTTCCATGAGAAAGGTAGAATCGGTTCATGCTGATGCTGAATCAATAAATAACGAGCCTTAATTAAAAGCGTCCAGCACAGTTAGTACAGACTATAACTCATGTGATCTTCTTTACTACTGAAGCCAATTTGCTGCAAAATCACCGCCCTGCATTAATCAGCTGGCTGCTTCCATTCTGGAACAAGAATATGAGTGAATACCAACACAGCCTCTCATCTGCATCTGCTCTTATGCTAAAATATTTAGATACTAGCTCTCTCGCCCAGGAACGCCAGAGTAGAGGAGGCACGCTCAGGCAGATACTGATGTGTAAGCTCATCATCACTCAATGTCTGTCCTCATACACGCACATCATGTACGAAATCTCAATATACACCATCAACCAGACCCATGCTCACTCTGGAGGACTGGATGCTTTTGGATCACGCGCAAAGCCCAAGTGAAGGCGCATTACGCCTCAAGGTTGATGATTCACTCGTACGGATCAAGACATTTTCACGCACGCATACACATGCATGCACACAAATCTTTACAATCTCTCTCCCTGTCTTCTATTAGATAAAACATGACGCAAACAGCATTCATTTGAAACAGGAAACATTAAGATACATGGGGACATGCACACAAAGACTACCTCGCATTGTGTAGACTTCACCTTCAGACACATATTGATTCAGTAGCTGCAAATTGATGTGTGTGTGTGTGTGTGTGTGAACGATCCTGCATTCTGAATTATCTCAGGGTGACACGATAATTAGAGACCTATGTCAAGAGCTGCACAGCCACAGATAAAAACAGCTTTCAGCGATTCAGTCCCACCGAACTGAAGTGCCACATCCACACTGCTGGGGAAGCAAACGCTACTGCGCCGCCATTTCCTCAATGCGTGCCAATACATATAGCTCCCATCCCTTATCAAACAATTAAGCTACATGAGCTTTACTGAAAGCAAACAACCCACTGACCGACTGTTAAGAGGACTCTGTTTACTGTGGATGGATTAGAATGAAGAGCACACAAAACGTCATATCAGGAGCTTGTATTCAACATGTTTATGGGGATATGGCAACCTTTAATCCCTGAGGTCGCAAGGCGTCATGAGGAGTTGTGTCTGCGCCTTTAAATAGGCTCTCATTTCTAAGCCTCCTTAAATGAGCAACAACAGACCAGACAAGCCTCAATCTGTAAGCAGAAGTGAGAGAGCAGACAGTCAGAGGCAGCACAAAGGGAAAATAAGCCCAGAGGTTAAGGGACAGAAATTACCACATGGGGACAGACTAAAGCCGAGGTCACAGGGTATACTTGTTTTCCATTAAGAGTAAATTTTCCCTCTCCCTGAGGCTCGGACCTCGATGCTGTGACCCAGCTGTACATTGATGACTTCCCCACCTCCCTCCCCCCCTCCGGCCCCACAGCTGGCTGGGGGATTCTTCTGTAGCAGTGGAATCATGTAGACAACGATGGGAGAAGGGGGTGGGTGTAGTGGAGGCAGTCTTTGTGAGCTCCATCCTTCAACCCAGGCCGTGCACCATCTGCAGCTCACAGTGGGTCTTTCATCCACCTGCTGGTCGCCCAGAGCTCCCGCAGGACGAGGCCCCGCCAGGCAGACGGGCCCTCCGCCCTCCAACAAGGCTCCACTATGCAGCTCCACCCTCGCGCCAAATCATCAGTCTATTCATTTAAGTTGCTAGTGCAGAGGATGTCTGGCTATGTCTTCCCATGACACAGCAAAAAGATGTCCTGCTGCGTGCTGGAGTAAACAGCAGACCACAGTCTCTCTCTATTTTCAGTTCAAAGGTATTATTAGCATGAAAGATCTCTCTCGACTGCGAGCTGCTGCTCTAAACATGAGATATTTTGAGATTACAATTAAAACCTGCGATCATCTTTATAAAACAACGCCAAAAATCACTGATGGTCCGCAAGAAATCTGCCACCGGAAACAGACACCAAAAGTACTTCATCAGTTCCACTACAAGGTTCAATTAAATGAAGACATGGCAGGAACATGACAAAAACATGATTAATTGGGGTTAATTATTTGCGCCTCGCAGCAGACGTGACCACAGTGTGTGGGTGTGGTTTGGAGCGGTGGTGGGTGTTAAGTGCAGGCAGGTACCTTCTGTGCAGTGTATGCCTCTATGTGGATTCATGTATTTGATGGGCAGTCAGCTGGGTGCCCCTGCTATCAATCTGCTCCTGGAGATACCCAGATGGGATGAGACTGAGATGGGTTAGAGGGGGAGTGAGGTCATATTCGACCATTCACAACTGAACACTGGTTTTCAGGATGGCTCAGGACAACTGACACTGGCAGTGTTTGGGAGTGGGTCAGTCCAGGGGTGTGTTCCCCCGTGCGGGTGAGCTGGCGGATGGTGACAAAGTGGTTAGGTCATGCAGATTGATGAGTGTGAGGTTTGCCCCGGGGGGATTGGGCATTCTCTGGATCAGCTGTATTTGCTTTGAAGGGGGTTGTTAGTGGGGGCTTTATTGTACTCACATGACTGGTTCATGCAACATAATCACAGAGAATCTATAGCCTACTTCCCTCACCAGATATGGTCCCTAATATAGATGCCTAATCAGTCCCTGCCCAGTAGCCTCACAGCAGACATATGCAGACAGATTCATGCATACACAATTGTACATAAGCATATCCAAACACATTATCATAAGCACTTTAGATATCAAATATTAATGTTCACCTAATGCTTTGTTTTGTCCTCATGCTTTTGTCCAAGGAGGTGATACTCACACAAACACACACGTTTGTACAGCTATCCTTGTGAGGACCCTCATTGACATTAAGCATTCCCTAGCCCCTTATCCTAACATTAAGCATCAAAACTAACCCTAACCTAAACCCAATTCTAACCTTTACCCTCAAACCAAGTCTTAACCCCCGAAACAGCCATTTAAAGGTCTGTCTGAAAGCGAGGACTGGCGAAAATGTCCTCACTTTACCAAAATGTCTAAAACTCAAATTGTTTTTTTACAAAAATATCATCATCGTCTTCTCCAACAGTAAATTGTGAGTAACCTACAAATAATCATGAAAAAATAAAGTTGTCCTCCAAAGTATGAAGAACGGTTGTTCTGGTAACACCAGTACCAGGAATGCCTCTGATACAGCCTAAAATACTGGTTCGGGCATGCACCGATCCTTTACAACATGATCTTTTAGCCCCAACACTGGACGCTGCTACTTCCCAGCAGCGTCCCATACGCCTGTATGTAGGCAATAACTCGAAACAGCAAGTGACCTGACATAAAATGATGTCAGCACTCATATGACACCCATAGATTAGTAGTGTGCAGCTGCACAAAAATAACTGAGTGGAATGAAATGAAAAATCTGACTCATATTCATTCATCCATACTGAAAGTGAAGAAGCAGAAGCTGTGGCTGCACACTCAGCTTGACACTGTAACTCCCTGCTGATTAACAGAGTCACTTCTGATCGAACCAGAGCGTGCTCTGAAATATGATTACATTGAAATAAAGATGCACAAAAGTTTCTCATTTTATTTGCAAGTGATTTATTAAGATTATAGGTTACCTGTGAGTTTTGCACAAGCACATGCCAAATACATGGTGATTCATAAATCTCTATTGTGCAGGTCATGTCTATTTCAAATCAAAAAGCTGATTGATGGATAAATCAATGGAAATATCACAAGCTGCAGCCCTAAAACTGAGCAACAGCAAGCACACTGAAACCGACATATTTAAATGGACATGTTTTCAATTATCAACTGACCTAATCTAAAAATATTCTTTCATATCAAAGGCTTGTGAGGAACATGCCGTCCAGCTCTTAAAATACCACAGTATCTCCACATCTCGGCTTCACTTTATAAGGATCAAAAGTTATGCAACGCTTACCAGACATTTCCTAAAATAAGATCAGTGACGCCACTGTAAAGAACAATCACCAGTAAGTATTTAGAAAGATATCTTCCTCAAAGAGACAGTAAATGTCTGGACATACTGTATAAAACCTATAATAATGACACAAGTGCTCTTTTTATTGTACAGTATGAAACATCAAAAGCATCATGCTTAGATCAGTGGCGTCATTAATGTGATAATAAAGCACTGTGTTCTTCCTCACAGGTATGCATATGTCTCGTCTAGACATGCAAACACACAACCAGAAGGAGCCCTGAGGGAACGAGCACCAGCGGGGAATGTGGATTTTTTTCAGACTACACTCATAGTGATATGATTGCTCAAAAACTATTCTTCACAGAGCAGCCATGACACGAGCACAGACAGGACACTCTTTCATAAGACAGTTTGAATGTTTCAATGTTTGATTTGATTTTGAGTAAGACAGAGTACCTTGCACATTGCCCTGCTGTGTGAGGTTGTGTTTTTAATTGCCAAGCCTCTTGAAGCCTTTTGAATAAACTAGCCGCCATGAGTAGTGACAGTGGGTATTTATTTACACAGGTGGATTATTAAAACCGAGAAGGCCGGCTTGATATGTGTGTCCTTGTGGCGATTGTCCTTCACAGGCTGTCTTGAAGGACTAAACTTCTCAGGAATGTAACCCCAAAGAAGCTTCTTACAATGAGAGACTGTCTCTGCCACCTGTTTCAGCCAGCTCTTCATTGTTCACTGCAGAAGTCTGGACATGGAGCACAGTGAACCTTGCAGATTTTGGTTTGTTCTTGGCTCTCAAATCACTTTCAATTGGCGCTTCAGGGAGGATGCAAGATGTGCAATTTCCATCACTGATTTGTAGTGTGATGACAGATTGTGTGCAGTCTTCAATGTTTCGCGGCAGAGCCATAAAACAAGGGAATACAAACTAAAACCGCAATCTGCTGCATGACCTACATTCTTAAGCATACTGTAAATAAGTCATTATGTTCTCTTTTTAAACCAAACAGAGTTGGTTTAAAAAATACATTTGTTTGTTAGGATCCCCCTCGGCTACCACACATACACTTTGCTCTGTCTAACAATACCCACGCATGTAAACACAGTGCGTTGGAAGCACCTCACACTGTCTTAAGTGTGTGTGTGTTTGCACCCTTGGGGCCAGGGTAATGGCAGGCTTGGGCGTGCCGGCATATGAACCTGAACATCTGCCCAGGTTGATGCACTGCTCCCCAGCCCCTCTCCAAGGTCAGGGAAGCAGCTCAGAGCTCTAACACCTTCCCATGGGAAAACATAACGGACTGGAGGCAAACTGCCACTAGCACACAGCAAACAGACACCCATGTGTGAGCACTGGCCTCCCTCTTTCTCTGTCCACACACACTGGAGCCTTCAACTGCTCATTAATCACATAGAGACCTCTTGGTTAGGCACTAATCTGCAGAGAAACCCCATTTTAACTCAGCCATCGTGGGATGCCATGCTGTTGCTTTAATGAAGGCAAAAGGCAAAGACACATGTCAAAATAGTTTTCAAAGGAATCAGTTATTTCTTCTATTTACAGGTACATTTCAAGATAAAGATGAGAGGCTGCATTGCTGACTTCCATTTCAAAACCTTCAAATAAGTACTAAACTGGAAAGCAGAACTAAGAATGCATTTTTTTTTATTATTACATTCACCAAGGAGGTTGTGTTTCCACCCATGTCCCTTTGTTGGTTGGTTAGTTGGTTTTTTCAGCAGCACCAAAACAAAATCTGGATCTAGTGGATTTAAATATGTTTTCTTTTATATATATTGGATTAGGCTTGAAGGAATTAAGGGTGCAGTTGGGCCTTGGCAGAGGTATGCACTCTACTGAGTGCCATTGTAGTTGGATTAGATTTTATCTCAGAAAAAACTGCCTTTATACATCTGGGTGTGCCGCTTCTTTTCACAACACAGATCTCAGGTGACGTAAACCATCCTTAACTGCGAGGTGTTGATCTCTCTTTGCACATTTGAAAGTGAGACTTCCATCTGGCACGCCTTTTATTCGAGGCAGCGAAATGAAGATGCAGAAGAAATGACTGCAGCCAGCAGCGAGCACAGTGACAGGATTAGTCACAGTGTAAGCAAGAGATCACACATTTCACAGATACATATATATATATATATTTATATACTCTCATGTCTCTTCTAATCAGTGTTATATCAAGTGAAATCGTGATAATGGCAGTTTTTCAAAAAGCTTGCTTTAGACAGGCTGATCATCATGACGTTATATGTTAGTGGTAGCAGCATAACGTGTGTACATTCAGCCCAGCGGTCCAGAAATAGTGCATTTGACTTCCTGTTGGGTTAGTCAGTCCTTCCCCTGAAAGGCAGCCTGTGCATAACGTTGAGGGATTTTCACACTGTTCAGGCACAAGACATTTAAAATGACATCATTATATCATGTCAGACATTTTCATTTTATAATGAAATGATGGTTCAGGTCAGGTTTGGGAACCACTGAAAGCACTGAGATCAAACTCTGTACATCTGGATCACTGACAGAGAAAAGAAACAATCTGTGTTCATGTCTGCTCAGTGTTAAACAAACTGCAGTGGTGGAAAGAGTCCTGAAAATCTGCACTCAAGCACAAGAACAGTTATATTACTGAGATATTACTCAATTACAAGTAAACTACTGGTATTAAAATAATATTTAAATAAAAGGACAAAGTACTAAGAGTACGTGGATGTTTAATGGTATACAGTTTTACAGTTTTTTACAGTATTTTACAGTATATATAGTTTTTTAAACTAACTAGGTAGGTTACACAGTGTGTAAGAATGGGTAAAATTACAGACTTGAAAAAAACAGTCATAAAAGTGTACAAGTGCCCAAAAAAGGACTTAATTACAGTAATTTGAGTAGATGTAATTGGTTACTTCCACCACTGCAAACCTGTTACCCATCCATCCAATCTGTCTCAAGAGGCTGGAACCAAGTTAACTGGTGTCTATGTTGAGTATATCCTGATCTACGATAGATAGTTTGACTTTACCTTTGATTCCAGTTTTCTTCACCTTACACTTAATCACCCTGCATTGCTGGACTGTCGGTTAGCATCATGCACAATCTGCTTTTGTATGAGTTTTATGTATTTATCTTCAACGAGTGCCAGGGTAATAATTATTCTTGTGCTATTTTTAATTTTCAGTCCCCTTACTTTTGCAGTAACTACTGTTACTGTCAACCTTACAGTTGACCTACATCCATTTGCACAGACTCTATTATATTGAAAGCTCTCTGAGGTAGTTCTGGTGGCTAGATTATCACTTCTCTGCTGTGTGTTTATTCTTATACTCTTGCTTTAAGTCTAATATTCTTGCTTATATTTTTATTCTTATATTCTTGTGCATATTTGGATTTTGTATGTGTATAAGCGTCTGGATGCTTAATCTATCTATCTATCTATCTATCTATCTATCTATCTATCTATCTATCTAACATCAAAAGCATTTTGAAAAAAAGAAAAAAAAACGTCTGGTGGGTATGAAGAGGAAGCAAAATCTTCGAGCAGAAAATTTAAATCCCTCGGGGTTCAGGCTTTCCAACAAGGCTCTACTTGCCATAATGCTGCACATGACAGAGTAACACCATATGGGAGGTGGAGGAAACTATCACTCACAGATCCAGCAAAGACAATGACTGAGAATGACTAATAATAATTACACTGTTATTCATTCATGTATTTTTATACTTATAACCACAAATATCCCCCTCAGTTGTATAGTCAGTCATTGGATCGTTCATGTGTGGGATGTGTGAGACAAGCTCATTCCTGAAGCACCATGTGTAATACCAATGAGTGTAGGACCTGACCCACAGCCTTCAGCAGACGTGAGACTAATACTGACCTACTGACTGACTTGACTATATGAGCACATTATCATCTACCTCTCCCAGAAACCCAATAAAACCAAAACACAAATAAATATCCATCATCTCATACGTGAAACCAAAAGCAGACCAGAGTCTTCCTCCTCTCTGAGTGATTATGGGCTGTATTGGCATACAGTATGCATGCTCCCAGGCAGGCAGGCAGGCAGGCAGGCAGGGGGGTGAGGCTGCAAGTACACTGCATCTTTTGTCTGCTTGTGCCGAAAATGAAAAAAAAAAAAAAAAAAAGAGGAAGAAGGATGTACGTGGATCACATGCTCACCACGACTGATATTCGGCGAGCACGAATTTACTACTGGCCCCTCGGTTCATTCATATTCTGCTCCAGCAGCCCGGTGCCAAATCATCTGCAGCTCGGTGCGCACAGCACCGCACAGCGCCTGACTTGGGTGCGCCTGCCGTCTCATTCATGTGTCTCGAGGGGGGCTCACCGAGAGCCGCTGGCGTCGACCAAAACAACCACACGGCAGCAGCCGAGCCCCCCCTGTGCTGTACAATGGACGGTAATCACAACCAGGACGTACAGAGGCCAGCTCAGTGGACGGCATATCCCTTTAAATATCGTCCCCTACACGTTTAAGCGCCTCTACCCAGAACATCAGGCACAAATCCACGCACAATGCGGGCACGCTGCCTTCATAAACGCATAAACCCCGCGAGTGTTTTTTTTTTTACACGAGGCACATAACGACTTTCTCTCGTGGGTTTTTTTTCTCAGAGTTCACGCACGCACGCAGCGACCCACCTGCTTGTGTAGTATCGGTCAGATCGTAGCTCATCCCCGGGTACTCCCTCAGCTTCCTCCCGCTCAGGTTCAGGAACCCCGAGCACACGGCATCCTCCAGAGCCCGGTCCAGGCTGCGGGCCGTGTGGTGCTGCTGCTGGTGCTGGTACTGGCTGTTCCCCGGGCTCCAGTGAGGTCCGCTAGAGTAGTGATGGCTTTGAAGAGCACTGACAGCTCCCACACCTCCCTGACCAGACGCCATTTTCGTAAAAAAGAAATTACTCTACAATAATAACAGCGCACAGCGGCAGTTTCTCCGCCCATGCGCATACGGGGTACATACCCGGGACGGACGCTAGGGGATGGGCTTCTGAGGTGCTGCTGCTGCTGCTGGTGATGATGATGGTGATGGTGAGCAGGGTATGGTGGCCATTTTAGGCTTTTTACCCTTCTTCCACCTGCTCATGCCAAACTCCCAGCAGGGCCCCTGCTGAGGACAGTGCAGCAGACAGGGGGCAGGGGCCCTTCATCAAATCCAACAGTCAGATTTCCTTAAATGTGGCTCCCAATGCCTGGAGGGCAGTGGGTGGTTATTGATAAATTATACTTAATTAATATGATTAAAAAAATAATATCAGATAGGCCTACAGATTTTTAAACAATGCTGAGAGTCATGCGGTGCCATATTCTTCTGAATACTAACACATAATATAACATGATGCATCAGACAATCTTTATAATGGGGTATTTTTTTAAATATAGCAATTACCATTGAGTCTCAATTATGGATTACCATCTCCTCATTACTGTCAGTCTGGTTAGGGAAATTACAGATGGACCAAGAGGGGGAGAAAAATAATTAAGCAGGATATGTCTGAGTCCAAGTGGGGCAGTTCATTTCCACAAGTCCCACCAGAGGAGAACTAAAGTAGCCCAAAGGCCCGTCTGGTCGACCCGAGCAGTCCTCACCAACTCAAATTGTCCTCGGGTCAGGCCAGGTTTGTCCTCTTGGCCCAGCTGACCGATGCAGCTGTCCCTCCAGGCAGTCCTATGACGATTGATAGATAATATCACATATGGAAATACTGCTGCAACAAACAGCTGTTGTTTCCGAGACCTTTAACTTGATTAGCTCTGAATAGGGTTGTAGTGATACACCGTTTTGCGAGCAAAATAATCACTCTGAGATTGAACCACAGCCTGTGCATGTGCTCATTTCTGTTGGTGTTTTTTTATAGTCAAAATCTTCTGACATGCAGGACATTATAGGGCATAACGTGCAACAATGTAAAATCAAAGACATAATCAAATATTTTGAATTGACCCTATACATTTCTGATACACATCTACAGTGTGTACAGCTCCCCAGGAAACTGCCTCACTATAGATATCTGTTTATTGATGTTTTTATACTCGCACCTTAATTAATATTTTATATAAGCACTCTTAGCACTGCAGCAACTGCACAACAATTTCCCTCGGGATAAATAAAGTTCCATCTTATCTCATATAATGAGAATACATTTAGCCTACAGTTGAAAATGATCATTTAAAATCCATGAAAGATGTTTCATGCATCATTGTTTTATATCATCATGCATGAATTGCAATAATATAGCATATTTTATGAAAACAAGGAGAAATGTGTCAGAAATACATAAGGTTTGATTTGGTCTGCCAGATGTTTCTAGTGGAAAAAAAGAAAAAGAAAATTATAATACACTTACATACATACATTCACCTTTTATGTTGATTTCTTTTTTGAGAGGTAAAAATGCGCTTTAAAAATGTAGGAGCTCTGATTACTAATTATGTTTTACAATCTAAGCATGTCAGATAGATTCACTTTGTGCATGAAGTCCAGGGAGCTCAGGAACCTGCGGAGGCCCTGAGAGGCAAGTGAAAAAAAGGAACATATTAAGGAACTGTGTAAGATTATCCTGACAAATCTTTTTTGTCATACACTTCTTGAGTCCTAAACACAGGAGAGAAAACAATTTAGATCTGACACAGAAAAATGGATCACAAGAATTATTTTGTCTAACCTCTCAGGGCTTCCGTATTTCACACACACAGATTTTTTTTCACTCAGCTCGACACACGAAAAAAAAGTTTTCTCACATGTAAAAGATTTTTTTCACTGTGTTACACACATAAAAAGACATTTCTTTTAGCACCAGAAAAAAAAAATCTCACTTGCCACTCAGGTCTTCCGTACTGCAGAGGCCCTGAAAAAAATATGAAGGAAGTGTGAAAGATTATACTGGCAAATAATTGTTTTCCTACACTTCTGAGGTCATAAGAAAACAATTTAGATCTGACTCAGAAAATGGATCACAAGATCACATTTCTTTCTCTGACCTCTCAGGGCTTCCGTACCATTTTACACATTAATATAACAGGTGTCTGCTTTTGGCTCATGATCCACCATTATGTCTCAGTTTTGGACCTACGAGGGGAAAATGTTTGTGCACTCTGGTCTATTAGATGATGACACATGTAATTCATGCAAACAACTAAACCAGACGTGTCCTGGTTGGTGTTACAGTGTATTTTATGGTGTGGTATCTTCCACCAGATAGTTTCTGTCATCCGCCAGATGATTGATGATGATGGGAGGCTGACTTGAGGAACATCCAGGTAACATTTAAAGTTTCTTCACTCCACCAGGCATGAAGCATGGAAAACATGAAGGCTGTGAGAACCAGATGAAGGTGTTTCTATCAACTACAAGACTTGTTTAAACCTCACACATGAGAAAAGCTCATCATGTGGGCTTGTCACGTTTGAGAAAAGTAGGTGTCCACAGCACACATGGGAATATCAGGATGTAGCACCCCATTAAACTGTGGCAATAAGCACACATGGAGAGTTTGACTTCACTTACTGAAGTCAAATCTCCATGAGAATGAGTGAACGTCTAATTCATGAATATGTAGCAGCAGCACGGAGCCAGGCTCATTATTTACAACCGTGCGGAGCGACCACAGCTCACCAAGCTAGCCCACATCCTCAGTCCTCAGCTCCACTCGGATATCTCGCTGCTTGTTAGCATGTCGTGATAGCATTCATGTTGTCGTCGCAACCACAATGGTGAAGCAATAGCATGACACCCATTGTAAGTTACAGTTTTAGCTCAGGTCTGAAGCTATGTGCATGCTGTGTGGTTTTTAATAGCCTCCTGTGCGGTTCAGAGACGAATATATGAGACTGTTGTGTTAGCTAGCTTAAGATTGCCCACTGTATGGCATCCAGAGCTAGCAGATGAAAGCGATTAGAGAGGGATTTCTGCATCTGTAAGGGCTGTGGTATAATCGGGATGATGGTTGACGGATAAATATCAGCTGTATTCACCATTAGTAGTGTACAGGTTAACGCTTAGCGTCTCAGTTTAGTCGTAGCTAAGCTTAACATTAGTGTTAGCTAACGTTAGCAAAGTGGAGTGATGGCTTATATTTAGTTCAGGCCTTTTAAAACACAGTTTGTGCTACAGACAACATGAGCATGAGCTACCTGTGCAGACACCCAGGATATTTCTTGAATGGTATTATTGAGTTGAAACAGCCACATTGTGTAATGTAACAGCTGCTTGACTGCAGCTCACTTATTTTGAGTGTCCAGTCCCTCTGATCACAGGTTTAAAGCAGTGTGCAGTGTACATGAGATATGAATAGTGCTGCATTTTGCTCTGTGTTGTTTTAAATGTGCAAAGTTTCACTTTCGCAACTCTTTCTGTGTGCTTCCCCCACACATTGCCTGCATGTTGCATCTGACTAATGAAGGAGTGCCATAAATTGCACAAATGAAGCAAAGTGACTCAACAGACAACAGATTTATGACGCTTTTGCTCTCAATTTCCGTGACCCCAGATGACCAGGGAGGTGTCTTACAGGTTATTGTTCTCCGCCGACCTGAGACTGATGTGCAGTCTGTAAACACAACACTAAGGATGTCAGACTTCTCTTGAGGCAGGGAAACATATAATAGGATTAGAGTAATCTGAAAGAGTTTGCTTTAACTACTTATAGAAAGTCTGTTTGAGGTTAAATATGTCATAGATTGGTGTTGCTGTCATTCTTTGCTACACTTAGGGACTAAACCTTTCCATATTTATTCTCTTTGTGTATTAACTTGCAGTTTGAGTATGGCAGACCGCAAGGGAAAACCTGTCACTCCAGTTAAAACACTCACGAAGAAAGAGCTAGAAGAGCTCAAGAAAAAGGTAAGGAGAGGGGGGGCTGTTTGGATTTATAAAATGGCATACACATTCCTCCAATAAAAATACATTTCTGCGTGACTTTTCTAGGAGGAAGAAAAAGCAGCCGAGGTTTTTGAAGAATTCTTGGCGTCATTTGAGAGCAGCAAGAAAGGCAGAGCTAAAACATTTGTTCGTGGGGGAATCGTGAACGCAACTAAAGGTCAGCGTCTAAGACTCCACAGCTTTCAATCTGCCATCACGATAGTCTGCAGCTGCATCGCAGTTCTGTTCCTCTTTGTCTGCATGAAAAGATGAACCATGAGTTATCTATTCCCATTACGTTACACTGAATCACCTAGACATCTTTAGAGAACTGAAAATAATTATTAAAGAACGTCAGACGGACTTGTGAGTGAAACAGCTCCCCAATCTTAGTTTTGGGGCCTATTTCTTATGAATGGTTTAACAATAAGCTTGTCAAATTTCTCCAGTTCTCCAAACTATTGTTACATATAAAGACAGCCCCTTAATTTAAACGTTAAAAGCAGACTGAGACTGGAAAAGTTCACATCAGTTCTTGAAACTACAGCCTGCCTTGTTCCACAGGAAGCTCTTCAGATATCCTGCTGACCAACAAAACAACAGTGGGGAGAAGACAGCCCCGTCCTGTTTTTACAGACCTAAATTACTGTTACCTAATGTATTGTTGGGAAGTCAGTGTTCAGTGATTGCTATTTTCTGCAGCAGAGGAAGCAGAAGAGGTCAAGAAAAGCAAGCTGTATCAACCTTCTACAAAGTTTTTCCATGTGGCCCAGAATGTCTCACCAGTATCATCTGCTGAAAGCAAAAAGTCTGTAAGTTTGTTTTTGATTTATTTGTTTAATGGTGTAATGACTGAATTCAGTATGAATGCTACAAATGCTCAGTTGTAATAATAACCACAATGGCTGCCTGTTTGATTAACAGACATTTAAAAGAAGGACAGAAGAAAAGAAGAAGAGTAATCTCGAACTCTTCAAAGAAGAACTTAAGCTGTAAGTCATCCAGCCAATTTGCCTGATTTAACTTAATCCTATGTGGCATATGTAAGCCTATGTTTTATGTTTATGCAGAATACAAGAAGAGCGTGAGGAAAGGCATAAAAGAAAGAAAAATGACCCTGGTGGAGGTGGAGGAGGAGCAGGAGGAGGAGGAGGTGGAGCTGTATATGGAGATCTGGATATACCATTGTCAGGACGATCAAGTAAGGGTCAAAAGAGGTGTGTTTAATTAATTGGAAAATTTCTCACCTTTAAATCACGTTAACCTCAATCCTGTTGTTCCCGACAGCGTTATATGATGACCTAACTGTGCCAACCACCACTAACCTCTACATTAGCTGCATTAGCCCAAAGGTAAAGGAGCGCACTGACTTTGATTGGCTCGGTACAGAATAGATGTACATTTCTCACTCTTCATTTGCATCTTTCTCCAGATGAACGAGGAGATGCTCTGCAAAGAGTTTGGCAAGTACGGACCCTTGGCCAGCGTGAAGATCATGTGGCCCCGAACAGACGAGGAGCGCTGCAGGACGTCCAACAGAGCCTTTGTGGCTTTCATGACACGGAAAGACGCAGAGAGGGCCCTGGCTGCACTTGATGGTACAGTTGACTCTTAAAAATAGCAGGTTTACCTAATAAACATTCCCCCATTGCTCCTACTGTATGGTTACTGCCACTGACTGTGATTGTGGGCTGATGTTTTGTATTGTAGGTAAAGTTATTATGGGGTTTGAGATGAAGCTGGGTTGGGGTAAACCAGCTCGCATTCCACCTCAGCCTCTCTACACACCAGTCGGGGTGCGGGCAACACCGCCACCCCCATCCGGGCTGCCTTTCAATGCTCAGCCGAGGGATCGCTTCCGTAATGACTTCACCAAGCCACTGGGCATGTCCAAAGGAGATCTCGACAAGGTAAAATTATCTCTGTTCTCTGGGGTGTCTGCTTGACCATTATTTCTCTGTAATGTTGAGTTTTATAAGGCACTACAGGCTGTCAAATTTAAGTGATAAATAATGGTTCTTAGCTGCATTCGGATGGTGGCGCTGGTGTACTAGAACAGTAAAAAATGTGAAAATTGAAATCCTGTATACTTGTGTGGGAGAAGTAGTGCTTCACTCTTTCTGCCACTCTCTAGGAAATTGCACACACACTCAGAATTTGGTCTTTATGTTAAATTAAAACGCAATAATTACAAACTGCAGCTGGTTCTGCACAGATTCAGAATAAATGCACGTCTATGAAGCAAAACTGTAATATGTCATCGATCATGTTATTATTATGTTGCATGTTTGTTTATTCATGTAATTGATCACCTTGTCTGCGTGGTGCCACATTACAGGATTCAGGGATATGCCATTGAACAGTTTAAATAAAATGATACATTTGCTCTTAAATCTTGGAGATAAATTTGATGTTTTAGCATTTTAGAATAATTTAGTTCTGAAGCTGTGTCAAGCATCCATCTGTACACTTTTTAATATTTCCACTATTTGTTTTGACTTCAACAAACAGACTCTGTCCGAAGCCGTAGTCAAAGTGGTTATCCCAACCGAAAGGTACACACACTCTTCTTACTATGCCTGAACCAGCTATTAAAAACACAAGTGTCAAAGGATAGAGGCTGTTGTGCTCTGTTCTTGTGGTCGTATACTGGTGATTTTATGAAGGAAGTTCCAGTTTCAACAACTGTTTTTCATGCATTTGACATATAGGTAGGGCTGGATGATTTTGGCTCAAAAAGATATCACCGTCTGTTTAATCGCAATCATGATCCACAAGCTACATGGTGATCTTTTTTCTCAACCGTGAAAAGCCCTGTGGACTAAAGCCAGACTTAAAACAGCCTATGAATTTACTCCATTTGCACCATTAAAAAAAAATAGTAGTGCATGAAAGATATCTCCTTTTGGTACAAGCTCCTCATCCCCCGTGTTTCTAGCAATAACTCACATTAAGTGAGTTATTGCAAGTTCAACCAAGGAAGAACCATTTAAAGTAATGAATTCAGTCAGCGTAGCCATCTAGTTTGTTACATCACTCTTGGTTTGTTTACATGGCCCAGATCCGCTAGTGAATGAGGTTATGTGAAGTTTGGGAACAGAAGTAAGAGGACATGAAATACCAAGATCTCTACGATTCACCTAAAAAGATCCTTGAACACACTCTAAAATCGTCAGATGGCCCACCCCTACATAAAGGACATAGTAAACAACCTAAAACTCTTTGGAGTGTTGCAACACTTGCCATAGTTTGTGGATGTTTTGACATCTGCAGCTTAGGACTGAGGGTTTTTATTGTAGATATCAAAGGTCCCCATGGCCTCAGATTTCCATACATTAAATGAAATTAGTATTTTTTTGTAGCCACTTGTATTTTCTCATCCTAGTTTGCTCAAACACCTCAGATAATTCATGTTGTTCCCATCAGAATATTAATATGTGTTAGTGGGAAAAGACTGTAAATTAATGTTAATCAGCCATTGATTTATTTCAACATCTCGAGCCCCGGGCTTCTAACAGGTTGGCTGAGACACTGCAGACCGATACAGCTAGAAGGCAGATTTAATTTTAACCAAGTCACACGATGCCAGGAGAATATTCATGTTGGTGCCATAAATCAAAAAGAGTTACTGCTTCAGGTTAGATTAGTGAGTGATATCTTACTCCACAGTATGTAGCTGCCAGCAGAAATGTCATCACCCTGATGCTGACTTAGTACCAACCATGCATGAAGTTCGTTGTTGAGACCAGTCTTTTTTATAACAAAATGACTGAACTTAAACTTTGGATTTGGGCTTTCAGTTCTTAAAAACTAAGTCAGTCTTCATTTCCCCTCTCATGGACACAGTGACCCAGGTATATTACAAATATGCTGACACAGTGTCTGTCCTGCAGTGACTCTGCAGTTTTGTACGGCGGAATGTCCTATAGGCTGTCACCTTGTTATGTTTATACATTTTTAAAATAGTAAATGCTTTGACATGCAATGAAGCTGTTAACTGTTAAGCAGTTTGCACAGTTTGCCAACTAGTTCAGTGTAAACAAGTACTAGAGATCTCTGTGCTTTGAGAGTTTTGACCACACAAACCCTGCTCTGATACACTCTCCTGCCCCCACAGGAATCTATTATTCCTCATACACAGGATGATAGAGTTTGTGGTGCGTGAAGGCCACGTGTTTGAGGCCGTAATAATGGACAAGGAGAAAAACAATCCAGATTATAGGTGAGTTTTACTGTACCTGGTTGTGTGTTGGTCTTGTAAGTGACCTTGTACTTTGCATGTTTTAATTTGCTTATTCTTTATTGTCTCAGGTTTCTTTTTGACAACAAAAGCCAAGATCACGTGTACTATCGCTGGAAGCTGTTCTCCATCCTGCAGGTATGTTTACACAACATAGCCTTGTTTTTCCAGGAGTTTATCTGAAGGAAGTAAAAACTATTTAATACTCCTCATTTAAGCTCATTTTATGGCGGATAACTGTCGGAGTGGCATTTTTTCTTTTGCTCCTGATTTTTACTCACTGGACTGTGGACTGTTTTTTCACTTCAGTCACTTCAATATATAAGTCATGCTCTATGGAAACAGCACAATCATGGCAAAAAGTAGGGAAGAAATCAAACTGTCTCTTGTGCTGTAAAACAAATCTATAATGCCTTAAATCATTCAAGCAAGTTGGATCCATATATACAACCTTTTGGGCCCAAAAGTGTTATGTGCGTTATGTACCTGGTTTCCTTCTCCACAGGGAGAGTCCCCGACAGAGTGGAGGACAACAGATTTCCGTATGTTCCGGGGAGGCTCCATATGGAGACCCCCTATCCTAAACAACTACTCTCAGAGAGGTGACGATAAGGCTGAGGTGGAGGAGGATGTCCCCCCTGAGGAGGAGGTGAAGAAAGGGCAGCTCAGATCTGAGTAAGTCTAGCAGGCATGATGAAATGTATGTGTGTAACTTAGGTTGAATTGAATGCAAAACTCCGTCATTCTTCTGTAAATCAGGCACAGACAGAGACTGGAGACAATCCTTACGGAGCTCACGCCGAGCAGAGAAGATATTGCCAACGCCATGCTGTTCTGTCTGGAGCGAGCGGATGCGGCAGAGGAAGTAGTGGGAAACATCACTGAATCTTTTTCCTTGCTTCAGACACCCCTTCAGAAGAAGGCCAGTTTGCCTTGTTTAAGTATTTTTTTTATGAACAAAGTTAAACAGAATGTATATGTAAAGTAAAGGTGATTTCACTTGCATCGATTTGACTTTTTTCTCTGTCGATCTTCCCACAGATTGCCAGATTGTATCTCGTGTCAGACATCTTGCACAACTCGTGTGCCAAAGTAGCCGGTGCATCATATTATCGTAAATAGTAAGAGACTTTCCCTCAATTTAAGCTCTAAAACGTCACCTATTTTTATTTCTTCTCTTCTGACAGTCTGTCTCTGTCTTTTCAGTTTTGAAACTAAGCTCACACAGATATTTGAAGACCTTAACGCGGCACACAAAAACATACAAGCCAGGCTGCAGGCTGAGCAGTTTAAGGTAATCATGTATTTCATTTGCATCACAGGGGGACATTTTCCAAAAATAGAGCAACAAAAAGATATTTTAATTTCTCCACAGCAAAAGGTCATGAGTTGTTTTCGAGCATGGGAGGACTGGGCCATCTACCCGGAGCCTTATCTCATCCACCTTCAGAACGTCTTTCTGGGCTTCGCCAAAGCAGCGGAGGAGCAGACAGAGACGGCAAAGGTGAGTTGAATATCAACCTGCTCATTCTAATGGCATTTCAACAAATTGGGCAGCTGTTAATGTAGATGATCGAATCGAAAGATGATCCAATAGTCTCTGCACTTTTCTGTCTCCCTGTAGGAAGTGTCCTGTGATCTCGACGGCGCACCAATGGACGGCATACCTATAGATGGGTTACCTTTGGACAGAGCTCCTGAGGATGACCTGGACGGCTGCCCCATGGGCTGGGACCCTGTGGATGGAGTCTCTGCTGATGACATAGATGGTGTTCCCTTAGGAGTGGCCGTTGATGACATTGACGGAATGCCCTGTGAGTCCGCCACATAAGCACAACTTTTAAAGTCCAAAGTTAACGGTTTGTGTTGTTCAGTATCTGCTCCACTCCAGTGTCTTCGATCAATACGTTGATCCACCCTCTCTTGGGTTGTCAGACGATTGTGCACTTTGATCTGATCCACATGTGCTAGAAGATTTCAATGCCCAGGAGAAATTCCAGTCAAAGACAGAAAGATAGATGGTTGTTGAGTCTCACGCTGAGCTTGCTTGGTCCAAGCAACCAACTTAAAGCATCAATATATCATTACCTTGGGAAGGAGACTCAACAATCGACTGTCTTTCTTCAGAATTGCTTACTCCACCTTTATTTATTCATTTTTCTATATTATTTATTTTTTTAAAATGTGAACGTGAAATTATTTTCATTCGTTCATTATGACCCAAGAGATTTAAATGTGTCAGACTTTTTTTAAAATAAAGTCTTCCACACCATTAAAAAGCATACATACACCGAACCCTCGTATGCCATTTACTTGATGACTTGTCCTTGTTGTGACCCAGCTGTCTCTTTTGTTCCTCAGTGGATGAGAGCAATGTTCCTCTCTCTGGCGTGCCTTTGTCTAAGTGGGAGAAAACGGGTGATATTGGGACATTTTCTCAAGGTAAGACAGGTCAAGATGCTCTCTGTATCAAATCAGTCGTCCCCCTGTGATCCTGCTCATCTTTCTCCTCTCTCTCTAAGCCAAGACTGAGTCAAAGTGGAACATGGTGGTGCAGCAGGACAGTGAAGATGAAGTGAATGCAAGGTAAGGCCTCTGTGGTTTGTATCAACGCATCATCTGTCTGCGTTTGTGAAAAGCTAACACAGAATATACAACCAGGCAAATGATTTGGAGATCTATGGTTCTTCTCTTCCACCTGGCAACAGCGTCAACTCACAGGATGGAGGTGAGGACTCGGAGAGTGACAGTAGCGATGACTCCTGCAGTTCGTCCAAATTTGAAAGTGCGGACTTCCAGAGCTCGCTCAGAAGTTTTCAGATGTCTGAGAGCAAAAGGAAAAGGTTGAGAGAGCTGGAGGCAAGTGCATTTCTTTTTGAAATGATTAGATCTGCTTCCTTTTGAACAAATATACCATATTTTATTTAGTAAGAAAGACCATTATCTAAAATTCGTACATATGGAGAACTGATGGCATTTATCTGACACAGGTAAAGGTTATGAAGATGCAAGATGAGCTGGAATCTGGCAAGAGGCCGAGGAAGACTGGAATGAGCATCCAACAACAAGTGGAGCACTACAGGAACAAACTGCTACAGAAGGTGGGCCACTGCAGTTTGAAGTCCACCAGAGGCTGCTTTTATGTCATACTGCATGTTTAGATTTACTCTCAGATAAACAGGCAGCGTCTTGTTTATCACAGCAGTTAATTAAACACAGTTTATTTTGCAGCGAGGGGAGTCCCTGAAACAAAAATGCATTCTTAACTAATGTGTAATAGGAATATTTCTTAAAACACAAAACAGTGTGGGGCAAAATTTACAAGAGCTAGAGATATACTTGCTTTTGAACCACGTTTCCTGTATACTACGCATGCTACTGGAGGATACCACTAGATGGGACGTTAGCTTGTTGTCCCACTGTTATCCCTGCTGCTGATGATGTGTTTACTGACTGCTGACCCTCTCACATCCCCATACTGGCACTATATTGCTCCTATAGTTCATGTGCATACTGTATTCCACATATGCAATGCGTTGATTTCTGAGGACGTGCACAACTGCCGCTTCGAAAGGACGCAGGATAGGCGAGCCAGCCTCCCGTATCTGGACACGCTGTTAAAAGCAAGCATAACTCCAGCCTTAGCTAGGACATACATTACTACTGTGCCAATGCACTGCAGTGGTATGCCGCACTTTTGACTAAGTTGACCTCACACAGAGGTGTCAACTTTAAATATATACATCTGTGGGTCAGAAATGCAATTCTCTTTTTTCCCCCCATTACTGTAGGTGGAACAGTTGAACAGGTGTTGATCTGGTCTGACGTTGACCAGACAGCTCCCCCTTGTGGAGAAGAATTAGGCAAATATGAGTGGATTTTTATTAAACAAGCCAGGTCCATGTGGTGTTTGAATCTGAACAGGCATAGACATAGGAGCCTACATCTGATTTAGGGGTGTTTTACCTTGTATCTACAGGAATTTGAAAAAGATGACAAGAATGAGACACTGACACCAAAATCTAAAGACAAGTCAAAGGATGACAGAAGGGACAAAGAAAGGAGCAGAAGAAGTGAAGACGGGGACAGAAGACGACGACGGAGCAGAGATCCTGATGACCACACCCGAAAATCAAGAAGCATCTCTCCCTTGAAGCAAGTGCCATGAGATGTTTTTGAGTGTACCAATGGATTCATCTTGATTGTTCTCCTTGAAGTTAATCTGTTGTGTTCTGCACATTTAACAGGACAAGGTCTCCCAAGTGGTCCAAACGTTCCCGATCACCATCGCCAAACCGGAAAGCGGGGAAGTCAAGGTCACGGTCGCCGCATCGCTCCCACAAGAAGGCAAAGAAGAGCAAACATTGACTCTCACCTCTGGACCTTGTCATGCATTGGCCTGCTGGCATGTCCCAACTTCAACTCTCCATGCAAGATTCAGTACTCTTTTGTATAATAAAAGTTTGGACACTGTAACTAATTATTATATATATTTTTGTTTTAATGTTTGTTTTTAAAATGATAACCAGAAATGTTGCCGCAAAGCTCTGACACTAAATAAATCACTGCTGGTGATGAGAGTGTGTGTGTGTGGAGAACATGATTAGTAGAGTCAGATATCAAACTGTTTTTACTGTCACTCTGCTGTTAAAGAAAGGTTATCAACAAGCATTCTTCAAGTTTGTGGGGATTTTTATTGAGGAAATTAATAGAGCATCATTTGGTTCTGTTTACAAAAGCAGTAAGTACGCAATGTTAAACACTAGATTTACAGTACTATTATAATAATGAAATGTGCTTTCATTGAACAAAAGTTTATCAAAAGTACTTAAGAGCCAGTATTGTTTCTGAAAAAAATAAAGATACCCAGCCCTAATCATTAGTAACCGTAGACAGATTTCCTACTGAAATGTTTGACAAATTTGAGAGGAAAGCTTCAGAAGTTGAATTTAGAAAAGCGGTCTAGATTTTGTAGGCACAAATAACTTGTAGATAACATTTCAAACCACCTTGCTTTCAGGACAAATGGTAACATCTCTTTACACATGACACATTTAAAATCTGTGACTGACATTAGGACAGTGTCTTGCACTACTAAGAGTAAATTCTTCTGAAATGTGGGAGCAAAAGAAACTAGTAAGGTGCTCATACTGTTACAAATAGCCTTCTAGCTATACTCATACAGCTGTAAATTTACACGAACAGATGTCATTTCTGCTCAAACCACACACACTTGGCATTCTGGCTCTTTTTTCTCTTAATGCCAAACCGTTCACAGTTGCTTGGTATTAAAGATAAAAAATAGAAATGTGACAGTGAATCACACCTCGTCTGTTTTTACAGTTCTTCCACCCTTTCCCTCATCTTCTATTTTAAAGGTCCCTGTTCTTCCGAAAAAGCTACAGACGGCTCTTCGTCTCAGAGCGTTAGCCGTTAGGTAGCGTTGGATGGCTCTTGACGGGCTGTCCTTCATCTGCAGGACTGACCTCCGACAGAAAGGCCTAGATGTGAGGAGATGACACCCTCTCAAGTGCTCAGTACTTTTTTACATTGATGAAAACTTTGATGGCTCCAGTGAAGTCAGCAGAGAGTAGAACCTCTGTGTGATCTGTCTTAAGGGCTCCTGCAAAAAGAAAAAACTATTTTATAGCACTAAAATGACAAACCTCGATGTCATGAAATGTGTTCATGATGAATTCAAACAAACATACCTGAGGGTATCGTTTCAGAGTCTGTGGAGTCCAGGCTCTTGCACTCTGCTTCTGGTTTCTCTGCTCCAGTTTCTTGTGGAACAATAAGGCCGGGGTGGGGTGCAAAGATCGCTGAGGTGACCACTGCATTGTGCGCTGAAAAAATAAGTAACGCTTTAGTGTCAGTTCATTCAAGGGGGGAGACATTATTTAGACAGGTATTTCTATTAAAATCATGGTTGTCATTCAACACAGCTACCTTTAATGCCTTCCCAGAAGTCATTGCGGTCCCGTCGTACTGATGTGAATTTGCTCAGGTCGTGGTAAGTGCTCCAGATGTACACGTACTTATCCTCTGATCCACTGACTATGAAGGAGTAGTCATGACTGTAGGAAGACAATCCCACAGCAAGTCAGTTTTTTGTGTTGAAGGAGCAGTGCAACATACCAGGGAGTCTACAGGTATCAGACACTAAAAATTCATGCCTTCTGAGACCTTTTCAAGATACATTTTTCACCAAATCTACGACTTATTTTTGGACAAATCATCTTTTCGAGTATTGCATGTAGGTATAAAGGTATGTAGTATATACTGTTTGTGGTTCTGTAAAGAGGTAGGCTTTATGGTAATAGGTAAATGCAAGTTTAAGTAAAGACAGTCAATAGGTTCAGTGGTGGGTTTAAAGATTTATCAGAAATATCAGAAATCTGGACTTTCACACAAAATGGAAAAATTAAATTCGATAAAACGTTTGTCACAATTAAGACCTCATACATTACATACACTTAAAGACTATTTAATAACTTTTGATGCCAAATGTTTAGGAAACTGAATGTGAGACACTTTAAGGAGCTGCAGACACCATGCTTGAAGAAAAAAAAGACTATGCTTAATGTTAGCTGAGCAGTTTTTACAGTTAAAGATCAATATTTGAAAGAGCCCTGTCCCAAAAGCTTATGAGAAGCAGAGTTTAGAGGCAGTAGCACTACTTTAAATGCAGTTCACAGAGAGGGATTTGTTACTCGGCTGTGACTAATGCTACTTAAAATGCTCAAGTCTACATGACTACATGGAAGGGAAACATCCTCACCTGAAGCTCGCCTTGATCTGACTGCTGCTGTTGACGTAACCTTTGTATTTCATGGATAGAGACAAGTCCCTCAGGTCATAAAGGCGAATGCGGGAATCATTTGAGGTCACCAAAATCTGTTGTGGAAAGACAGAATTCCTTATTAACAAGTCTGACCACCTCATTATAGGACATCAACAATACAGTGAGTGTATCTGCATTGGCGATCAAGTGATACCTTATTCTCTCCAGGTAAAGGTTCAATGCCAGTGATTTTGCGTCCAACTTTATTTCTGCCTCTGGTGGACCTCACGTGAATCTGAGTGTGGTATTTCAGACGCTAACAAACGTACAAACAGAAGAAATACATTTGGTTAAACCTGGAATTCATGAATTTGTCATGACAAATATCAATAATAAAGACATAAAGAAACGAAAAGAAAAAGTAGCTCAGCTGGGTACCTCTGTGTCATAGAAGATGCATCGCCCATCATAGGTGCCGATGACCGCATACTTCCCATTTTGGCAGAAGTTAGCTGCAGTGATGAGGCGTGTTTGGCCGTCCACCTCGTTCCACAGCGCCACCTTCTTGTCCGGAATGTTCCAGAGCCGTAGCTTTCCATCCAGAGAGCCACTTAAAAAGTATCTGTCATCCTAGGAACATAAAGCAAGCGTTGCTATAAATAAAGTCTGCGAGCCAAAATTAATAGATGTGTGATTTGTGCTGAGAGAAGAAACACAAGGTGACTCTACTTACTCTGGGATGGAACGCAATGGCTGTGACGAAGTCAATGTGCTGAAAGCAGCAGAGACACTCTCTCCTGGATATGTGCCATAATCGGACTGTTTTATCCATGGAGGAGGAGAGCAGGAAAAAGTTCTACATTGACACAAAAATGGAAAAAGTAAGAGGGGAGATAAAACCAGTACTGACAGTGTCTAAAATGTGTGCAGAGGATGGTAAAAGGATAAAGAAAGGGCAGTGGGACATCACCTTTGACCAGGATAAGTCCAACAGATCAGCCGTATGACCTTTATACTTGCAGAATGGGACTTGACGAAAAGGGGCATTTCTATCTTCTGTCTCTGGATCTTCTGGAATACAACTTGCCTAGGGTGAGAGTGCAATCTGTTAGGAAAACATGGAGTCTCCAGACTGTAAAATATACTAAATACAATACTCTTATAATATTTTCTGGAAAAACAAATGTGTTATTAAGTTCACTCACCCCGGGATCATCAGATTTTGAAGAGCATAAACTTTCCTGAGAAGGAGAAGGTGAAACTCGACCTGGAGAAGCCAAAACAAAAAGAATCATACTGCAGCCAAAGCTGAGCAACTAAATCAAAAACTCAAAAAACTCAAAAATCATCACACAATCAAAAATCTGACATGCTGATCAGGTTACCTTCAGTGTTGTACTTTAATCTCATGTTATTGAAGTAGTCGAAGGCAGTCTTTAAGACCCAGATACGGACCACATTATCTTGGCCTGCAGTTGCCAGCAGCCTCCCGCAGTGAGAGAACTTCATCGTCCAAACGGCACCCTGAGGAGAAGACAAAGATGCTGTAATACAAGCATTCGCTGGTTCTCTCAAACATTAATAATGCAAACTAAGACCCTCTCTTACCATGTGCTCTCCACTCAGATCCTGCACAACCTTAATCTGATCAAAGTCAAAGGGACCCTTGAAGCTGTGTGCTGCCTTGAACTTAGCAGGCCTCGTGTAAGGCATGCCCTCATCGTCACTCGATGATGGATCGTCCTGATCTGTATGGAACACTGAGCAAAACAAAAAGCATAACCTTGCTTATCAAAACATTTGCAGCAGGAGCACTCGTATTTCCTGCTAGCACTTCTAAATCCTTTAAAATGAATCCAGACTTTTGCAGCAGCTCAACAGGATCCTTTAATATCCACATTATGAATACATGAAGATACATGGAGACAGAAGTTCACTAATCAAATCTTCATTACAGTGTTGCAAAGTTTGTTGAGGTTATTGATTTGTGGGTTTTGATGACTCAGCAAGACCTTTCCTCTGCTGCTTCTATTTATGGTTATGACAGTGAGAAGTTAGAATTAAGCCATACGTCCTGTAATATCCTCAGCGCCCACATCCATTTACAAAAAGCAATCTCCTGCCTGCACTTATCTGTGCTAGTCATCTTGCTGTACTTTCACTTAACAAAAGAAATGAGTCACTCTATCAGGAAAATTACCTTGAAATGTTTTTGAAGTAGATCTAGAGACTGTATAAAATATAAAAAACAACAATGTAGTGTAAAGGTTAATAAAGTGTAATGTTCTTTTACCTTCATCACGCACACTTTTCACTTTGTTGACTGCCTTCTCTCCGTACTCCTCAGCGAAATGCTTGGCTTTCTTCACAGACTTGCCGAGGAATTTCTTAAACTGGGTTCTGATTAGAAATGAAGGGACAGCAAATGATTATATTCTATATATTACAGATATCATGTGGTTAAAACAGGAAAAAAAATCAATTCCATTAACAGGCTTTGAAAGTCATTAATCCTTACGTTTTCTGTTTCAGTTTTCCGCCATCTGTGTCTGCCAGTGGAGCTTGAGACTTGTCATCATCATCTGACTGTGCTGCATCATTCCTGAGTGGAATAAAAATAAAACAGATCAACTTCCTCCAGAAAATGTACCATCTGTTTTTTTTTTACAAGATTAGGCCTTAAAAAAAATTTCACAGTGGGAAAATGTTACGAAGAGAAGAACATTTGCTTACAGCAACAAGTATATAAGTGTGTATGTGTGAGTGTATTCATTACATCTTTGGCTTTTTGTTTGCACACTATATCGCAATACTCAACAAAGCACCACTTGTCACCGTTTCTTCTCGTCTCCATAATCCCTGCTGTTTTACTAATTTGAAATGGTTGTCTCTCGTTTTGGTTACTGATGAGAGAACATAGTCGGTGATGCTAACTTCAATTATTCTAACTTGCGGCTGTTGTTGAAGGCTTTCAAAACATGTTGAGTTTCTCACGAAATAGTTAATATATAGGAGAGTGTTGAGAGAAGCTAATACAGAAAAATCTTTTTCTGCTTACGTGATGTACTCCTTGGTCCTCCTCATTATGTGCAGAGTGAGGGGGTTAATCCCTGCAGGAAGTTTCTCCTCTGCCTGGATTAGAGGGATCTCTTCCCCAGTGTCCAGATTCTTGATCATCACGCTGGCCAGGATTTCCTTTTGTAAAATAACACACAAGTATAAAAGGTTAAAAGGTTGTTGGAAGGATGCAAGAGGTTGGGTAATGGCTTAGATTCAAGCTGAATAAATGCAATAAAAATACACAGAGGACTCTTACTTCATCTGTCAGTTCTCTACCAGAGTTAGAACGTGGACGCTGAGGGCCTGGAGTTTGTCCTCCACTCTCAGACGAGGCCTGTTCGTCCTCATTTTCCTGAAAAAACAAAACAAAGCAAGCCATGGTGCAATAGATAAGCAAACAGCTACGTGATATTCAGTTTCATTCTTGTTTAGCTCTATCTGAGCATTAAAGGGAATGTTGGGTCTGCAACCTCACTCACCTGTGCCGTCACCACTTTGTCCCCACTGGTGGCACTGGCAAGATCCAGGGAATGCTGCAGCTCTTTGGTTAGACTCCTCACTGTGCTGCTAGGGGACACCAGGCCGGAGGGCTCCAGAGCATCGCTACTGACCGCAGACACTGGACAATCACAGAACAGTTCATCTGAAAAATGGGTCAACTTATTCAGTCTGCTTTGCACATGTGTGCAGCTATTTGCCATTGTAATTGTAAAACCTCAAATATAATGGAGGGATTGCTATGAACTGTTCTTCCATTCTCTGAAACACACATTTGTGGGAATTCCTGTTCATACTGGTTGCATTGAGCACAATTTTCTTCCCATCTACTAGTTTATTGTCAAAACAGCTATAAAATAAATGTTGTCTACAATAAGAGATGAAAAACCGATTGCTCCTGAGGCTGTGACTAATCCAGTGAAGTTTTAAAGGCTTGAGTTAAACGTTTCAAAAGATAAACATAACACTTTAGTTTAACTGTGCATGGTTTTCCCAACCTTCCAGTCCACTCAGCCTCAGACACTCCTGTGACTTCCTGGAAGGCAGACTCTGCCAAGAGGGTGGAGGCGGTCTCGGTGGAGGACCTCCACTGGGCGGGGGTGGGCGTGAGGGAGGAGGCTTCTTGGTGCTGGCTACAATGTCTGGTTCCACTGTGAACTGACGTGGGGGTTTCAAAGGCCCAGAGGAGTCCGAGTCAGCCTGACTGTCTGTGAGTGGGATCTGATCTAAGATATCTGCAGGCCTTTGCTCCTGACCCTCTTCTGCAACTGCAACAGCCCCACCAGGCTGACTCTGTCCTACAGTGCTAGTGATGTCTGGGGGCTGAACACCTTCTTGTGGCCCAACTGATGGGCCTGGAGAATCTGTGGGTTCAGGGGCAGGTATAGAGTATGCTCTATTTGTTGCGGCACTTTCCTCTGGCCTCTCGGCGAGCTGAGGTTCGGGAGCTGGCGCTGCTGACTCCGCAGGAACTTCCTGAGCATTATTATCTTCCTGTGGCTCCGGGTCCGCTCTTACATCAACATGTAGCTGATCTAACAGCTGAGCCACCTCACCAACATCGCCAACACTTCCCTTTTGACTCTCCTCAATGATGCTGTCAATGATCTATGAGGAAGAGAAAACAACAGTTATGATGCTAGTTCCTGTGTCCAGTTTAAGTAATCACAGATATGTGATTTTCTGTACATGTACTCTTTCTTTCTTCCTCTCTTTTCACAATAGTTAAAACAAAACAAACACTCACAGCTAGTGCAATACCCACATAAAAAGGTATAGCAAAGGACCCACAGGATGTAATTAGAACAAATCATTGGTTTTACATCTTTCAGATCCGCACTGACTTACACATTTCTTCTAAAAAATATAAACCTGAGAATATGGTGAAACAGAGCCATCTTGTGTGGGAAACATTGTGTGTAATAACGGGGGAATCCATACCAGTAGGGAATCATCTTGCTGAGGCTCTGATGCGGCCACTCCACAGCTCACATCTTGTGCAGCGTTTACTGATCTCTGTGAAAGCTGTTCAGAAAACAATAAAAAACATAATTTTTTCCTCCTAGGAAATAACAAGAGCTGTGTCAGTTTTAATTTACAAGTACATCCAAACAGAGGGAAACCTATCTGAATCATGAAATACATGATTAATGAGCACATTTCTCTCATCCAGCTAACTTTTAAAAGGCCCTTTCTAATTGGATCAGATTTCATCAGACTGCTTGCCATGAGAGTGAGCACTAAGACTGACTCTAAGGTCAAATCCAGGTCCTGCAAGCTGATTTTAACCACGCTTGAAACCGTGCTCCATAATGCAATTTCCTTTTGCAGCAAAATCAATGTTTTAAGTAAACTTTGTTGATTTAAGCTACGGGGCTAGTGCTGGCCTGTGAGCAAGGTTCAATCCTGGATCCATTCCTATGTCAGCTCAGTGTTGTTATAGTAGTTCTTATTTTCAATCTCTCGTGAGCAGCAAGGATCATTTAAATTTCAGTTGTAACTGTCTGTGTGGGAAGAACAGGCAGAGCCAGGCCATGATTCATTTCCATTTAATTTCCATTTTCCTAACTGTCAGGAGGGAGGCACCAGATAAACACTGGAAGACACAGGCATCGTGGCAAAGGGTTGAATATTTGCAGTCAATGACTCTTTACTAAACAGGCTGTATTAATGTTTTCACACACAGCACTAACATCTTACCTTGAAGTCACTTGAGATAGGTGCAACTTCAAGGAGAGCTACTATAAACACTGCAGTCACCTCTAGATAGTCAAGCACTTAATGTTAGAACAGTGTACTGTTTCGGTAGGTCTCAGTTCCTGGTATCTGGTGCAAAACTCTCTTTTTAGCTAGCAAAGTACTGAACAAACAGGAACAGTTTGCTGAACAACTACTACAATCAGATGTTATCCATGTGGTGAAAAACAACAAGTGACATACTATTTCAAGAGATTCAATAAAAGGACTCAAAAGGATAGCAATACTATAAAAATGTAACTGAACCATAACCCTATCAGCTACCTCTACTTTATTTCCAAACCTTTGTCACATTAAAGCTATGTTACGACTCAGCAGATACTGCCTTGTTTCAACACTGGCAGGGTTTAGACAAACATACCTTAGGTGAAGGAATGACAAACTTTGCAGGTGACCTAAAAAACACGAAGGGATACAGTTCAAAAGTGCAAGGACAGTCAATGTCTAAAATGCAACTTCAAACAACATTTTTTTTTAAATCTGAAACCAAATGTGTTGTCTTTATATCCCTCCCTTGAGCAAGTAATGTGTGCGAATCAAAACTAATTTTCAGACCTCTTCTATTATTAAACAAATCTTTCTGGATGTGGTTGCTAAAAAAAACTTGTATCTTAAAGCAAGACATAGATATGGGTGTTCTTTGAATCGGTGGTGTCCTACAGCAAATGCTGTTTAGTAAACAGAACTTGGTCAATTCAGTGACTAATGAACTACATTCATTTACATGATGGGCTCCTCAATTCATATTTACTGTGAAAAATTCTCCACCGGCAACTTGCCATTATATGAAACGGACATAAAGGTCAAGTATGTGGTGTCTTGCTGTAAATTTACTTAAAACTGTCATAAGGCAGTACCATTTCCTGGCAGTACTTTTAAAACATAGCAATATTTCCTAGTCAATCCTGACTTTGGTCGTTGTGCCCAACAGCCAAATCCCCATGCTCCCATAATGACAGCTAATAATTGTCTTTAAGGTGTTACAACAAGGTATTTGCATTCAAACTGTTATTTTGATCTTAGGAATAACATCATGTGACTTGGGTGTTGGGTTGACTCTCCCAGCATCAACCAGCTGGTAAAGAGTAATCCTGTATGACACTACACATCACATTTTAACAGTGTAAATACAAAATCTGCAACCATCTCGACACTCTGAAGCAGCTCAGTTAACATGTACAACAAGGAGCTTTCTGTTGATCTAACGTTAGCTGCCATTAGTAAGTTAGCTAGATGCATATAACTTGTGGCACATGACACAAAACAAGCATAAAAGCGTGTATTATCAGTCACTCTTAAGTACTATTATTAAAATGTGTTTCCTTACACTTTTGGAGATGGAGTGAAATTAACGTCCTCAGGAGCATCATAGAATTCCTCGGTGTCACTTGTATCTGACGCCATGCTAACATGAATTTAGCTCGCTAGCTCGTCAAAGTTCGTCGCCAGGCAGCTGTCTAAAAGCCTAACCTGCGAGTGGAAGTGCTACACACATGTGCCCGCCTCTCTCTCTACGCTGCTTTCTCCAGATTGATCTTTTAATGTAAGATACTTGGCCCAGGTGTCGTCCAGCAACCACTTTCCTGTCCAACGTCACGTCATAACGTTACAGTACGCTAGCCAAATGCTAGGCTAACAAATGCAATCTGGTCCTACGAGTGACCAACGCCTAATGCTAACTAGCTTTCTGCACTATTTTACACCGTTCTCGTTCACGGTGCAGTATCTTCCATGAGAGCGGACACCGAAAAGCGCGTTTTTAACAACAACAGACACTTGGACAACTGTCAAGCTAACGGGGCCAGTGAACCGCGTCATAAACAAACCAGTAACACAAAAAATACATCTTAACGAGGTGAGTCAAAGGGCGGGGCACAGACAGCCGCTCTTCTTCTACCTCACTGTTATGACAGTCGAGGGCCATGACGTCACATTACTGCCCCCAACTGGGCAGATTGAAGAACAGAATTTAAGAGAAGTTAAAAACCGAGGGCTGGGCTGTCAGATGATGGGCTGCTGAGTAGTACCAGGGAGATCCATCCAAAGATAACAGTAGCATATATGAAAAGGCTGGCCAAACACCAGCCAAGGATGGTAGGTATTTGAGAGTGTATGACATCCAATAACAATGTGTGAGCAATATTTTTTATTTTAACATGAATATGACTTAAACAAACACTTTGATAAGAACGTATTAAATTTAGTTAGGCTACTATCAAATGTGGTGAAGATGTATAGGCTACTGATCGGGATAGTTTAAAAAAATAAACATAGTTTACTAATATAAACTCAGTGCTCTCTGGTGGACAAAATATGCCATATTAGATAAGATGTATCTTTACTGATCTCCCACAGGGGAATTTCAATTGGACACAGCAGCATAAGGGGACAAACAGTGTGCAAACAATAACAAACAAAACAATAACTAGCAGATATTGACACTGCTTCTATACATATGCTGACATTTCTGCAGTGCAATTTCTTGTTACATATCAGTTGACATACATGCTGTTACAGATACATCTGTCACATGAATAAAATTGCCAGTAATATCAGCCATGTCGATTTAATGGTCTGGTTTTAGTGATTACATGTTTCATGTTACATTAAAGCGTTTCATATCTTTCATTTTATCGTAAGAGCAACCCACAGTTTGAAAAAAAAAAAAAGTGTTAAAAATTGAAAATGATCCAGGTATAACTGATTTTGAAATGTAATTATAATGTTCTGTTTATCAGTTGGATTCTTGCCTTGCCTGTGCCTGTGCAACCCAGAAGGTGAGAATTGTTTGGTAAAACATGCACATAAATTTACAGCTGCAGGTCCAATTCATTCACACATGACGAAGGCAGGCACTTAGAACTGTAAAAACAGCCAACAAGTCAGTGAAATTATCATTGAATTTGATCTGTTCCAAAGCCCTTTGTTCCAGATCAATGCATCAGTTGATTAATAATGCGCTTGCAATTTCACAGATTATTTGAGAGGACAAAAAGGTGGAGGTGGTAGAGGAGTGATTATTGAAAGAGCCTCAATGCATTTTAATGAATGCATACATTATTTTGATTTGGCCATGTTGTAATTACAGATTGTAGTTGCATTAATGCTATCAAGCATGGATCAGAATTTTAAACATTTTTATTGTCCTCAAACCTGATAAATGTTGCTAACTAAACCTAAAACTCACAGTGGGTTTAGCATCATCTTGATCTATCTTTTTTCCGTCTACAAAAAATAAAACTTAATTTTAATGGATTTAATGGATGTCAATGGTCTGGAGGTCAAGGATCTTGAAACTTTACAACATTCATTAAACAAGAGTCTTACCTAATTCAGTTGTTATTATTAGTGCATCATGTAAAGTGTAAGAACTGTAATGGAATGGTTGTTTATGCTGGAAGTGTAAAGAAAAGGCATTTATCATTTTCAAGACTTTATTCAAACAAGTTAGAGATAATGCACAACAATGAATAAATACAGAACGAGAAATAAATAGGTGTCAGGCAGAGTTCCAGCACTTGATGTGATTGCTCCAAACATAGTCCTCGAATTCTGGCCTGTAAAGCAACAGATGAGCAACATGATTAGATATTTTTATGGAACAGAGCTCGACTGTCCTCAGCATACTGTGAACATAGACACTTTCAGTGGTCCATACTTTAGACATTCCCCGACAAAACTGTACAGATGTCCCAGTTTATATTACATTTTTTTCATTCGATCTATTCATGCCTTTGACTTGAAGAACCAGCCCTTTACCTTTCTTTACATCTTTCTACTTACTGTGTTTGTTATGCACCAAAAACACAAATTCAAATGGTGAAAAACTACTTGGCAAAAAATGTGATTCTGATTAGGGCACTTGTGTGTCCAAGTTACATGCCTGGTCAATAAACTGTACAAACACAAGTAGTTTAGTTGTAGGTGGTGTTTATCAGAAAAAAACACCAGTAACTACTTTAGATGCTGACCTACTCATGTGCAATCCTTTGAGCTTGAAGATCTTCTACCTGACGTATGAACATCTGCTCCTTGACCTGTCGCCCTCCCACGTCCACGGCCTCTGCCTCCACTTCCTCGGACACTGCTGGTTGCCCTCCCGTCGTCCTTTCTGATGTGATGATGTGCTGCGCTCTGGCGTGTCCTCATCATCAGAGTCAACGATGCTCTCATCGTGGAAGCTCTAACATGCAAAACATCGTATTATCATGAGACCAATACAATATTCACGTTCGTCTGTGAGTCACTGAGGGTAACAAAAAACATGTAGCAGGTCCACCACTAATGTTGATGTTTTAGCTTTGCCATATCTAACGTTGCCATAACCAGCTGCTGCTAGCTAACCAGCAATAAGGTGCAACATCAAAATACACTCTCAAAACAATTTCTGAATGCTAACAAAGCTAGATAAAAGATACAGATACAGACAAGTGTCAGCACTTGTGATAATAGCAAGAGTAGCGAAAAGGGATTTATTATGCAAGCAACTAATTTCTTTGACTATTGCAATGTAGATTAAAGGATAAGTTCGCCCAAAAATTAAAATGTAGTAATTATTTAATCACCAACCTGCAAGTTTCGAGTCAACACCCTTGCTGCAGCTCCTAAACAATTGAAGTAGATAATAACTTGTTTTAAAGCATGAAAGCAACTGAAAAAAGAAAAGAAAAAAACACACAGAAACAGAAAACGGAACACGACAGAACAAAAAATGGCTCCATAATTCATGTCTCTGAAAGCCCCAGATCCCAAAATGATTTTAAAAAACGTTATATACATTTTCTATCATTTTCTTTCTCTTTTTCCACATTTTAAAACAAGTCCCCATCTACTCCAATTGTTTGAGTGAATGCTGTTTGCTGTAAAACCAAAAGTTTTGTGGACTATGAAACTTATTTGACTTTCCATCATAATGAAGGTGAGTAGATTTGACATTTTTTTTATTTTTTGGGGTGAACTTGTCCTTTAATTTAAGTTGACTGCAATATAGCCAGCAATCACATACACTACATCTGTAATAGCCTGTGATTATATTTAATATTGATGTACATGTTATTAGTGTAAAAACAGATAGCTTCTATGTTTAAACAAATATTTTCTGTCAATACCTCAACCAGAAATTTCCACTTCAGTCTCCCTAATATTCAACCCATAAATCCATACTTGTGTTATTATAAAAACGATAACAATAACCTTGAGTGTGGATTTCTCAAAGTCATTTCTAAGATGATCCCTTTTAAGTCCAAACTTGGAACAGGGTGCCCATCGTTTTCCTAGAAATGTCAATAATTCAAGATTTTAAAGCAAACAAACATAGACTACAGACTACTAATGCTCCAGAAGACGGCTCCTCTTCACAACCACTTTATTTAGTAACGGAAGTTTTGAGCCAATGAGAGAAGATTGCCATACCTTTCCTCCAATGGGAAGTGTGGATGTTCCTGCTCTCCTAGTAAGCGACGACTGGATTGGATAAAACCAGGAAGGAGGCTCCAGAGGTATAAGTGGATTTGAGGGCTTGGAAGGAAAACAAGGACGTTAGTTAACGTTACCTCGTCGTTGAAGGTAAGAATTCTGCTTTTTAAAAGTTTACGGAGTGTATTTAAGACACATATGGTGATTGAAATATAGTATATAGTATATTAAGCTCAACAAATAGCAGGTTGACAGTTAGTCATAGTCATTTGTTGGTGGTGGCAAACCTACCGACCAACCAGACTAACTAATAACTAACCCAACTAACTCATGTTAAGACCCCGGTGGTTTACGCTGTCTGCAGTTTAGCTAACAAAGCGAACAGCCGACAGTCAACAGTAACCATTTACACAGCCACACAGACGGCTGTCCTTATCTAATGTTAGTCCAAGCTAGCCAGTGTTAACGTTAAAGGGTTATCGTTAGCCAGGCTAGTTAGCCTTAGCCTGTTCCCACTGTGATGTTAGGACTGTGTTCAGGCAACATGGCCAGAACATTAGCAGAGCCCCGATGTGACAGCGTTGCCTGTTGTGACACTATCATTGTTTAGTCCGGTTTAGCAGTAACATTTTGAATTGTGATAGCTTCAAGCCTTTGCTAGCAAGCGAGTCAGCTACGTAACCTCGCCGTGGAGTTAGCTGTTAGTTTCCCCCCACATGGATCACACTTAGCTTTAAAAGGACTAACCTCTCCGACTTTCTCAGAGCTCAGCGTGTAGCACTTTAGAGGCAAGCGGTCTACTACAACAGTTTTGTGTGACTTTAACGTGTTAAAAGATCAGAAACTAAGCAGTAACGCTAACTATCAAGGAAACTTTCCTGTATCCAAATTGACGTGTGTACAGTTGCTATTCTTTAATATAATTGAGATCAATGTCAGTACATCCTTTTATTTTGTACACTATGTTGGCTGAATTTCAATATAAGTGAAAGATTGTTCTGTCAAGTCACACACGGCAGATATTTTTAGCTTTAATTAGCCTAGTTCTGTGTCAAGCAACAGGTTAGAAATCTGATGCAGCTGTCACATTTCAGCAGGGGATGGGGGTCAAGAAACGCCCATAAACCTTGTTGTCAACCTCTGTAGGACGTTTTACATCCAAATTGGACACAAATGCAAATTTATTCACATCACTATGAATTTCCCCACTCAGGTAATAAGGCCCCAGTCTGTAAATATGTGAAAAGTCTTGAATTAAACTGTCGAACACACACGTTTGCTTTCAGAATAAACTGCAGAGCTAAGTTTTGTTACGGAAATATGTTCGTATTATTGGGCTTATAGGGACATTTATTTCATTGTCCATTTCAATGCAGAAAATATTCATTTAGGTGCACCCAATAATACATTTTAACTATCGCTGTATGATATGGTGAAAACAGATATTGCAATATGATTTGTGATAACATTTTCAGTTAAAAATTAAAATCTTGTTTGACATTTGTTGGGCTCTGTACCAAAAGAGCATGTGTTCTTTCATCTGGAGAGCAACATTTGTAGGCCAGGACATCTGTGCAGCACTGGCGATGTTGCAGAATCAGTAATACTGCAATTAATTGAGCAGCCATAAATTTAACTTAACATATTATGGAAATTATTGTAAACAGGAGGAAAGGTGCAGATAAATGTTTTTCTTCATTTCAATCTCAACAAACTCAAGAAGTAATCGTGATCACTGAAACCGATCGTGAAATGTTTACAGTGCTGCACAAACTCAAATAAATCACCCTCAACAATTATTTGATTATTATTAAAATCATCAGTTGTTATCGTAGCACTACATAGTAAAGAGCTTGCTCTAAAATATGGAGATGAGTATTCATTTAATAATGTTTAAATGTACTCTTCCCCCCAGGGAGAGGGAGCATGCTGAGTATGGACAGAATTTTAGAAAACATTTTTTGAAAAACTTTCTGAGCACAGTGTTGTGCTACTCTACAATTCTCTGGACTTCTCTTTTTTAACTACACTGCAGACTGGATTATATATAACAGACAAACATAGTGACAGCCGACTCACATGAACGTGTCCAACATGATTTGGTCAGCGTTATAAAGCCTACGTCCTGCATATGAAATGGCTGCATTCTAAATATCCCTTTATAGACTATAATAATCTTGTCATGGTTCGCCTCTCCCGCCGGCGTCCAGTCATCATCTCACTCTGTCTTTGTGTCCTCTCGCGGTGCATTTAAAAATGTTACCAGCAGAAACACTGCTATTAGGCATCTACGGGCTGGGGACAGGTGGAATGGGCACTGCGGCATTTTTCATGATGAAAAAGTAATCAATAGCCTTATTCAAAATGAGGAGAACTATGTTTGAAGGTTGAGATGTCTCACAATTTCTCTTGTTCACAGGCAAGTATGTGGGAGCATTACAGGGCGTGCGGTCACACACATGCACGCAAACATAAAAATAAATTGCACATGTGCAAAATGGAGGCAAAACCCTGCAATAGACTGACTAAATAATCTATCTACATAAAATATGTTTATAGGCTAATGTTTGTTCAGAAGCAACTGTGTACACATAGTACAGTAGTGTTTGTTTAAAAAAAAAATATATATATATATATTTTTTTTTTTTTTATCTAACCTTCTGAATATCAGGCGCACCCGATGACCAACTAAAATAATTAGTCGCACTTAACAGATTATTGAATGGCTATGCGACCAAAATAGTCGCACCCTGGAGCCCTAGTGTATAACTTGTAATTGGAAAGCAGTCTTACTTTTGCTCTGCAGTATAAGAATTACTTTGTTTGCTGTTTATCTACCAGAAAAGTAATTGCTGCATGACTAATTGAATGTATGCATACTATTTATAATGGTATGCTCACTGTAAAACATTAAAAAGTAAGTTCTGTTAGAAATGCTGATGTAAAAATTACTTTCAGTTGCTTTCTTGGCTGATGTTAAATGTTTGTTTTTGGTAGAAAGACTTCACACAAATGTTGAAAGTATTGTTTCTGTTTTGGAGGTGTGGTTTTGGCGAGGGTATGGAGCACCCTGTACACAGAGGGGAGACGATGCCCATCGGACTGCATGACAGGTAATACGCAATGCCTCGCATTCCATTATTTCATTAGCTGCCCAGAACATGTGTTTTGATTGACTTGGATTAAACACATCAATTCCTTAGCTCACAAACCTTGCCAGGAAAAAAAAAATATCACTAGCTGTTTCCTTGAGAACGTTCAAGGTTTCTTTTCACTGCTTTGCAACCAGGAAAAAATCCTTTTTTAAAAAAAAAAAAAAATCAGCTTTTGATTGAGGATCAATAGTTGATAGATATAAATTGTATACAGTGCAGTACTTAACAGTGCTGGCATTAGTCCTGGGTAGGAAATGGCTTCCATCTGGAATCGGAGGTGTTAATCAGGTAATCCCTGATTAGATTATAGAAAAGAAAAGCAGAAGGGCTGTGGTGCTCAGTGACCAGGATTGAACCACTGCTTAGAGTCTAACAAGAGTGTCACCCAAAGATATTACAGCGAACGGTAATGTTAATTCATCAGTGGCAGCTTACTCACCTGAATTGTTTGTGCATAATATTGGCTAATTGATCACTATTTGCCAGGAGTCATTCTGTCACTCAAACAGTATTGTCACAGCCTCCCTTGACTTTTTGCTACACAAAGACTGAAATAGAGGTTTTCAACTGGGCCTGATGTTGGTGCAGTCAATGTCAGTTTACTAGCAACCATCACTATGCAAAAAAACAAATCTGTGGTGGATCATGTATCTTGTTCTATTACAACAGAATATCTGCAAACAATGCAAAGTTAGTGAGTAGCATAAGCATATCAAGATTACCACTAACAACTAACAATTTTGATTTGAAATCGAAAAATCGATCGGAATGAGCTTTCAATTTCGATCGTTGGAATCAAAAGCAGGATAATACTTCCCAGTATGAGAGAAAATGACAGATGGGCTGACACATTTGACAAGTTTTTCTTGACTTCAGACTTGGCTACAGATTGATATTAGATTGACCATGAAGATGGTGCAGAGCTGAGAGTAAGACAAATGAAGAACATACAGAAACACCCAAACAAGTAAGGAAGAAATATGCTTTGGGCTTATAACACATCATTTATAAATCTTCTCTCCGCATCTGGCAGAGGTTCCTTTTTTTCTGGGGAGTCAACTGTTTCTCTTAGACCCAGCCTTCCCCATTAAACAGTGACTGGTGTGTTTATCTGCTGATTAATGTGCAATATTTAATTAGATAAAATGTCACTTGTAATTTTCGAAACAGTGCTTAGTTTCTGTTGACAGAAACAAGGAAGCGGATGGGAGAGTCTTTCTCACTTTATGTCAGTGTTGTAAATCAATATTTTCCAAGTAGGATCCTGGAACGTTGCTAATGTATTAGGGTGTAGCCGATGACAACCTAAGTCGTTGCATAATGCTATTTGTATGTGAGATGTTGTCCTGGTAAAACAGTAGGGCTGCAGCTAAATATTTTTTTTTTCAATTAATCTACCAATTATTTTCTTGATTGACTCTTTGGTCAGATGGCATATTAACTGACTTTTACTAATCTTGTGTATTATATTTCTTATACACTGTAGGTAGTACTAAATAGTAGCATTCAGACTCATCTTGGAGTTAGACCTGTGTGTTAAATACCAGGGAAAGGAGCTGGCATGATTGTTCCTGTTTGTGTGATCCAATCTGTTGGCAAAAGATTCTCCTTGATTCGTGAACAGAAATGTGACTGACTGTGCGGAGGTGGATGAGACACTACACCAACTGGTTGGGCAGTTATGGAACACAATTTTCAGAGTAAAGGACTGTAATTAATGCAGGCACAGGCAAGAGTGCAGACTGTCCATCCACAACATAAGCTATCATTAACAGATACTAGAATAGTTTTGCCTAGTTTAAATGAATGAAAGAAGTACAAAACACCATGGCATCAGTTCTCCCTCAATAAGTTTCTTTCGCATCATTTGTTGAGTTGTGTACAACATATAACCCTTGATATTCCAAGGGGTATGGTTCCCCAAATTCCTTTTAAAAATGGGCATATATACACTGGGAAAGTGGAATTATTGTGGTGCTTCTACAGGCATTTGAAATGGATGTCTTTACAGAGGGTCTGGTTTTGGAAGGAGCGTAATATAGTAGAACTGAGGGTAACAGGTGTAGCGCTGAGCTCCCGGGCTTTGACAGAAGAGACGGCATGACTGCTGCCCTTGCAGTACAGGCAAGGTCATTCTGCCATTTCCAGTGTAAGCTGGGAGGGAGAACGGGCAAGCTGCAAAGTGTGATGACAACATTGTTATGGGGATGGAGCTACAGGGGGTAGAAGAGGAGAGGAATCTGATCATGACCTATATGACCTATTTTGATAATCTTGTGTTTTCTCAATCTCTCCTTTTAATAATCCAACCAATCATATGAATGTCTTTCTGATTACCACATTACATACAGTGTTGCCCTTTCATCTGCTACAACCTGCTTTCCTTTTTCTTTTTTTTACAGTTTTTTTCACAGGGGTTTTAATTAGGGAGTTAATGGGGCACCCCATGGCCTTAAGGGTCAAGGCACTAGTGTAGTCCATCAGAAGTGCTTATAAAAAAAGTCAAAGATTTCTAAAGCTATTTCTTAGAAGTCTCCTATGGAAGAATTTGGGGGACTATGTCTGATTTTTTTCAGTACAGTGTTATTGGATCTGTCACTAATCTCTGATGTTTGTTTATGTAAAGATCAGGTACATTTTTTTTAAATGTATGTTCATAATCTGTTTCCCTGCACTTAAGTTAATCAAGCTCAGTAAATTAATGAATGGTTTGGCATAAGTGAACAGCTTCATATTGTCAGACAGTGTGTTATTCATTGGAGTTCATCTCAAGTGTGCAGCAAACTTGAAAAAGAAAAGGATCATGCAAACAAGATTCTGATTGAAAACATACTAAATTTATTTTAATAAAATATAAAAATGTTGGTGCTCAAGCTGCTTCCTGGTTGGCTTGCTGTTAGCATGCTAATTACATTATATTAATAGCTGACTATTTTTGGCTGTTGCCAGGTAGGTTGATCATTATGCTGCCCATAACCGCTACATGCTAGCTTCTTTGACATGTTGTTAGCTGGTTATTAGTTTGGATGGTGTTAGCTGATGACAGTAGCTAGTGCTGTTGTATACATGAACACAACCTGCTACGGAGGCCTATGTTGAATGTGTGTGGGTGCTGGCAAAGATGGTGGGGGGGTGGTTCTGTGGGCCAGCCACTGTAGTTCAGCCTACACGGGTACAATGTACTATAGACAGAAGACCTGGGTCAAGCTGCTGAGGATCTGCTCTTCTTTAAGGTGAGAGTAGGATTTAAAGACAGCTTAAAAGCCAGGTCAGGGCATGAGAGGTGTCGCTGTCAGAGGGCCCAGTGGATTGATGACAGCAAAGCCTGATCAGGGCATAATGATTAAAAGATCATTTGACATGATTACTAAAATTCCATAGAGACACTCACCCAACTTTTTACACATATTAGTTCATATTGACATCTGACAATTTAGTTCTATAAAAATGCATTAGCTTAAAACTGTGGAGTTCATGAAATTAGTGTTGGCACTTTCTAGCAGTTTTCAATAGTGATTAAGCATAGAAGGTGTTTGGTGAGGTGTGTTGGTCCACGTTTATTGCTTTACATTGAATGTACTTTGGCTGCCTGCACCCATGAATGTTCCACAATAATGTCCATTTATCCCACTTTCTGTTTTGTTTAGCCGAAGAATGAAACACAGACCTGCCAAAACTACGGAATACACCTATTTATTTAGTAGAGGAATTTAACAGTATAATACAAAATTTGAAATATGTCATTCATATATACTCATTACGACACCCACTACAGAAATAATGTGTCTATAGTGCTATATATTAAGGTAAAACTGCACCAAAATACATCAGGAATAAGTGGACATCATTGGATAGTTAAAGACTTGCAGGTTATATTTTGGCCACTGACAGATACCACTGACAGAAATTAAATTCTAATTTAAAAAACCCATTTTAAGCCCTAGAGCACAACAAATGTATTTGGTTCAAATGTATGAATTTCATAATAGGTTTTCCTCTTTCTCCTACTCATTTAATCTCCCTTACAATTCTTTCCATGGCAAGCCCAGAACTGTAATCACAGTTCCTTTAACAAGATGGCACTGTTGCTTAGCTACTGGGCTATTCACAGACCCTGAAAGGGTGATGGGAAGGCAGGGCTTCATCCCCCCCCTCCTACCACGAGACAACTGTGAATGCAGCAGGGCAAGTAGTCGTGGTGGATGCACTCTATTGGCTTCTCAGTGCTGCTGCTAAAGTCACAACCCCGACCGAGCCTGCACTGCCTGTACCAGTGTATTTCTGTAGCTGCTGCCGCTGCTGCTCTCCCTCCCCCTTAAATGGTGTGGGCAGAGTGGGATGGAAGACTGCATTGGAAACCTTTTCATGGAAATGGTCTTTGCTGTTGGTATCGCTATAGCACCATTCTGGTGACAACAACATGCCGTTAAAATGGAAAAGCGGTTCTCCTGTCAGCTGGAAATTCCCAGTGCCAGTCCTTAAGACATCCAGGTCCTCACCCCTTTCGCCTGCCTACATGTGAGTAAGAGTTAAATAGCATTCACATTATATACCATTGTGGCAATGTATATGGAGATGGATTTGTTAGCCTTGCAGTTTTGGCAATTTTTTTTGTAAATTATTGTGACACCACAATTTTTTGATGCAGCCCTAATTAGGCAGAATGCGATTGAGTCTTGTGGTGTGTCAAGAGATTTGCCTTGTCCAGCATGCATTTTATGGTTCATTGGCAGAATGCTTTGCTCTTGGGCAGAAGGACTCATTTCGCAGCAAGTCTGAACATGGCAAGCACCGCGTCCCCGACTCTTGCCCTCTCCCTGTGGCTATGTTTATTTGGGAACAGGGACTCAGCAGCTTGGGAGGAGCCTGCTTTTGTCAGGATGTCTGGCGTGCCCTGGTTTAGAAGCTATTGTCATCTGCTACTGTTCAGGAGCGGGGGGGAAGGGTAGAATGGAAGTGCTTCTCACAGCCTCTCGCCATCCCCTCTCTTTGCCCCTTTTATTCCCGAGCTCTGCTGAAATGGACAAGTGTCTTGTTTGACTTTTGAACAGTGACATGGCTTTGTCTGACAGAGAATGAGAACCAAAAACTTGAAAGAAAAAAAAAAATGAAAAAAACCAACAACCTAGTTTTCATGGCAAGCTAATAGGCTAGCTCATAGCCTAAAGGTAATTTCATAGGCTAACAAGGCTTACTCGGATGTTATTTTTTATTTTTTTCAAAATTGGATTTATGCAGACTCTAGTTATCATGCAGCTTTACTTATGAGGCTAAGAGCTTAATTTAGCTTGTTTTACAGAAATATTTATTTTGAATATTACTGCATCACAGCAAGAGAAATCTAAGCTCTTACATTGCTTTTTTTGCATATATCCCTATAAATGTCTTGAGGGAAATGGTTTGACATCTGCGGCATGGCTAATCCTTAATGTACAAAATATGTTTATCATAAAGTCTCTACCTTCCTAGTTAACCTTAGGAAGTCTTGGCTAAATGGTGTCATTTCGTAAGCTTTGTAAAAAAAGGACATGATGAATGCTTCACTATTGGCACTATTGACTTGGTAATTGTGGTTTTAATCTTTATTTAACCAGGGTAGTTTAGCTGGAACGCCCTGCTTCAAGCACAGCCAGACACACACATTCAAAACCTGGAAGGTGTCCAGCACAACCACAGTCTTATCTGTTGGCCACTGAGCAGCTCCTCTGGAGCAGTTATGGGTTAAGGGCCTTGCTCAAGGGCACCTTAGTGGTTGGAGGAGTTGATGGGCACTCACAGGTTTTTATCTCCCTCACCCACATTTATTCTGTAGCTTTGCAGTTGTTTTGCATCATTGGTTATACTGTGGCATAGGATCTGTAATTGGTCAATGTATGTTTAGTAAATGATTTAGTTGAATTAGTCGCTAAGACTTAACTAAAATTGCAATTCAAATGACCATCTTGTCCATGAACCATTGACAAATTCCTGCATGTCAAGTAATTGTTGCAAGATAGGGCATTTTTGGGAAATTTTTGTGAATTTCTATTTTATATCTCAGAATATTTAATCTTGATATATCATCTATTTTTGCCAGTAATATTTTTGGCTTTGTGGCTGTTTATTTCAGAAGACTTCCTCTTTAATAAATCGTCCTTTCAATGTGTTTAAAAGTGACTTGTGACTATATATTCTCAGTAAGTGCTGGTATCTCCTCCTGTTACAGCATTAATTAAGACCCAGCCAGAGACTGTATGAACAGTATTTACTTTATTTTCGACACTTGACATTGTATAAAAGCAAGAAGAGGTTCTTCACACACCAGCATGTCAACATGCCTTTTTAAGGACTATGAAATCTCTCGCTGAAAGAGCATGGATGAGACTACATCAAGTGGTTGTGGTGGGCGCTTGCATGTCTTCATCTCAGATTGTGTGCACACGCTGGCAAGTGAAGCATATTCAAGCCTTGACGCTCCACCTTACTCTGCCCAGAGTGGCCCTGCCCCACCAGACAACTTACTATTTTGAAACGTGTATATTGTAAGCTGTGTTTTCAGGCAGGCTGATATTGGGCCCCCAATTATAGGTTAGTCTGTGGTCAGGGAGAAGTCACTCTTTATAGGCCCTTTGAGTGGTGCCTGTGTCCCCTTGGCTTTAGAGACATTTATAACTTGCTGTGCTGGTAGGCTAATCTTTGTTTATGTTCCCAAGCAGCAGAATGATGGAGGACACAGGAGAGAGAGAGAGAGAAAGAGAGAGAGAGAGAGAGAGAGAGAGAGAGAGAGAGTTCTTGGAATATCTGACATATATGATGTGTAAAGAATTCAGATTTGTTTGCACATTGTGCTTGCCACCCTAACCTATTTATAGACTGCTGAACTGCATGTGGTGCAGATGTCATGCTAGCAAGGAATGGTTAACGTCCACAGCCAGTATGGCCCATGCAATAATCTTCAGCTCAGTAAAATGTCATTGGGTTTATCTTTCATTCTGCAAAAAAGTCCTTGAAAAATGAAAAAAAGAACGGCATGCCTCATCTTACAGTGGTTCAGTACTAAGCACTTAATATGTGTGACTGCTGTCTTTAGTAATCACCTCTCAGAGGCGTCATGGTGAGCCAGCAGCCTTCACAGCCGCAGAGCCGGTTCAATTCCAGGCAGGGACCTTTAGAAGATGTCATACCCCCTTTCTCTCTCCCCATGTTCACTGTCACTCTTTCTCAACGGTTTCATTAGGGCAAAATGCTAGAAAAACAATCCTTCTAAGAAAATGTAAAACACAAGTCACATCTTGCAGATTTTGACCTTATCTTTTGCTGAAGCACTCTAGAGTCCAAAAGTGATACCTGCTGCTGTCTCTTGGTTCTTAGGATTGAAATGTATAGTTTTTGGTTTGAAGAGCAACCTCCTCTAAACATGCTGGCTGCTCATAAGATTGTTTTAACACAGTCTTTAGAAATGTCTCTCAGTTGAAGCCAGTGTGACCAGATTAAACTCCATACAGATTGTACAGCTATGGGTAAAATGAAAGCTTTAAAAATCTGACAGATTTTTTTTTTCCAGCATAGACGCTTCACATGTCTCATGTGGCTGTCAAATACTTCTGCTGCTGCTGCTGAATCCCATTTGCTACTGCTACTGTATGAGATGTTTTTTTCAGTCTTTGAGGTAAATGGTTAATTAGCTAACAGATGTTTTTTGAAACCTATTATGAACCTGGATTCATTTTGTTCGATCAATTAAACAGTTCAGCTATTCTAAAATAATCAGAACAAAGCCGATTTGACAAATGACATCAAACTAAATAAGAGCTGGTTTTGTGCTGGAGGAATTTCCACTGCTGACAAAAAGACATTTTTCATGCTTAAAACAGTGGCATTACACTTGAGGATCTAACTAGATATATCACAGTGTGATCTATGTGTTAATTGGACCCAGTAAGGGGATGATATGCCAGAAGAGATGTTTCAACTACAAAGCTGTTCTTAGCCAACATGCTCTATGATTGTACTCTTAAGTGCAACTGCAGTTGGACTGCAAATTTACACATAAATGTATAGATGACAGCACAGTCTTAAAGTGGAAATGGACAACTCCATTATTCTAATGCCATTGCATTGTGCAATCAACATTTACTTCATAAAAGGTTTAAGCAAAACACTTGTCTTTGCTTGTACCATACATTATTCAGATGCATATTTGAATATACATGATATGTGTCCTTCAGGGCTGTTGTCAGAAACTATTGATGTCACCTGTGTTTTTATTCTGAGATGTGTTGATTTCTCCATTTTGATGCTTAGCAGAGACTCTAGAGGTAAACTGAAACCACCTGCTCTTAAATGAAGATTGAATGAAGAATTTTCATTGAACATTTTAAATGAGCTTACTTAGGAGTAGTTTTTTTGTCTTTGTTGTCGTTTTGCTGTTTTTCTAACAAGGATAACCCTAACCCTTTAAGCCCATTTGGGCTATTTTTCCAAGGTGGGGCTTTTAATTTACCTGTCCGACCTTTTAGAATGGACATTAAGTTCTTGCTGACTTGAGGCCATTTTGTACAAAATGCAATAGTCACCCAGGGATCATTTATTTTCATTGAAAGGCCAGAGGGGAGGCACAGGCAGTCTGGCTGGCAGAGCATCAAGTGAGTGCAGTCAGGTGAAACTGTCATGTCTGAGCTCATCTCACACACATACACACACATATACACACACACACACACACACACACACACACACACACACACACACACACACACACACACACACACACACACACACCCCTACTCAAAGCTGAGCTGTGATGAAGTTTGGTGGAGTTTCACCACACGGTTGACCAGTCAGTGGCTGTCGTTATGACAAAAATAAAACAAAAAAACACTTGAACTTGAACTCCCTCCTCAGATGCATCATATCAGATTCACCAGGCCCCTGTTAAGATTTGAGAACACGATGTAGAGTAAGATTCAGATCCCAAAGATAAGTGTGTGACATGTAAATTGAATAATAGTACTGCTTGCTGGACAAATCTAGTTGTGTTACTGTCCAGAACATTTGGCCAAAAAATCTGTTACTGCAGGCATTAAGACTGGATTGGAAAAGCAGATCTGTATCCAGTCTACAGCACAGGTTCCCCAAACTCCTATTAGAGTAATTCTGAGTCCTGACCCCATCAGCAGGTCGGGTCAGGGCTACCTCATTGGCAGTTGCACCTTGTTCCACTCGGTTGCTTTGCTTTTTCACAGAGGTGCAATGTTTCTCCTACTTCATAGCTGTATATTGTAAGTACAGAAGTTGCAAATAATTGGCCCCACAAACTGCAATATTGCTGACCCATATGATTATGGAAGGATCTGCAATTAATGGTGCATTTGTGTGTAGATGGTGACAGATTAAGCTCCTTTGTATGCAAAGCTTTGTCTACTCATTTGAGACCAGGCAAAATTATGCTGACACTTCTTTTCCCCTATTGCTTTCACACATTTCTTGCCTATTTTTTTGTTTAGAATCTCGATTGATCCCCTGCTCAGCCTACATATGCTGAATAATTCCACATATCTTCAGTGACTGTACAGTCCAGCGTATTTTGTAGCTATTTCAAAAAAACGATTATGCAAGCTTTCTTAACAAATTAGTATTATTCAGGCTGTCCTTTCGGTTCACACATACGCAGCTGGGTCGTGTTCCTTCTCACAGCATCCTTCAGGTTGATTAAGCATTTGGTACATGTTGACAGATTGTCTGCTCCACCCACACGTTATGAAGCTTGTTTGGTTTAACCACTTGTGGTGCTCGTTGAAGCTCGGTGTTTGAAATTCCCCAACCCTTTTTGATGTACAAACCTTGACCTTAAAGTGCTCTTTGCTTAAAAAGTGTAATTACAGACTCACTTTGGCGCACACACTACTAAGGTTATTAGCAGCGATGGGAGCAATTATGTTGAGATCATAAATAGTTACTCTTGGACAGAGTGAGCAGCAAAATACGTTGGAAATTTTTGATAGTTGTCTTTCTATGCTAAGAATTGTGAGGAGGCTGTAGCAGATGCAACACAGTCAAGCAACTTGATCAGCAAACACAGAGGCTTCATCCAATTCACATATCTGTCAGCATTTACAGTACTGTGTGACACCCTGGGTGGTTATTTTCTCCTTTTCTGTTTCCCATTTTGCATTTTTCACTGCACTTCTACTGAAGCACATAAAGACATCCTCTCATGTGTATTTCCATTTTTTTCAATACTGTAATTTCTGTTTTTCTTCTAATTTTAGAAACCTGTCAAAGTTACCAGTTTCCAAGTTTCCAACAGTTCAATTAAAACCTACAGTTTTCATTATATTCCACTTAATTTCAAAATACCATGAAGGATTTCCAGGTTCTAAAAGAGTAACTTGTAAGTCTGTGAATAGGAACTATCCATTCAGTTGGTTAAGCTGGAGTAACTATTAATTAGGGAAGTGCCAATTTTCATCAGAATGAGCAGAGCCAACAACATTTGTCAGACACGTGGGTCACAGATGTTTTGAAATAGTCTGGTAAGTGATCGCTTCCTTCTTACTGGAGCTCTATGAATGGAGGAAAAATAAAATCAAGTATCTCAGTTGAATATGGCTCATTTTTGCATTTCTGTGCATTAAGAATGGCAGCATTCATTACGAAGATGAACATGTCCACATTTTCACATTGCAATCTATCCACTGGACCCGTTGTCACATTTTAGATGCACCAAAGTCCGTTTGATGGAATAGAGCTGGTATGAGAGAAGAAGACCCCACAACTACTTTTCCCTGTCCTACTGCTTCTCGCAGTGTGTGTGTAGGGGAACAGGAAACGAGCACAGCACCCAATTCTCTGAAATGTTGAGAGAATTTATAATTTTTGCCTCTCGGTTGTTAATTTTTCAGGTGAGTTGAAGTAAAGTGTTGGCGCTGCAGGAAAGGTGGAGAAGCGTGAAAAAATGGGCAGCTGCTGAATTGAGGCATATTTGTATAGTAGAAGATAAAAACCAAACCTGAAGGTGAAAGGTATCCAATGGGTGGTTGATGTTAATTTGTGACCGTCCACAGTTAAGTTTTATAAAAGTGGAATGTATCAGATTACACAGAGGGTTCTATTTTCTCCATGACTACAAACAGCACTTGAGCATTACAGCGTCATAAGATGTTTTTTCTCCCCAGGAGTAGAAGCTGTTCAGCATGTAGCTTTATTGCATTACTGTGCTCAGTGACTGAGAAGACTCTTCAGTGTAGGTGTCTGTCATTGCTCGGCTTGCTAGGACAAATGGGGATTTCCCTCCTGACTTCACTCGCATCACTTCAGAGGTTTTCAGAGAGTTGCCCTTGTTTTGTTTCCGTGCACCTTGTCACCTCTCTTTTGCCTCTCTATTTTCTATGTGAGTAGTTTGGATTCAGCTGCCGGAGTGCATGTTTTGAGAACAGCAGCCAGACCTGTAGGAGTCTTGTGATCTCTTTGTCAATGGGGCAGAGGTATCGTTTTTGTTTTTTATATATATACACAGTATAAGATGTTAGTGTTGCTCTTTTCTTGCTGCCCTGCCAATTTCACTGCTGCCTCATTGTCTGTCTTTTTTTGCTCTCAGGCTCTTCCTGCGTTCCTGTTAAAATGGTGTCACGTTAGTTCACTGTAGCTGTAAGCAACTAGCAAAATTCTATGAAACTTTTAAATGCCTGCGTAATGCATTTTGGGCCAGAATTAGCCCAAGAAAAATTGACTGCAATCCATTTTGCATTAGCAATATACACTCTTTGGGATTTATGGCTTTTTATTATTATTTTTTTTTTAAAAAGGATATCTCTTATTTCTAAGATATTTTGCTCCAGAACCCATGACTTTGGTCTTTTAGATGTTCAGAACTTAAAATAGATTAAATTAGTTTCTATCGATGCATGTGCATGATGCATATGACAAAACCAATGGCCCAGGGCCAAGTGATTGGCCAGTTACTGATGTGGCATGTGGCATGTTGATGCTAAAAGAAAGTTCAAAACCACTGTAAATCTGCTCATACATTATTGTATGTAGACCCAGAATACTACAACAACATGGGAGCCACTACAGATCTGCCATCTCTTGTCTTGCAAAAAAATAATCTAATGTTCTTTCTCTCACTCTTCTATCTTTCCCTATTTGCTAGAATCGTATTATAAATGGATTAATTGTGGAAGAAAAAAAAAAAAAAACGTAGTTTCATTTGCCAGGCCAATGAACATATACGAAGTGGCAGTGAAACTGATCTACTGGCCAAGTCAGCCAGTGGTGAAAAAATGTTACATTGGACACCAGCAGAGTTATAGTTCTTTTTAGTTTTTTGAAATACATTTTGAGCCTTTTTGAGCCTTTTTCTATTATGTCACAGGACAGCCGTAGATTATGACAGAAAAGGGGGAAGAGAGATGGGGGGCGACCTGAAAAACAAGTGTCCACAGGTTGGAATCGAACCTGTGCAGCTACTAAGGACTCAGCTTTATATATGGGGTGCACGCTCCACCAAGTGAGCTATCAGTGCACTCAGGGTTATACTCTGTTAATCTTTTAAGACCCAAGCCAAGCTGACTTCAGCTTCCTGAACTGTCACTGGTGGAAGGATGTTTGTAAGCTTTCCTCTGATTTGACGCGACTGGATAGACTGCCATCCTTGTTGCTTTGCTGCTTCTTTTTCAATCCTCCAACTTCCTCCTGTGCTTCTTAACATTTTCATTCAACCCCATTCTTTCTTCTAATCCTGTGTAAATTCTTAATGGTTATAAATAAAGGTAGCTTTAACTTTCACTTACTTGCTAATAGAATCTATAGCATTCCTGAAATATGTCCTTTACATTTTTAGCAACATATTTTCTGGTGCTTGTCAGAGAAGAAGACATGAAATGGATGATGCTGGGAGAGCAAAATGATCTTGAGTGTAAACATGAGTCGCTGCTGTCTGATCTAATTACAGGTCTTGTTTTTCCATGGGTGCTAGTTAGATACTACGAGTACTCATGTCTCATGCCCATCCCAAGTATGAAGCCATGTCGGAGGACGGAACAAAGTCATGTCGCAGGCGGAATGATGCAGCCATGTGCGCTGGAATCAAGTAGTTGGATCACGGATTGGTGTTTTTATTGAATTCAAAGATGGAGTACTTTTATCTTTTTCTGTTATCAAATATTTCAGACTTAACCTGTGGTCACTGTTTTGTATTTGAACGGTTTGATGAAAAACAGATGAAATTGGAGCTTTTTGAGATGATTTAAATTTCCCCTAATTTAAGGCCTCAGGCCTAAAAGTATATCTGCATCTCAGGCACTGTTTTGTGGTGTTGAATTGTGGTTGCGTCATGGATACCAAATTAGACTCTGACATTTGTGAAACATTAAACTCATAAAAACTAATTTTAATAGTTTGTTTGGACAGAACTGTTTTTAATCCATGTTTCTGAAGGTTCATCTTAAATGCACAGTGAATGTAACTTCTGCTGCTATGGGTCTCTTGGTGAGAAACGATGAAAACAAAAGGTGTAGTTTGATGACACTGTGAAGTAACATGGGATCATGGGAGTTGTTGTCTTCATGATGAAAATCTGACTTTTGTTGTGTCTTTCCTCACTCTATGACGTATCATTTGATGTTTCTCTGGAAGTTATAGCAACATGTATAGAATATTTCTGGGTTCGAACATTCAACTCAACAAATTATATAACAAAGTTATAGTTGTTTTAGGCATTTTAATGAAGAATTGTGCATATTACAACTTTAATTTAAGTGTATTCATCTTAACTTCTTTTCCTCTTTTTTTTGTTGTTTATAAAGACAAAAAAAGTGGACATAATACAGACCTAAAATAAATGCATAATACACATATTATGTCATATATTCTGTGATGTTTTTAGTTAAATGTTTTTTGGATTGGTCATTGCTGAGCTGCAGTAATGCTTTAGTCATCATTATCTTCAAACATGACACGGATGCAGCTAGAGATTTGCTCTCTCTGTTCTCTGGTGTCTATGGGAAGAGCAGAACTTTTATGTGGGATGCTGTAGCTGTTGTCTTCTTTGTTTCGTTCCGGCAGCCACCAACACTCCTTTGTGGTTTGGACAACCCACTCTCTCCTCGCTGCCTGTCCGACTTACCACCTGACGGGGTAAATGTACCAGTACATTGCCTGTGCTGTGTGTCAGTGTGATTGTGACTACTGTCTTAAGCCCTGCCAGTTTCTCAGCGTTTAGTGGTGGTGCTCTCAAATTCCTGCTAGACTTGATCCACGACCATCTCCTTGTGAAATGTACCTTTCTCCCAATATCATCCTCTCTCATCGCCATTTTAAAAATTATACTTTAAGTATTAATCATCAAGATTTGTATGTATTCAACCATAAGCATGTGTAGCCTAGATCATAGAGTTGTACCTACTTTTCTTTACCTATTGTGGTACCAAAAATCTGTTTCTTGTGCTTATTTTGTCTTTGTTGTTGGTGTATCGTCATTCCTGCTCCTCAAATCTTGTACAGCATGTGAAAGGAATGACAATTAGATTCAAGCTGACCCTTTATTAATTTTTACCTATCATATCCCCCAAATGTCTTTGGCCTAATCATTAAAGTCTCGAAAAAAGACCGCAGTTGACTGTTAGTCGGCTGAAGTCTTTGTTGTGTGTTCAAGTGCAAAGATGTGAGGCAATAGGAGGTGACAAACGTTTGATCAGTCTGCCTTTGTTGGCTTTGGGGTCAGCTCAGAGTATCAAATTTTCATCTCACAGCTTCTCAGATGAAGTGGCAATGTAACCTTTTGCTTTCAGTAAGACTAAACACGTCAAAATGCCTGACTTTCTCTCTGGTTTTCAACCTCAATGACTTTTCTGATGAGATTATGCAGCCAAAACATTGGCTGAGGTGTTTATAGTGTTGGGAGTAAATGATAAACTTTTTTCACCTCCATGTGACCATAGCATATTGTGACTCACATCTTTGCACATAAATATAATGCATTTCCAGCATGATTTTCTTTTTTTTCATACTGCAACTAAAACAAAAGAGGAAAAACAACCCAGCATTCTCATTCAGTCTGCGGAGTTGATCATCACTATTATAGTTCCTTTTAAAGATAATTATCAGAAGCTGGACAGTTTGATATCAGTGTGCACATTTGGACGGGGGACCTTCCATTCTCTGTTTACAAACAAAGCAGACTAAAGCAACAGGTTGTTTTGCTTTTACATAAATTATTTGTTTTTTGTTTTTCTTCACAAACTAAAACCACAAAACTTGCAGCTTCAGACTGTTATATAGAAGTGGCTTTTATAGGGCCCGTACATGCTATAAAATAGTTTGTTTTAATAAAACAAATAATAAAATCCTCTCATACTGTCCATTGCTGCAGCACCTCTATTCACCCTCTGTCTGAAGGCTACGTTTTAGTGCCTGTCTCTTTAAGGCCTCCCTATCGAAAAGTCCTGTCAGCTCTGATTGGCCAACTCTCACAGGCCTGAGCAGGCACTGTCCACTGTGTTTCTGCATCAGCATGGCCAGTGTTTTTTTTTTTTTTTTACAACTGTGGCTGTGCTGGGGGCATTGTTAAGGGCGGTGACCTTATAGTTATGACATCACAACCTTAGGCAAGCCCTGACAGCTTGTTTGAAAGCAGTCTCTGAATACAGGCTGTATGAATTCTTAATGGATTCAGAATTTCTGCAATACCTTTGCAGTATTTATGTACTCCTAGACCTGCTCTATAATGAAGGAAAAAATGTAAATCTCACTTTCTACAATATGGGACTTTTTAATGATGCTTTGTCTTACTAAGTTATAGAGGGTTGAATTGGAAATGTTTGCCAGGTTGTGTCCCCTTTGGTTGCTGCTGTTGTTTATCTTATGGCTGAATAATAGAGGTTAGCATTTAGATAGAAATAACGTAAATCCTTAAAATCATTGACCTGGCAGAGTATTGATTTAGTCATTAGTGTGAGTCTTTATGGCCAAATTTCTGTCTAGATGTGTCCTGTTGTAATGACACTAATTAAGCATCAATTCTCTTCAATCCATTTTTAAATTTTAGAAGGATCTTCTTCACTTTCTCAATATAATTTTTAGGGTTGTACCGATCCGATCACGTGACTCGGAAATCGGGGCCGATCACGCCACTGAAGACTCGATCGGGACTCGGACGTTACGACCCGATCAGAGATCGGTTTTATATATATTTATTTAGTCATTATTTGTATTAGATTGTTGATATATGGGCTATTGGTGATTCAAAATAAAAAAAATAAAATGAGTATTTACTACCACCGTTTACGACATGCGCATGCGCAGAAGACCAGCACGCCAGTTTGTTTTGAAGCGGAGTGGCGAGTTGTGGCGCACCATGTCTGCTGTGTGGAAGTATTTTAAAGTGAGTGACGAGAACGATGCAGTTGCAAACTGTCAGATATGTAAATTTGGGATATCGAGGGGTGGTAAAATATAATAAAAAATAAGGGACACCTTGGATAGTTTTCTTCGATCTTTTTAATTTTTTAAATGTATTATAAGAGTATCGGATCGGGACTCGGTATCGGCAGATACTCAAAAATCAAAGGACTCGGACTCGTATCGGGGGCAAAAAACCCTGATCGGAGCATCCCTAATAATTTTCATTTATAACATGAAAATGTTAGGTAGACATACAAGTATGTGTTTTCTGCTGGATCTGGTCCAATTTCAACTTCACTGATCCTACAAGTCTTTCAATATTGATTGATTGGTGGTGGTGGAGAGTGCTGTCGAACACATTGGGTCAAAATCTCCTACAGGTGCTCTATTGGGTTAAGATCTGGGGACCAGAAAAGCATAAAGGCCAACGCATATGATTCACATCATTTTCATTCTCATCTTTCAATCTTTCAGTGAGTCCTTGTGCCTTATGGAAGAGACTGCTCCCATCAGGATTGAAATATTTCATCATAAGATAAAGGTGGTGACTCAGAACAACTGTGTATTGATTGGCAGTCTCTCTTCCCTCTAAGGGACAATAGGACTCAAACCCCCAAACCAAGCCAGCAAAATGCCTCCCACAGCATAACAGCCACTGGATCCCCTCACTTCAGGGGTCAGGCATTCAGTCTCGCACCATTCTTCGTGTACACAGTCTGATACCGTCCTGCATTAACATTCTCAGCAGTGCTGCAACTGCAGATTATTTTTATTACCGATAAATCTGCAGATTATTTTCACAATTGATTGATTCATCGTGTAGTGTATAAAGAGCATTTTTCACAATTTTTGACACATCACGATTTCTAAGAGCCCAAACTGATGTCTTCAGATTGCGTCTTTTGTCCAACTAACAGTCCAAAACCCAAAGATTCTTCATTTGCTATGGTAACAGAAAGGCACCAAGTCCTTACTTATCCTTACCTTTATTGTAGAAGCTGGAACCAGCAAATGTTCCACTTTATTGTTTGAAAAATGACTTCTTTTCTTTTAATGGACTGATGGGTTAATCAAGTAATCATTGCAGCTTTTCCTTTTGCCTTCTTAAAATAAGAAAATAAAAATGGAACATTTCTTATCATGATCTTTTGTCAGAATCCACCAATTAATAACAACATACTGACATCTCTTTCTGATCCGATGTGTCATGGTGTGCTACCTATAAAAGGATTAAAAGGTAGAGCACATTAATTTCATACGTAAGGAAGAAGTGTGGCTTTAACAGTAGCCTGACAAACATTTTAAACTGAATCTAAAAAAAGCTATGTTTTATTTAGTGCGTCGTCCCCTGAAAGCACAGGGGACATTTACTTACAAATGGTAAAAACCACTCTACTAAAAATCAAGTGTTCATCCAAGCATTGCTCGATTTATATAAAAGGTCCACCCAAAAACGATTAGTCCTCTGAATCTGACAAGCACTGCCTGCTCATGGGCCTGTTTGAAGACACACATTTACTGTCATGCTGAGCCAGACATTTTTGTAAAAGAATATTTTATCAAAACCAGGCCAATCTTCATCTGAAAATGAACGGCTTTTAAGTCTTAGATGCTACTTCATTGACTGTTCCTTCATCTCTGTATGTTGCACGGAAATTAGTTGTAATATTTTAAGCTTCATTTGTACTGACTGTGCGAAACGCAGATCTTCTGTGGGCCACTTGAAGATTGAGACACTTTTTAAGTCAAAGCCCCACCATTATTATCCGTCCTTTTGGTGTTCCATTAACTTCACCATCTTACTTTAAAATACTGTTGTGCCCGCCTCAATTCTTGCTGTAAGAGATCGGTTGTTTCATAGTCTTTAAAAAAATTCCTTAACAAATTGCACTCTCAACACCAAAGCCAGCTTTTTTTTTGTGGAGGCAGCAGTCTCGCATTTGAAAGCAGTAACAATGGAATTTGCCATTAAGTCAAAGCAGTGCAATCAACATTGTTTGATCTATGATATAACCTTTAGAGACAAATATATCGTTTGATAGCAGATGATAAATGCTTGGCTGATTTTGTTGATCCACAGACTGTTATAATATTTTACGCAAATGAGCTTTAGTCTCTAATGTCAGTTTTATCAGCACAAAATGTACCCATATCCCCAGAGTATCCCCCTTGGGGCTCTGAGTCACATTTGCCATCCTTCCACGTTCATTCTCTGTGGAGCAGTTAAGGACTTTTACGTTTTAGCCAGACTGTCCTGGAGCACGGGAATAGCATAAGAGTTGGACTATATGGATGAGAAACACTTGTATATCAAGTTCCCACAGTGCAGATTTTGTCCTTAGGCCGGCGAAAGGCTCAATAAACAAAATTTAGTTTTATTGTAGAATCTCTGGATTAGGAATCGGTTACAAATCAAAAAGTTTTCTCTTGTTTTTTTTCTCCCAGAGGGCTGAATACTCAAAAATATCTGTCCATGTGTTGCATTTTCATATTTAGTCACAGGTCTTTTGGAAACTAATGATCTATTTAGTGCCGTGCAGCCAATTTCCAAATTCTGTACTTTAATTTCATGTCCCCCTTTAGCTCCGCAATGTGTTGTATCATCGCTCTGTGTGGTTATTCCACAACCATTGGTGTCCTGAATGAGTCAGAACACCGAGTATCATCACATGTAAAAAAGCATTATGGACTATTAATCAATAAGCCTCCACAATAATTTTAGTTTTAATACATTTTAAAAGTGTCCCCGTAGAGCATCAGCTTGAACTGAGTCATTTCAGTTTCACCTCCTTACTTATTTTTGCAGATACTTTGGATTAATAACTGTTCTCTGTGATCCACTTTTTATGTCTTGGGTCCTAAAGCCTTGCTGGTGGCCCCTAGAGGCCACAATGTTCATTATAACCTGCAATACAGCTTAGTTGGATGGAACAAATGCTGGTCCTGTGTATGAGGAAAGGCCATTAAAATTTTTATAGCTTATCTATTTGCTCCAAAATAGGAATGGTTCATCATCCAGGGAGAATGAATGTGTTCAGAGCATTCTCCTGAGAAACTGCTCTTTAAATTTTCATATTTGATATTATAGTGGTAAATGGCTGCATTTATATGCAGCTTTTATCCGAGTTGGAGACAGACACACACACACACACACACACACACACACACACACACACACACACACACACAGATTGCAGCACAGCCTCCTAAATGACATGGTCTATTGTGGCACTAAACTAAAGGTCAGGGTCTCACTGAATTACCTGGATTCATTCTGTGGGCACAGTGAAATCCGGCAAATAGTTTTTGACCAGACGGTGGCACCAGATTAAAGGTCAGGGGACCACAGATATGATTGGGAACAGTCTTCTTCTGCGTACCCTGAATATTCATGCAAGATTTCACAACACTCTGGCCAGCTGGTGACAAATCTTGCTTTAAATGTTAAATGGACAGACTGACAAACCAGCTAACATCACCATCCTCAGCCCCCACTGGCAACACATTTTCAGTGTTTTGGGTGTTTATACTTCATCTGCTTAAAACTGGTTTGCGCGCACACACACACACGTATATTGGCACAACATAACTGCATATACAAAGCAGTCACTGCAGTTTTAACTGAGTGGGTATTTCACAATTTACACCCTAGACGTTTGACTTCTAAAAGAGCATAGATAAGAGTCATATATATTACTAATGTTTGGGAGTAAAATGTCTGACAGCTAATGTTATCTACCCTGAGCTCCTGTTTCCAAGATGTTACTCAATACAGACACCTCGAGGAATTGCTTAGATTTTATGTGCATGTCTTCCTTTGTTTTTTTTCTACTACTGTAGGAAAATGTTTTTTCAGAGTAGATGGAGCTTTACAGTGGCACACAAAATTAAAGCTGAAAGCAGATACTCATATTTAAGACCACTGAGTGAGCTTACTGTAGTAAAGCGGGGGCGGTTAGTAGGGTGGAGTATGCCTTTGTCTCTTTCCTAGCCACAATTTTCCCAGCTGTTCCAGGCCTTGCAGACCTGCAACTTTTAGGTGACAATTTGTCTACAATTAGGCTATCACCGCCCAATATGTCCTTAAGTAGTGTCACTTTGAAAACTTCCCTGTCCTACTTTCCATAAGCTAAAATTGGATGCAAACACATGTTTTTGCTACCCCTTCTGAAGTAAAAACTTCTCTCCTGTTTCCTTAATAGATCCCTCGTGGAGGACGACGACGCTCACATGAAAGTTGCTCTGGGCTACGGTGATATGGGCATTTCTGCTCATCTTCAGGCATCAAAGACAGGCAACACTCGATTTTTCACAAGCAACACACACAGCTCAGTGGTTCTTCAGGTGAGAGTTCAGACACGTAGCGACAATGTCTCATGAAGAAGTGAATGTTGAGTCAGAATCGTCTGATAGCAATTTCTCCTTATTTGTCTTTTAGAGATGTTGTGAACAATAAATGCTCTAAAGTGCTGATAGCATTTTGGCGTGACAGTAATTCAGATTTCTTGTCACTGTTAAAATGAGACGAAGCTCTTCTGAAAATTCAAATTTCATCAAGACCCGCTACAAGACTACAAACTGGAAAATGTGTTTTTATTAAATGTCATTGCAGGTAAAAAAAAACTACATGGAAAGAGCTCATGAAGGGAATCAGAAGATACAATTTAATAGCTCAGATAATATTCCAATGATTAACCAAAAGCATTTGGGATTTAGTTTCTGCCTAATTTGATATGAAGAGTGAGCACAACAGGATTATTATAAACCTCTACTGATCAAGAATGTAGCAGAAAAGCTTTGATAGAATTAAATTAGTTCTTGAAGTGACCTACTTCCTTCCGTGTGTTTTGGAAAAAGGTTCATGCATATAGGATCGTATTGATAAAGAACAAACTAGAATCTTCTTGCATTGTAGCCACATTTCATATATCATGTCTTTTAAAAAAAACAAGAAAACAGCTCCAAAGTACAAAAGAACTGAATAATCTGTCAGAATTATAAGTGGAAAGTGAAACAGTTGATAATGATAATCAAGTAGAATTATTGTGCTTTCTGTAATATAAAATCGATATATTACAAAAACAGGAATTAAGAAAAATGGGTTTAACTACAAGTTATCAATGTCATCTTACATACAGTAGAGGATACTGTATTTCAGAATAAATTTCCTGTCTGCACTTGGTGGCTCCTTAAGTATGTCACGGCTGATTTGCATTAAGATCAACCAAAAGTTGCTGCAGTGGGTGTTGGTATGTCGCTGTTTCCTCCTGCCACAGCAATGGCTGCCCTTCGTCACCAGCCCTCATTTGAGATGAATGGCTGTCGGCTGCTTATGCTGCAAATGAATCTTTTGGTGTCAGAGCACAGTAAGGGAATGATAATGATTTTGCTAGGCCATCTGATCTTGTGCCCAGTAGCCACATTTAGTTAGTAGACTCAGCTAGCTGGTGCCGTTTGAATCCACCCACCTATAACTGGGCCATTGATGATAACAGGAGTTGTTGTAGTATTTTATGTATTGTATGTATTGTATGTTTTCTTCCCTGCATGCCATTAGGGGAGCTGTTGTGATCATGACAAATATGTTTCTTGTCATTTTAAAAAACATAAGTATCTTTGACCAAGTAGTGTACATAACAAAAAAAACATTACTGTCTGATCAGACAGGCCAGTTTGGGATATTTGTTACCAACTTGACCTAGGGCAAATCTCCTTAAATCTATTTACAGAGCCATTACAGAATGGGAATCTTTACCAAATCACATTATTCTAAAAAAAAAAAAAAAAAGAAAGAAATACGAGAGTTGCTTTCAAGAAAACATGAAAGATTACTCAACACGATTAACTGTATGAACAAAAAGTAGATTACGCATTTTGCTTGCTGATAAATGACTTAATGATTGATCTAATACATTGTATGTGTTGTCTGAATGTATATAGAGTATATAATTGTATGTTAAAATGTGTGATTCTGTGTCAGACTACAGGAAGCCTCGTTGATGTCATAGCGTTAACAGTAGAGTCTTTCCGGGTTTTAGGACTCATTACTACAGTACTCTATTGGGCTCCTAATAAATTAAATAATGGGACAGAGATTAAAGATGCATTTAACCTAACCATTTTCCCCATTTAATGCAGAAAGAATAAGGTGCTTGTCAATGAAATCAGGTGTGCAGATAAGTGAGTACAGTACACGTATGAAGAATGTAGTGAATACAGCATGTTTGAGGATATTGTGATTAAGGATGATATTTTTTGATTGATACATACTGAAATATGGAAGTATGTGATTGGACAGGAAATGCAGTTAAGCTGTAATACAGTGGCTGGGATTTGCAGATTTGTTTGCGTCTGCTCAGATGATCATGTAATTCCTCTAACTCAGAGGTCAGTTTCTCTGGAATAAAACCACTGCATAGTTCAGGTCCCAGTAACATGCATGTGTCACCTATTTCCTCCTCGTGTGTTAGGGATTTGACCAGCTGAGGATAGAAGGTTTACTATGTGACGTCACACTGGTGGCTGGGGACGGTGATGAAGCTTTCCCCGTACACCGCGCCATGATGGCATCCTCCTCCGACTATTTCAAAGCCATGTTCACAGGTGAGTCTACAAAGCCTGACCAGAACATCTGCTCAATAGTGGGTCAACCATTTTACTGGTAGCCATTATGCTGATCTTAAGCTTTGTTCTTGACGTGCTTGTTGTTGCTATGATTCATGCACTGATTTCTTTATATCTTCTTCCCTCTTGCACTGTATGCTCCAGTAAAGCATTTTTTATTCATGAACATATCCATGCTTATCATGTAATTTTGCCTCCTGAGAAATTATTCAAAATGACCATGTGCCCACATCCTTCCAGTATTGTGTGTCAGTGTTATGCATTCATGTTCATGGTCCTTTGTTGTTGTAATGAATGTGTCTTATAAGCCCGTTTCATATCCTTGGTGCACTATATGCAGAGGCGGAAGAACCTTGAGAACATGTAAATATCTGCAGATTGATTGTGAAGGGTATTTTTTAGGAATAGCAGATTAACTTTAAAATTTCCATTTTTTGAAATGGTAAATATTTCAAGGATGAAAAAAGGTAATTAAATGGAAGATTACTGTAATGCAGCAGGTTTGCTATTGCTTTTTTAATGGAAAAGTTAAGGAATGATGTTAACACAGATGTTGTCAGTTAAAGTGACCTCACTGCTTTGATTGGACCTTGTTTATTTTTCATGACTCAAGCTTTGATTAGTTATTTAGCACCCTATTCATTTGCATTACATTTTATATATACAGTGTGTGTGTGTATGTGTATGTATTGAAGTGAAAGGAATTGAAATGTTAGAAGAGTTGGTGGGGTTACTCTGAGTCTCATATCATGACTGCAGTGGAAGTTTGGTGATTTTAAAGTATATGATTTAAGATGAAGAAAGTCGTGCAATGAGAACAGACAAAGAGCTTGTTAAAGATGGAGTAAGGGAAAACCGGGCTGAGTGTGAGGGATAGCTCATTAGTGATAAGTGAGCTGTGTGAGCGTAGACGCTAAGTGATGGGATTCTGACTAAGACCTTCAATCCTTTCTCTCAACATAAGTCCTCTGAAAATGAAAACAATGCACTGACTTTTACACAATGAGGCATCTGAAAGAACTAATGCATTTTTTTATTTTCAGCTTAAATGAATATGTTCCATCATTCAAGCTTTTATTCTTCGAGATCTTTTAACAAATCAAAAAAAAGTCAAATCAAGTCAGTCAATAAGATTATGTATCAGTTGAACCACGCATGAACCAAGCATCTACTTTTTCTTCATTTTCCACTCTCTCCTGATGCAGGTGGAATGAAAGAACAGGATTTAATGTGCATCAAGCTTCATGGAGTCAACCGAATAGGCCTGAAGAAAATCATTGACTTTATCTATACAGCCAAGTTGTCACTCAACATGGAGAATCTGCAGGACACACTCGAGGCAGCCAGCTTCTTACAGATCCTTCCTGTGCTGGACTTTTGCAAAGTTTTTCTCATATCTGGGGTAAGGAAGCACCCAAACTACACATTACAGTTTACTACACAGATTCCTTTGAGTCTTCAGGGAAGGAAAAATCGATTCTTAAACGCATCGTGATTGTCTCTTGACGCAAATAAGTCAATGATCGGAAATCAAAAACCCATTCTTTACATTATGACCGCCCGTAACATTGGCGACCATCTGGATGGTGAAACGTATCAGATGGTAACATGTGCGTCGTGTTTACATTCAAAGCAAGGCTAATTCTTGAGTTTCGGTGAGGATTACTGAGTGTGAGCAAAGATAATGGAAAATTATGTGTCTACTTTGATTATGGATTTCTACAAATACACTGATTTAAAAGTGGCATGTAGCCACACAATTCATGTATTGAAATCAAACACTTGCATCAAGATGTATTGATAACTTTTATAACCGCATCGCATATATCATAGATTCCCACCCCTACTCTTCACCAGTGATAAATCAGCTGTTGAACATGTTTCAGGTCATTGCCTGAAACAACTAGGATTTCAGTTTTTTATTTTTATTTTTTCAACTAAAAGTAGTGGTTTGTTCTAATTTCTTTCCCAAAATATTTTGGATTTTAAACTACTGTAGATGTCCTTTGAGAGTGTCTTTGAGTTAGAGGAGGAGGCAAGCACAGGAATAAAACGATTTTCTTTGTGCTTTTTTTATTATTAAGTAGAACTTGTCTGTCAGGAGATATGACCTTGCATAATATTTTCAACACAGTTGAATAAGTGCTCTGAAAAAATGAAACTGCTCATTTGTTTTTACTTAACATGATAGATTTGTCTGGTGAGAAGGGCACGAGGTAAAACATTCAAGATACAGCAGATTGTAGCAGCAGTCTGAGTTTATCAAGGTTTAATTTTTATATAGAAAAGTATAAACAGTATATATGAAATGGGCAGAATAACCCATATCAATGTGTATGGACTTTGGTGGATTCAAAGGTGAGTATATTTACCGCTAAAATGTTACTAAAACTAATTTGTGTGGATGTAAATAGCAAATAATTGCTTTCATTATTGATTGATTATTGATTTTCGAACATGAATAATTCCCAGAGCTCATATTGATATCTTAGAATTGCTTACATATCTTGCCAACAGTTTAAGAACTAAAAGGTGTAAGCATTCTTCATTGCTAAATCAACATGCGAAATTATTCTGTCTAGGAGGCAGGTTTGTTTATAGGAAGTTGGAGATATCCTTTCATTCATGTCCTCAGATGTGTTTTTGACTTCTTCCTCCCTGCAGGTTTCTCTTGACAACTGTGTAGAGGTGGGGCGCATTGCCAACACGTATAACCTCACAGAGGTGGACAAATATGTCAACAATTTCATCCTGAAGAACTTCCCCTCGCTGCTGGGCACGGGAGAGTTTGTCAAGCTCCCATTTGAGCGGCTGGCTTTTGTACTGTCCAGCAACAGCTTAAAACACTGCACTGAGTTAGACCTGTTCAAGGCTGCTTGCCGCTGGCTACGCTACGAAGACGGTCGTATGGACTATGCCCCAAAGCTCATGAAGAACATCCGCTTTCCCCTCATGAACCCACAGGAGCTCATCAATCACGTGCAGACAGTGGACTTTATGCGCACGGACAACACCTGTGTCAACCTTCTCCTAGAGGCTAGCAACTACCAAATGATGCCCTACATGCAGCCAGTTATGCAGTCAGAACGGACAGCCATCCGCTCGGACAGTGCCCACCTGGTCACCCTGGGTGGCGTTCTGCGCCAGCAGTTAGTTGTGAGTAAGGAGCTGCGTCTTTTTGATGAGAAGGCTCATGAGTGGAAGGCGCTGGCACCCATGGATGCACCCCGCTACCAGCACGGCATTGCAGTCATCGGCAACTTTCTGTACGTGGTGGGCGGCCAAAGCAACTATGACACCAAAGGCAAGACAGCAGTAGACACCGTGTTCCGATACGACCCTCGCTACAACAAGTGGATGCAGGTGGCATGCCTTAATGAGAAGCGTACCTTCTTCCACCTCAGTGCACTAAAGGGACACCTCTACGCTGTCGGTGGAAGGAACGCTGCCGGGGAGCTCGGTGAGTTTATTTCCCTGCTTGTTTGTTTTTGTTTTATCACTCCTTTTTTAAGCAACAACTGGAGCCTTTTAATTAATATTGCATGAGATTATACACCTAAATATCAAGGAGCAGTAGAAGAACGAATGTGCAGTTTAATAAGGCTGCAAGCAAACCAACGCTGGTAATAAAGTGTTGTGCCTACACATCATTTGCTGTTTCAACACGTCGTGTGCCTAATCTCTGTGTAATTTAATAGAATTTAGAGGGTGTGCACATTATCATTTAAACCTTAACAATTGAATGTTTTCCAGTATTTAACATTTCAACGCATGCAGAATGCTTTGTAATGTTGCTTTTTATAATTTTTAAAGGTTGTATTACGGTGAGGTGGGTTTTGATGTTTTCCTCTTATATTGTAGTACAGTCTAATAGAACAAAGCCACAGCCTTCATCCTAACATATATTTCTGTTGATTTGAACAATTTTCTGATAGAGCAGGAGTGGACAGAGAGAATAAAGTGAAGGAATTATTTGTAGTTAGTAATCTGATGCTTTTCTTAGTTTTGTTTAACATTTGGACTCACAGTTCAACCCTTTCAAGTGTAGAAACACTTGAATGAGCTGCATTTATATCTGTTCATTGTAGTTTTGTTGTTGATGCTGAGTAACCAATCTGGAAGTCTGTGCAGCTGTAACCATGTACCACAGAGAGGTGCCACCCAGTACTTAAATTCAGCTCTGTAACTGCAGCGGACAGAGAGAGAGAGGCCACTGTATGAGCAGCCTTCTCTTCTGGGTTATAATTAGACCAAAGAACACGGCCCCGGTTCACTACCCGTCTACACAAACTGCCTTTTCTGCTTTACGTTCCACTGCTCTTTCATTGCGTGTGGTTTAGCCTGGATGTGCCCAGCCCCTGCATTATATTTGTTTACCCTGGGCAGGTCACAGGGGTGTGGTTTTATTGTTTTGTCTAAAATGATCAGATTATAAAGGAAAAGCTTAACAAGATCAACATGGATTTTTCAGGAGGAAGCTTTTAATCTTAACTGGTGTACTTTGTTATTTGTTACATAGTTAGACCTTCCTCAATACGCTTGGTTTTCTTGTTTTTACAGTGACAAAAATATATTTTGGAACAACCTGATGTAACTGAAAGAAATGGCGGTCTCATTTTTAGATGGCATTCCTCATTATAATATCTTAAGACATGCTGTGTGAAGTGTAGCGGGTGTTTACTTTGATATAGATTTGTCAGACAAATCACTCTTTCATTCTTGTTTACCGCAGTCATGCCAATGAGAGAAAAAATACTTGATCACACAATCTTTGACAATTATTCAAGATGGTTGTTTTTCTAAATGATGTTCTTGTATGGTAGTACCATTATATTGTCCACTGTAAATGGAAAGCTGCAATTAGAATTGTATAAACTTGGGTTTTAATGGTCTTTTAGGCTTAGTTATGTTCTTTTATGACCTGAGGGGTTAGCAAGGTATATTGAGCTTCAGAGTCTTTCATGTCACGAATGTAGCTCTCTTTTTAACCTGGCTCAAATTGTTTTATTTCTTGCTCTTACTGAGCTACTATTTATAGAGTTCCCTGGCTATAAAAGAAGATATCAATAAAATTGCAGAACAAAAAGTTAATTATATTAAAACATATTTAGCTTTAAGAATAAAGCCTGGGTGAACAAAACAAGTTGATAACCAACGTTGTGGTACCTGTTATCGCTGACTGGGGTTTGAGGTTTTGTCGAGCCGGCTCACCCAAAAAAGGCCGGTTATGTCGAGCTTGCTTCAAAGTAAAATGCCCGGCTTTACAGAGGCAAAACGTACAGGTCAACAAAGATCTCCTTGTCAAATTAACTGATAACTCTAGTCATCAATTAATTTGGATTCAAACTAAGCAGGGCTGTGACTAATGATTATTCCCATAGTTTATTAATCTTCTGATTATTTTTCTTAATTAATTAATTAGTTGTTTGGTCACTCATACGTCCCAAAGTGGTGAAAAATGTCAATCAGTGTTTCCAAAAACCCTTGTTACAAAATAATATCTAAAGCTAAAATTAAAAAGTGAAACACCAGAGCAGAGTTTTGTGTTGCAGAATACAGAATTATTGGGACCAATCACAAGCCACAGATCATTTACCGGATTTTTCTGTCCCGTTGCAGAGTCCCAAACCAATGTTGGGAACTATTGCTCCAGGTCAGAGAAATCTTCGACACAGTAATTATCACCAGATGTCAGCAGCTCCCAGCCTGACCCATGGAGTGTCCTAATAAGAACAGCCTTCAGAGGGAGAAATTAACGCTAATTAGGAATGTGACCTTTTCAGCTGATCGTAGGAAAATCTGATTTGTCTTTTCAATTTAAATTAGTGTACCTGTAAATTAATTTACTGAAGATATCCTGTGATAGCCTCTGGTCTCTGTAGGTAATCTGCAGCAATCAAGGTTTATATGCGATTTATTATGTATTTATTATAATATTTTTAACATTGATGTCTTTTTCAGTCAGACCCTGCTCTGCTTTCAGTTAGGCTGTGTTTTAGATCTGCTCAGTACATCTGTTGTCTCCTAATATGTCTGTACTTCTTCCACTGCAACATTTTGTGCACTGCTCAAGGTCACTTTGATGATGGTTGTTGAGCAAGCAGAGTGAAGTATTCACTCATTTTCCCTGCTGAGGTTTTCCCAAGACAACCAGGGACGGCTGCCTCTCACAATGTGGTCCTGAGCTTACTGCTGTGTTTTAGAACCAGTTTGAATTTGTTGAAGTCATTAATTGTAAAAGTGTACAGTTTTATTTTTGGTGTTCAGCTGATTATATCATTATTGTTGCTTATTGTCTTTTACCATTGTTAATAATCAACTAGGGTTGGGCCATTGTCCGCCAGCACTGGCTGACAGTCATCGACCACTGAGCCCTCTATCATGGAAACATTGGGCTGGTGTTAAATACGAAGGCTAAGAAGTGCAAATCATACACTCGTGTTGTAATCCTGAATTTTAACACTTCATCAAGGCGCACGCCTTCAAGGTGAAGATGTCTAGGTCTACATCACTCCTGCTGGTTGTTCAACTCTGCTCTCATACCAATTACCGCCCTTTTCCAAGAACACAACGAGCCCACAAGTTGGCGGAAACCTGACCGCCTGTTAAGGCCACCAGTCACTCACCCAGTGTCCCTATTCAGCTTCCTCACAGATTTTGTTGAACCCTCCTCAGGCGCCTTAAGATAAAGGATCTTACAATCTCCCTATTTCCTGTGCAGTCAATGCTGGTGGGGTTGTGGGGATGTGTACTCTGTATTTAAATCCGTGTTTTAGCTCCCACGCTGAGGCCCTCCAAGGCCTCATTTGCTGCTGTTTGTCCTCCTTAGTTGTGTCTTGACCTACTTTCTACTAATACCATCTTTTTTTTTTCTTCTCTTTCGTCTTTTTTCTTCAAGCTACTGTGGAGTGCTACAACCCAAGGACAAATGAATGGACATATGTTGCCAAAATGAATGAGCCACATTATGGCCATGCTGGGACGGTGTATGGTGGTTATATGTATATTTCAGGTAAGTGGCTCCAGGGACCTTTAATTATGTTAATTTGCAATAGATTTAATAATAGATTGCATGTCTTGCAGTCATAATAGAAATTAATTTCAGTGCATTGTGATTTCTTATTAGATAGATTTTTCTTCTCAGGCATTTAATGGATGAAAACATCTTATTACATTCAAAACCCATAAAAAAATCTATCATGTGGTTACCTCATCTGATACCTCCAAACTTAACTGCATGTATCACGCATTGCCATGAGTCATTGAGAGAGGTGTGTGTTTTGTTCATGTTCAACAGAAACATTCAAACTGATTTTAATTTTCAAAATTCAATTTGAGATTGACACGATTGACCGATTTGGAGCCAATATTATCATTATGGAGTAAAATAATTCTATTTAATTCAGGAGTTATTCTTATATACACAGAGTATATACATAAGCACAATTTTTGCAAAGATCTTTCAACCTGTTTATCACCTATATTTTGAGTATGAATTAATCACATTGTAAATTCTTACATATTGCACCTTTTTAATAATTATAAATTACCAGATCGGCACATATTGGACAAACACATACGCCAACAATACAGATTTATCTGCGGTCGGTCAATATTGGCCCATAATATTGGCTGACTGACATGTCGATCGGCCTCTATTATAGATACATGTAAATGACCGCCATCATATTCGCTAACCTCAATACTTCCCATTAGGTTTATATGGAAATTTTGTTAACAGTCCATTTTATGTTTTTTTTTTTTTTTATGTGGTTTTATCTTTTTAATGTTTAATTTATTTAGGATACTTTTAATATTTGTTTCATATTTTAATTCAAAAGAAAAAAATGATTGAGCTAGAATTATTAGTGTATTCTATTATTACTACATCAGTGGCCTGGTAGAAAGTAATTCATCTCCACTGAGAGGCTGAAGTTAGCCAAAGCCTGTGAGGGTACAGTGTTTAGGGAGGAGACTGGACACTGAGATTGGGCCTTTGGGCAGTTACTACATGCTCCTGAGGTGTCGCCTCAATACTTGTTCACTTCATAGGATTGAAAACAAATCCTGCGTTATGGAGATGAGCCCTAGTTTCTCAGTGTGACTAATCCAGAGCGGCGCTACAAAGGGTAGGGGAAGGGAGGGGTGGAAGAGAAAATTGGGAAGGGGTGAGCAAAGTAGAGGACTGAAGCCTGTGTAGGAGGTGTAACACTGAAGAGCCGGTGTTAATCCCTCCTGGCCGTGGGTACTGTCATCATTCTACAACGCATCAACACAAACTGTGTTCATGAAAAATAAGGAGATAACAGGGCATTTTAGCTGCAGTTTATATCTTTTAATATTACAACTGAGAAACTGTTACACAACCAAATTATCTTTCAAAATAAGTACAGTACATAGGATCCAACCCATCACATACACTAGTTACAGTGTTCTGTGCAGATCATCATTGGATCAGTTATAGAAATGTAGCTAGTGGAGTTAAATCAAGTGAAAATCTATGAACACACACCACCAAAGCAATAAAATCAGCTGTTTGAGTAGTGGAGCAGTTAGAAGAAACAAAGTCAGGGTTTCAGCCAATGCATGTGTGTGAACATGTAATTAAGAGGTGGTGCAGTATATTGGTATTAAGGATAGACTCCGTCTCTACAGCCTTATTAAATTAACATACATTAAAGTCGCATACTGCAAGCTGGGAGGTTTCAGCAAATGAAGGTAAAATATTGAAAAGCTCTTCAGCAGCAGCAGTATTGAGCTCATTTACAATGTAAGGTGCTGACCAGCATGCATGCTGTTTTTTTATTAGATACACTCCCTGGTTTTAATTACTGTGCACACAACCAGTGAATTTAGTTTTATAATCCTCAGATCTCATTATTCCTGCAAATCTTTGTCAATATCATGTAGTTCTATACAAAACACATTAGCTACCATATTAGTTCCAGTTGTCTTTTTATTTTTCAGTTCCACACAGTAAATTCCACAACTGAGATGACATGCATTTACTCGTTTTGTTTTTGTTCTTTCTCAGAATGCAGCGAGATTTGTCTCTGTATACATGCATGTGCCAAAATGAACAGTGCATGTAGGCTCTTTTTAATTTGATTTCATATTAGCAATCTGTGACTTAGTGGAAACAGTCCAGAAACGAATAACTAACTTCATACACGATTACTGTGATTGTTTATATAAGCAAAAAAGCAAGACTCTTCTGACCTCGTTAATTAGTTAGTATTTCATTTGGCGAGCAGAAGAACTGGGGCATATGTGAGACCACACAGACCACATGAATTGGCAAGTCTAATATTACTGAAGAGGGAAGATGAAAGACACATTTTCACTTTTTAAAATAAATAAACTGAAATGATGAATAACATAATAGTCAGGGACTGAGCTAATCTGCTGGAAGCCGGCTGTTTTTCAGTGTTTTTGCCTCTGGCTGTACTCGGCACTACACAGTATTTATTGCTCACCCTTTTTGATATTCTAATGGATTCCTTTTATGTTTGTTTCATGTTTTACTGATGCACTCATTAGCAGGCCAATAGCCTGGTAAATTTCACTAACATACGGTGACACAATGTCATGCTTTGCACCTGCAGCAGCTAAAACTACATGTGGCGGAAAATGAACGTTTGCTTGTTGCAGGATGCAGCTGAGAAGCAAACGTGCATAACAGTTTATATGAAAACTGTCTTCAACAGACCGCAGTGCTTTTAAATGCGAACCGTACAGGTAAACGAGCATTACCCATTAGAGGAATTTGGTTGCACCGAGGCCCCACTGTAGCGCCCACAGTCTCCGGGGTTACAGTCTCACTGTGCAAGGTGACCCATGCTGAAGTGCAGTTCTGTGTCCGTCTGTCACAGCGGATCAGGTCACTTTCTCTGGCTGTGCTGCCGCGCTGTCTGAAGGCATTCTGTCAGCTGGATGAACCTGACAAATGCACTCAGCCCACAGACCATCACAGCTCAAGTGGTGTGGCAGAGTTCAGACACGAGTACTGAACCAGCACTGAGCCTCTGGTTCACCGTCTCACCTGAGAGATTAAGATCTGAGTGGAGGTGGACTTACACTTTAGACCATTTAGTTTAGTTCTTCACTCAGTCATGTATAACAAGGACACTGTGTACCCTCTGAGTTATTTATGGCATCAGATGTCATGACAGCAGACTGAAGTTGTGATTATTTTTTAATTATTCTGCAGTAATTAGAGCCTGACTGTTACAGGATTTTTGAATCTGATGTTGACATCGATATTTAGATTTTACTATTTTCTTTAATTGTGACATTTTACAGCAGAAAAATCAACTTGTCAGTGCTCTCTGGTGGACAAACAATATAACACTGTTTCTAGATGATCTCAAACATACTTTGGCATTTGTATTGCCATTTCTTATTACCTAGTAGCCAACATACCCACGGTTACTGATATATGTTTGCAAGAAGATATTATCTCCTGATATTATGGGCTTGGCTGGTTAATTGGCTGTGCTCTAGGACTAATATTAAAAATATATATATATAAAGTCAGCAGGGAAAGAAGGTTTTTTTTTATGCCTCTGTGCCGCCAACAGTCGTGGCCTGAGGCGGTATGTTTTTGGCTTGCTCGTACGTCCCGTTCTTGTGATCATGATATCTTAAGAACGCTTGGAGGGAATCTGTTCAAATTAGGGACAAATGTTCACTTGGATTCAAGGATGACTGATTTAGATTTTGGTGGTCAAAGGTCAAGGACATCGTGACCTCAAGGTGCCCCATTCCTGTTCACAAAATATCTCAAATGTAAATTTCTTCAAATTTGGTACAAAGGTCACAGTTCAACGTCACTGTGACCTCACAAACGCATTTTTGGCCGTAACTCAGGAATTCATACAATAATGACGATAAAAGTTGACATACAAAAGTCTAACAGGATAAATTATGAAGTTATGACATTTAATATCCAAAAGTTCAGAGGTTAAATGCACCGTGACGTCATATTCCGTAACAAATGTTCTGGCTGTTATTCAACACCACAGCGCAGGAACAGCAACGTGACTGGTGCAGGGAGGCATACAACTGCGATGCAGTAATTCTATTTTCTTATGATTTCACATGCATTTATTTTTTTAAACACTTGTCATTATAGTCATTCATCATATATGACTAGCTCCTGTCAGATCGTTGGTGCAGAATTTATAAGACGGTTTGAGTCGGAGTAAATGTGGCTGGTTTGTGAGCATTACTGCAGTCATCAGCAGATTATCTTTGAACACCAGACGTTTTTTAAGGGACCTTTTTATTGTTTTGTTTTTTTCTCCCAGACCATCTACTGTGTGAGCTTCATAGCTTAAGGTTTAAAGTTACAAATGATATGCAAGAGTTTTATTGGTGTTGAGGTTAATACACTACCAGAGTAAGGGCTGTCTCATAAGCTGACTTGGAAACCAAGTTCATGAGAAACTTAAATGTACATGCGACAAAGTGTTTGAGTTTTATTTGAGACAACCTCATAACATCGGTTCTTAATTGGATTATTTAATGCGGAAAGAGGGGTGTTCTGTCACCCACTTGATCACTGGAATGAAAGCGGTAGTGTCGATGGCATGTACACTACTTTCATCCCACAATGCATAGTGTTGGATTCAATAGATATGAAAATTACCAATGTGTGACTCACCGTTCGTCAGCAATGACCCAACATGACGATGATTCATAAGCGTCTGAATTTTCAATTTGCTGCTCTCAATAGAGTAACTGACTGGTTGTTATTGTTTGATATTCCTACAGGGACTGATAGCCAGACTGAAATGTCAGAAGGCTCTAACATAAACTCGATAGTACGACTTCACATGTGTGGTTGTGGTCAGTTGAGTAATGCGGGAGAGCGAACATCTTACCTTAACAGGGACCATAGATGAGAAGTTTTTAAGTTAAGTGTGATAGAGAAAGTAATTTCATTCATAATCGATACGGAGCTCACTGTACGTTAATGTCGATCCATATGCTCTGTGCCCTCCTATAGAAAAATAGATCCATTCACACTGTAGCTCGGTTGTGTCTCGTCCTTGAGGGATTCGCCTGTACATTAGACTGAACAAGCACAGATCGTTAGTTGATGTTTTTGCTGGAGCTCCAGTCTGTACACTCTCTATCATTATGGGGTATTTTTGGAATATGCTGAGCCCCCTTTTTCCCGCCTTACCTCTGCGACTATTCTCCGTTTTCTCTTCTAGTCCCACTTGTGCCGACACTGATTCAACCAGCCAAGCAGATCACCGGTTTTACAAGGGGACTCTATTTTATATCTACCTGGCTGAACAGGGGAATGTTTTTATGTGACACATGTAGCAGACAATACAAACAACACCCCAGTCTGCCCTGAGCTGTCTGTGGAAGGGCAAAAGCTTGTAGCCTCTCTGTCTGTCTGTCTGAGACGGGCTCAATTTGGCCCAACCTGTGTCTCACTAATGGCAGTGATTGGACATTAGAATAGCGGGATACTGATCAGACATCATTGAATAAGGGAAAGGCCAAAGCTCTTGAACTGAATCAGAATGGCAGCAGGGCCTCTTGAGAGGAATTATAAGGACCTAACGTCGACTCCGCCACAGTTCCCTTTAATAGCAGACTTTCCCCGTTGACTTCTTGGATAAAGAAAATGGATAGTCAGGCTATCTTTGGGTTTGATCAGTTAAGGAGGTGCCGCATCACAGATCTGAGTCATGGCAGCTGAATAGACAGCTTAGGCCTCAACAATAAACCTCGCACACGATCACTGGGCAGCAGCACTAGAGGGATTCTGCCTCTATTCAGCGTGCTCTGCAAATCTTCACTGCATTTGCTCCTAGTCACTCTGCCTACGGGGGGAGGGGTGGGCTGGCTTCTACCCAAATGCATGCTGGGATTGTGTTCCTCTTTATTTTAAGCCTTCCCTGTAGACATGTCCTGTTTTTTTTTTTTTTTTTCCTCCCCACTTTCCCTCAGCTTTTTTGTGTCCCGGCGTCTACAGTCTGTTTGTGCATATGCGCATGAGCGTTTTCTAATGCTGTTTCTCTTTGTACTGAGCGCTCATCATCAACATTATGTAAAAAAGAGGCTTAACAAAGATCAATGTTACTCTAGTTTGTAAAATAACAGTTCACTCTTTGTGAGTTGAGGTTTGAGAAATGGGGGTCGAGGAAAGGTGTGGTTTTTTTTTTTTGTTTTTTTTTTAATGTAAAGCCTTGATCCTGATTCTCTTTCTTCTAAGTGTATTTTAAGGATATGAGATTGCTCCGAGTGTTGTGGCTGGTCGTGGCCTAGATAAATGAGAATGTAGGTTGACATGGGTGAATGAGTCACGGATCGGTCTGATTGACAGGGCCACAAAGCTGTTTTCCTCCCCCAAATGATCGGTGACGAGACTAATTTGTACTCTTTTTTTGCTCCTTGCTGCAGGGGGAATCACTCACGACACTTTTCAGAAGGAACTGATGTGCTTTGACCCAGATGCAGATAAATGGACTCAGAAAGCGCCCATGACGACCGTGCGCGGCCTTCACTGCATGTGCACGGTGGGCGACCGTCTCTACGTGATCGGGGGCAACCACTTCCGGGGCACCAGTGACTACGACGACGTGCTGAGCTGCGAATACTACTCCCCTGCCCTCGATTTGTGGACACCTATTGCCGCCATGTTGCGAGGTCAGAGCGACGTGGGCGTGGCCGTGTTTGAGAATAAGATCTATGTGGTGGGCGGGTACTCGTGGAACAATCGCTGCATGGTGGAAATAGTACAGAAGTACGACCCCGAAAAGGACGAATGGCACAAAGTGTTTGACTTACCCGAGTCGCTGGGCGGGATCCGAGCCTGCACACTCACAGTTTTTCCCCCTGAGGATATCTCGGGCTCACCCTCCAGAGAGTCGCCCCTGTCAGCACCTTGATGAGTAAAGGGGGGGAGCCCTGTTTTGCTCACACCCCCATGACCCCTCACCCACCCAACCTTCTAAACAAACACACCTTATAGACAATGTTTGCACTTCCTCTTCGGACAACATCTGTACTGCATCCCTGAATACCCCTAAAGTCCACCTCCCCTAAAGCTGTGCAGAACCCCCTCCCTAAGTGATTATACCTACATACCGATACGGTTTGGCAACCTAATTACATGTTAATGTTGCATACTCGGTATATTTTGGCAGGAAATACCTTGACTTGAAAAGTGACTTTGCAAATCAACTTTTCTACCTGATGTCTTTTTTTCTAATGTCTCGTTTCTTTAGGCGTTCTACCTTGAGATGTTGACTACCACACTGACTCTCTCTTCTAGTCTATGCCAGGTTAGATGCAGGTGACCCCAGAGAGCAGACGCATAGGGACGGATGAGCTCCAAACACAGCCGGTTTTTAACTCAGGGGTTGGCCCAGGCCCCATCTACGTCTTTCTCTCTCTTACAGTTTCAGTTCTTTCCTGCTATTGCTATGAAACTGTTAACAAAATGGTGTTTTCTAAATTTAATAAACATGATTTTGAAAGTAAATAAAATGTTGTTGTCATTACTGACTACAGCTGAGTAAAGGCCAATCCTTAAATGGGAACTTTGCCAATTTTCACCCAGTTTTTTTTATCACTACAATATTGTTAGCATATGCAAATGAACAATGTTAAACTTGTCTCTATTGCCTGCATCCAGAGCCCTATACTGGCAAAGTCATGTAAACATGATCCACTAACATGAAGAGTATAGCCGTATTGGATCGGCTGAGGAGCGTCTCACCAAACTCCAATCAAGCTGTCTAAACCAGGCAGTGCTATAAACTATAAATCAATATTCTGTTACTACACTGCCTATGAGATGTATTTTAGCTTACCGTTTAGCTGCGAAATGAACCAGAAGTCGCTGCCATATTGTTTGTGTATATTGTTTGTAAAAGCGGAGGCTGAAAAGCCTCAGTGACTGATCACATATGAACCACGATCCTGTTCATTTGTCTATTTCTCATCATAATATTTTGAAAACTTATTTTACCAAACTGTTTAGATGTAATGTGATATTGTTCGTGACAAGCTGGCCACCGTACCGTTTCCTCCATTACGCCTCCCATCAGCAGAGTGTCTGGTGCGGCACCATGCATTCTGGTTGTTATAGTTTTTCTAAGCAAAAACGAACACTACAGTCCTCTTTCTCTGTTTTCTCACGTCACGTAGCACCAATTATTTAAGTATTTGTGAATTTCTCCTTTCAGACAGCCCAGTTTTATGCAAGGGCCATATTTCCACCTGTGAAATACTTCTTTAAGAACCCTTATAAATTTCTAATGCGATATTCTTAAAAATGTGTGTAAAAATGCTTTATGGAAACACGGCTACTGTCGTCAACTAGATACCTATGCTGACTGGTAGAATTACTTCACGTGGTTCCCCCTTGGGTGATGTACTTTAAACAGTGCAACAGAAGTTACATGCTTTTATGTTGCAAATGGAGAAATTCAAGGTCTGTCACAAGTCTGGCCATAATCTACAGGGCATTTCAAAATCCAGAAAAAAGATAAAAATCTAAAGATTAGATGGATTGTGATTATTTTTAGAGACACCCCTATTTCATGTTTAACGCGTTAACTCATCCCAAAGCAGAGAGTGTGTTTTTCTTGTGGTATATTAATGTTTATGATGGACAGTAAGTACAGCGTTTGGTTTCGATTTACTGTACAGAATGTACAGGAGCTGTAGGCGTCATTATTGATCATTTAAGTAAAGTTCTCTGACTTTATCTTAACCTGACCTTACCATCGTACCCAGTAACATTCAGTGCATTTCAATCTGTACATTGTGTAGTTAAATATAGGCATCCTATATAGTGTTCAGAGGCTTGGCCCTGTGTTCTCATCTCAGCTACAGAAACCTGTTAAAGCACTAAACTTTCTGCCAGAGGTATAAACATTATGCTGCTGACCAGTCGAGACTGGAAAACTGGCACTTCCAACGCTGTCGCCTCTCCTCCTGGCACCAAGACAGACGGTAACGTCGCCCACAATCTGCCCACCTGCTCCTGGACGATTAGAGCCTTAATGGCAGCATATGGTGTCCGAGACGTCTGCTTCCCGCTGTTACCAGGAACAAAAGGTTTGTGTAACCATCAGGTGAGTTTGGTCGGGAGCTTTAAATCCTCATTATACTCTCATTACAGCCCACTAATGAGGCGCTGCAGTGGTGCCTCTGATTTCAGGATTTAATGGCTGTTCCTTTGTTGTTCGTAACAACAAAGTCTCAGCTGTAGGACTGCCATTTTAACTGGTTGTTATAATTTATGACCTGAACATCTTGTTCTGGTGCCTTTCAGTGATTCACTTTGAGCTTCTGACGCACCTTTTGTGTTAAATTTCCTGTGTAACTTTCACACGCTGTCCTGTTCTTCTTTAAAAGTGAGTCCAGTTGTTTGTGACGCTCTGTCACATTTTTTATTTTGAGGAGTGCTATGTTGATACCTTTTTTTTCCCGGACATTTCAAAAGCTTTATTGTGTGCAGCAGCTTATTCTTAAGTCCTTTTGATGGAGCTGTTTGCATCATTCTTACAAATTTAAAAATAGGCTGCTTTGTAATCCTTTAATGGGAACGCACTGAATAAACAAGAGCAAAAATGTACCTCAGCTTCTGGCAAAGACAGAGGATGGGAAAAGGGTAGGAAGTTAATACCACGTTTCCCTGGATGTTTCACTGAAAATAAATCGCACACTGAAATATCTGCCCTCTGTGTCACCTAGGTCTGAAGGCATGAGAAAGAGTCACAAAGGAAGAAAGTGATGCAGTCGATAAATCACTTCTCAAACCACAACAGTGACTCTACCTGGAAAAGCAGGATGAGAGGGCTGCATGAAGCATCTCTAGTTCATTGCTGTCTTATAATTTATTGGGAAAATATTGACCATTTTGTTTCAACAACTCCAGAAGGCTGAGACTCTAATAATGAAATCATTGTTGCAGTTTATTTAAAGGGTAACTCCACCAATTTTATATTTTAAAGTGTGTTTACAGGTCTTTGGGAGTAGTACCCTGAGTTTTTGGCAAAACGTGGATTTCACATGTGCCAAAATATGTGTCAAGTTTCAACATGATTTTTTTTCAAGAAAATCCATGATGTGAACTGGACATATTTGCATACCAGGTATAAATTTGCAGTAAAATACAATGCATAACAGCGTCTGTTACTTCATGTGTCGTTTTCCTCCTCCATTTCCATGTGCAAGGAGGCTGCATCAGTTTGTCACACCTTTTTTTTTCTTCATGTTTTTTTTGTCTGTTTACTTTGGCGTTGTGCACCAAGAATGCTTCGAGGGTGAAAATTGGAAATATCAGCTGGGAAATTCAATCCTCTGACGTTGACTGGATCACAGCATTTAACGTCCCAAATGTCATCACTGTGAGACTGTTGGCCTGCTGATGTTAGCGTTTAGCTCAGAGTACCACTGTGCTTTAGTGCAGCCTCACAAAGCCGCTAGCATGGCTGCAGAGTCTTTCTGCATGATTTTCACATCAATGTGATGAAGTGCCTCAATTTGTCAGGTTATTATTCAGTTCCTCCACTGATTTCCAACAGAAAAGACTACATCCTGTCATATATTGCAATGTAAAATAAGCACTTTGACCATATTGGAGGATCTTGTTCGTGCTGCCTCTGCCTCCAGAGTAAGCGGTGTTCCAGCAGTCAAAACAAACAGAGTGCAATCAGAGTTATACCACAGCTACTCTGCTGTGAAGGCACATTTTAAAGCATTAATTGATTTTTAAATGGATTCAAGAGAAGACATTCGGGTTTCAGTTACATGCACTGACACTTAAATGCCCTTCAAGATAAATCTTTTTTTTTTTCTGACTGTGCAGAGCATTTTAAGGACAGGTTTGAAAGAACTCAAATCAACCACAGCACATCCACAGTCTGTCTGCAGAGATCCAGCACATGATGTTCCAGATCCAGTGTGTGATTCCCGCCACATGGTTGCTTTGTTTCTTGGTGTTTGTTGCAAGCCAATGTCAATATTACATGACGCAGAGCTTTGTGTATCCTGTAAGACTGAAGGCTTGGATTTTTAATGAACAATGTGTCCTCAGCACTAAAGCAAAGAGAAGTGAAGCGAGAGATTATACACGCCTTCACCACTCCTCCTCCTCCTCCCCCCTTCTGCTTCACTACCTGTGTTTCTCAGCAGATTTCATCACCACTGGAGGCACGTTCTCTTGATCCGTGAAGTAGATAAAAAAAAAAAAAAAAGGATGTGCGTGTGGATTACGGCCCGGACTCTTGACACATGAACACGGCACACGTTTGTGGCTCGCTGTGCCTCCAGACGGCTCCTCCTCTCCTCTCATCTTGTCTCATCCCAGCCAGAAAATGACCTAGATTCTCCAGGCTGCTGGATGTGTTTACATACACAGCACACTGATGACTTTGTCAGTCAGAAAGCATCGCTCTCAGCAGCGAGGAGAAGGGATGCTCTAACTGTAACTAAAGCTCCGATCCACCTCCTATCATGATGAAATGCTCTGCAGAGCCACAGATCCCTGCTGTCCTCTGACTGCATGCATGATGGTGTTAATGGCTATTGATCCCTCTGCCTGGCAGACGGCCAAGCTGTCCTGATGTTACTCCTGCTAGATGTATTTATTTTTGCTCTGAATCACAAGCTGCAGACCATTATTAGGCTCCACAAAGGTTATCGGTCTCAGGAAAGGTTTACATCTCTCTCATCTCTCTCTCCCTTCATGAATATTCAGAAAAGGTCAAGTCCTTGCTCTCCTCTGGAGCTCTCGATCCCTCGTGACTGTGTCCTGAATAATCTGTCCCTGATTCATCTCTTGTTCCAGTGCTTGTTCCTGCCCTGGCTGCACTGTTTCTTTTTTTTTTTTTTTTTGTAAAGCAGAGGCGGGAGGGGTAATTGGGATTTGTTTTGCTCAACATCTGGCCATGCACCAGTCCTAGATTTTAGTTCATGCCTCACTTGTAAAGGTATTCTGTGTGCAAAATGCATCTGTGCGTCCTGAAACAGCCCTGAATTAAAGCTCCCAAACTTTATTGGACAGAGAATTCTCCAGTTTATCCTCCACCTGGCCTACTTATCTCTCTGCATCGCTTTATTTTAAAGGGTAAGTTCACCCAGAAATGAAAATCCAGTTATTATGTACTCACCCTCGTGCTGGTGGTATGTCAGTTTGAAGTTTTGTAGTTTGCAAAACTTTTCTGGAGCTTGGACTTGCTTTAAAATGTAAAAAAAACAAAACGAAAAAGAACAATAAAATGTTTCTGTACAGTTTATAATGCCTGATCAAAGTATCTAGAAGCCCCAAGATCCCAAATTGATTTGAAAGGACATTAATTACACCCTTTACGAGCAGTCAAGCTTGTACACCCACTTCAGACATGGTGCTTTTAGCTTAGCAGCTACAGTGAAGATTTCGGCACAGTAATGTATTTTTCAATCAGCTGGGATCTCAGTGCTTCCTGAAACTTGGATCATGCCAAAGAGCAGGTTTTTTTTTTTAACATTTGAAAACAAGTCCCCATCTTCAGTTGTGCAACGCTGTTTTGCTGTGAAGCTCTAGAAATATTTTGTGGATAACGAAACTTCAATAAGACTGAATAGATCATGATTAAGTTTTCATTTTTGGGTGAAATTTTCCTTTAAAATTCTCATTTCAAAAGCTGTATTGAGTTCTTGGACTTCTCCGCGTTCGGTTTGCGTGTTCTGCCCCTCTTTCATGCAAGCTTCCTCCCGTAGTTCAAAGTGGATTGGAGCATGTGTGATAGACTGGCAGCCTGTCCAAGCTGTCTCCCCTCCTTCAATCCAATGCATGCTGGGATATGCTCCAGTGCTCCCTTGACAATGAAGAGGGAAAAAAAGCAGGTAAAGAATATAAATGGGGAGGAGGGCTGTGCAGAGGGAACGATGCAGTTTGCACACTGAGAGCAACAAAGAACATGTTATTTCATAAAGTGCATGAAGAGCCTCTTCCTCCGGGCCAGCTGAGAAGAGCGGGGAGCTGGAACAGTGCAGCCGCTCTGGGAGAACCACTTAACCTCGCAGGGTTAAATACAGCTTCGGCTCAGTGTCCCTCCAGGTTTCCTGCACTCTTAAAGATTCAACCGACAGCACCTGAGCAGGAACTGAAGCCTCTCGGAGAATCAAAACAAGTCAGGACTCACATACATACAGAATATACATGCTGATTCTGAAAATGACTGCATTGTACAACTTTCAAACAAGATTAGAAATACAGATTAAAGGACAAGTTCACCCAAAATGAAAATTCAGTCGTTATCTACCACCCTCATGGAAATTTGTCAGGAAAGTCGACGTTTCGTCATCAACAACACAGTTCTGGAGCTTTACAACAAGATGGCGCTGCAGCATTCTCTTAAACAACTGAAGTAGATGGGGACTTGTTTTAAAATGTAAAAATAACCTAAAATGGTATCCATACAGCTCATCTTGCGTAATCCAAGTCCCCAGAAGCCCCAGGATCCCAAATTGATTTTAAAAGATGTTGTTTACTCCCTTTTTTAAGATGGAATCTTCCCTGTAGCTGCTAAGCTAAAAGGGTTCGCACACACCCCGTCTGAAGTGAGTGCACGAGCCTGATCGTGCATCGTGGGAGTAAATATTGTCTATTCAAATCAGTCTGGGATCTCAGGGCTTCCTGGTACTTGGATTACACCGGAAAGGCTGTGTGGGGATGATGATTTTCTTTTCATTTAAAAAAGTCCCCGTCTACTTCAGTTGTTTAGGAGAATGCTGCAACACTGTTTTGCTGTGAAGCTCCAGAAATGTTTTGTGGACTCCAAAACTTAAATTCTTTAAGTATTATCATTTTCATGAAATTACAGGATATGAATTCAAATGAAATGGTTGAGAATCACATGACTGTCACAATACATGTTGACGTTTCTCAGCCTGTTACGACCTAAAAACATTTGCAGGTTCTTCGTTTGTTTTTGCTCTTAATTCATTTATGTAGTGATTCATTACATCATTATTTAACTAATTTGTTGTGAGTCTGTAAATCTCCACAGAGATCCTTAATTTCTTCACCGAGTTTTTCAAGTATTGCACAAAGAATAAAGAGGATGTCTTTCTATTGCAATTCAAAACATGAAAAGATGGTAAAGAAGGAACAGAAACTGAGAAATTATATTCTGTGTTTTCATGGTTTTTTTCTTCCTCTTTTTAAATGAAGGGTGTGTTTTAACATCTTCAAAACAATTTTTTCACCTTGTAATGTGAGCGTTTTTCTGCATTCAGATCCATCCACTGGACACTGGCGCACTCTCAGATGAAAAGGAAAATGTCATGATCCCTGGCCTGTGAAGTCACGTGACGGACGAAAGAGCAGGCAAACTTGTGTGTGTGTGCGTGTGTGTGTGTTGTTTGTGTGCGTGTCATAGTGCTGATGTCAAAGTGATTGATAACTCTCCTCTCCAAGCTGAGCTCAGTTTCAACCTCCTCAGCTCTGTCCTGTATAATGCCAAGTTGCCATGGTTACCATTGCTCTTCATACAAGGAAGTGGGGGGAAAAAAAGAAGAGATTTTCTCCTCCTCTTCTTTATGAAATGCTCTTGCTGAGCCATCCTGGGGAGTTGAGAGGAGAGCGCTGACCTGCCTGTCGAGCAGGGACTGAAAATTTTGGAAAACTGAGCGCTGACGCAAAGCAAACATTTAGCTGCTTCTTTAAACCTCGACCCTCCCCTGCGATGTGGAAATGTGGCTGAGCTGATTACTACTGCAAACTCATTTTCATCCCTATTAGAGCAGCTAATTTCCATTTCCACTACATTATCACTGAGTGCATGCCAGAGGTGGCTTTGATTCCTACAGTGCTCTTTTGCAATAATGACCTCTAGTGGTTCCTGTGAAAAACAAATCGAAGTAGCTGTGACTCACTCTCAACCTGTTTTTGAAAGATGTCTGCATGATGAAAGATGTCACAGTCTTGTTCTTTCTGATGATGCCAAAAGAAGTAATCAAACACACGCCTTGTTGCATTTACATAAAATCCGAATCATCCTTCCAGTGACACCAGAGTTACTTAGAGAGACAGAAGTTAATCTTTTTATTTACAGAGTCAAGGTTGAAGCCAAGACAGAGAGACAGACTCGACATGAGAGGAGTAAACAGGATGAGACGCCTGCAGGAGGGAACCAGTTTGTACAACCACCCACGAAGACCCAGAGTTCCCTCTGATGGAGGCCACAGCATGGCCCAGTGTCCCCTTGCAAAAAGCTGTTTTTAACACTGAGCAACACTCATTTAGAAAAAACTTAATTTGCCTTTATTTTAATTAATTACGCTGTCTACAAAATGCTTAGAATACTAAAGAAGAAGAACCCTCTCTACATTTGGATAAAACCAGTGAGCGTTCAGGACAGTCTCGATCCAGTAATGGCCGCTGATGGATGCCTGACCCACTTTGAACGTTTTATGCCCTGTAAAAGCTGACCCCAGCGGGCAGAGCAATCAGCCATTAGTGCCCCTGCTGGTGGATCACTACCAATAAAAAATAACGCTCAGCTTCCCCGGCGCTAAATGCAAATTAATTTTTCAGGAATAATTAATTGCATGGAAATGAATGGCGGTTTTGAGTAGGCTCCAGTATAATGTTATGAGATGAACATAATATTACAATCTACAATCACTCTTGTTGCAGTAAAGCCTCTTAATGCCTCAACTACAAGCTGCTGCTGCCATGAAAATACTCTCAGTGAAAGGAGATTGTGTTATCTGCAAATGGCACAATCAGTCCTCATTTAATGTAATGTCATTACAGACACAGGGGGGCTGGACAAAATAATGTAAACCAGATGAAAGGAGTCAGGTAATAATCCTCTGTGGATTTATTAGTAGGTGCAACACCTTTGATTAAACACAGTCATCTGATTAATTGTTAGTGTAAATAGTGAACAGAGTCGCTTTAAGTGGGGAATCTCAAAAAATTCAGTCATTATTGACTCAGATAAGATTTCCATATCAATGCATATTGGACAGCATATATGCCAATACCGATATACCTGTGATGGGCCAATATCAGTCAGACTCTAATTTACACCTTCGACACATGGTCGAGCTTGTACACCTGCTTCAGACTCGTGTGCGCTAATGCTTTTAGCTTAGCAGCTACAGTAAAGATGTCACCTTAAAAAAGGGTGTAAATAAAATTTTTTCCAATCAATTTGGGCTCTTGGGGCTTCCAGAGACTTGGATTACACCAGACGAGCTGTATGGAGCAATTTTAGTTTTTTTTTTTCTTGTTTTTTTTTACATTTTAAAACAAGTCCCCAACTACCTCAGCTGTTTAGCAGAATGCTGCAACGCTGTTTTGATGTGAAGCTCCTGAAATGTTTTGTGTACTACGAGACTTCATCCGACTTTCTGTCGGCATGGGGGTGAGTAGATAATAATTTAATTTTAATTTCTGGATGAACTGCTCCTTTAATACCTTTCCCACATCTAATTTCAACGTACTTTTGACAGTTACACCTGCAGTTTTTGAGTGCAGGTGGGTTTTTAGTTGGCACTGTTCCTGAAATTATCCATCTTTGTAGACATTATTACTAAAGTGATTATTATTATTGCCATTTTTGTTATTGTTCTTTATGCCCTTCAGTTCAGTCAGGCCTTTCACTCAGGACTGAATGTGACCAGCAGAGGGCAATAAGGTGACCTCTCATCTCCGAGCCTGAGGTCCTATGACAGCTGCTTTTCTTGCCTCATGATATGTACTGTGTCTAACCTCTTCACTTCATGGATATCTGCTGCACTAAAATAGCTTTGTCACTGTTGTGAAAATTCTCTTGGATACTAAAAGACACTGATAAAAGTCCTGGATTACTTACTGGCCCTTTGAAATGTCTCTTCTGCTTCATGGCCTATGTGACATTTTTGTATTGAGCAAGGCTAAATTGGTGAAAATTTTCTTTTTAATCACTCTTAGCCTCCTAATATAATGCAACACCTGCGGGTAGAATCCAAAACTTCATAAGAAAAAATACTAATACGTCAAGCAGCCATTTATGGGAAGGACTACACCCATTCCTACACAAACCAGCTCTTTAGTCATTGTTAATCAGTAATGAAGAAGCAGGCAGTGGCCGACACCAAGTACTTTCTTGTGAAATCCAGTCATCTGAATTCAGCTGATTCACTCTTTTATATATGACCTCCTCACTACACAAGTAACATGAGTCAGCAGCTCACTGGACACTGAGATAGCAGTGATTCAACATGACTCTACCTCAGCTAGATGGACACATTGGCACATGTTGTGTGTGTAGTCACTGCTGCTGACCTTGTAGCAATTTTGCCAACAGTCACAGAAAAACAGCCACCAACAACTGCGTCATATCTGAGATTCATCAGGACGAGCATCTGCTTCATAAAGAAAATGACAAAGAGTGCTCAAGAGCAGAGGAATCACTGGGAAGTTTCTCCCTACACGGATTCTACCCGTCACATCCGCGCTTCATCCAGATGATCTTCTTCCTGCTAACATCAAAAGCGCTGTTCAGAGGCACCCTGTGTGCCTGGGAGGTGCTGCAGATCACTGGAAAACTCCACATTTATGCAACGAAAATCCTCAGGAGAATCATGTATCAGAAGCAGAAAACATGGAGACAAAAATTAGCACCAGGAAGATATTAGCAGGTCATGTAATAGTCTCTTATGTGCCAAATGCCCATGAAATCTGTTATTTGTCCTTCAATTTAATTTATATGTGATTAAAGTCATTAGCTCACGTTTTTAGATTAGAAAATGTAAGTAATAAAATAATCTAAAAACAAATTTACCCACACATAATGACCTTTTCAACCATTCCAATCAAGTGATCTCATTAAGAGCAGCGTCAGTGTGAGGAAGCAAAGGGAGGCTGAAATACTTAAAAATGACACTACATCACCACTGAACCCTTAAATGTACTACAAGGAGTTTTTAACTGGTTATTAAACAGTCTCAATTTAATACTGATATGGCTATATGACCTACATAGTCAAAGACCATCAGCAGAAAGATTAGCGGTTTCTACATAGTTATTCTTAATGCCTCTCACTGCGTCAGATTCAGACTTGTCCGGGTTGGATAAGTCATGAAATTAAAACATTATTTTAAGGCGTAGTGCTGAGGACGAATTGAGGAGTCTCACAGCCAGAGGAAACAAGCTGCTCTGTGGTCTGGTGGCACAGCCCTAAAACAAAGTTTACTTAGTATTTTTTTTAAAAGTTGCCTCTTTCTCTCAAAACATATGCAAGCGCTCACCAGATAAAGATCTTTAAGACTGATGGTGGTGCTCATATCGTTCTTGCCCACAGGGGCTGCCAGAATCAACAAAAAACATAAGTTTCTGCAGCTGCTTTAACACAGCGAATCAAATTCGTGGTTCACAGCGTTTTATTGTGTTGTATTACCGTTTGTGTTTTATATTGTTCTGTCTGTCTTTTGCTGTGTTTGTGTTTGTACTGTATTTTGTGTATTTGTTAAGTTTTATGTATTTTAAAGGCCCATCTAAGGACGGGCTTTGCAAATTAGCTTTGGCTATAAATGCTGTAGTAGTGTGTGTAGTAGTGTGTAGTAGTGTTATGCTAGATACTTGTCCCTATACAAATAAACATTAGATACAAATATATACCACAGAATTTATAGCATTATTATTTTTTCTTAACTTCAGGCTGTACTATCTTAAAATCCTGAATTCAAGATTTTGAGATAGTACAGCCTGAAGTTCCCTTTTGTGTTTTTGTAGTCAAACTGAATTGCCCAATACTAGAAAGACAAAACAAACCTTTATTGCTAAACTTCAATTGGTCACTATCAGCTGTGACAGTGTCGGCCTGTAATGTTTTCCATTATTCATAAGTGTGTATGTGTGTCACCCTGGCAAAGAGACACATAGACACACACACAAGCATTTTAGAGTCTCTTGCCAGGTCAGTGGACAGGTTTCAGTCAGCACTTTAGTCACAACGGTGACACTCTTGAAACTTCACAGATGTGTAACTGAGTTCAAAATGAGGGCCGAGTTCGAAGACGGGTGTGGTCAGATTACTAATGATGTAATAATGTTGTAATGACTACAAAGTACTGATGGGTGTTAGAACGTGAACATGTTGAGGGGGGTTAAGTCTGGTGTGATCTCGTCACAAGATGGTCTCCACTGTTCAGAACTAAATAAGTTGCTTGAATTCGATTGGTGAAATTGAGGCACTAAAATTCAAGATAAAAGTATTTTAAGCATGAATGAATCTATCTGCCCTCTCATATGCCATGTTGTCGAAGAGAGACTGAAACCCTACACGCTTCTTAATTTGTGAGCCCATCAAATAACATTTCTGAAGCAGAAAACCTTGAAATCACCTTGTTTTTTGTTTAACCCTTTTTGGCAGTCAGCCACTGAGCAGCTCCACTGGAGTGGTTGGGGTGAAAGGGCTTGCTCACCCAGATAGTCTGGGGATTTGAACCAGCAACGCTTCGATCATAAGCTCGCTTCTCTAACCTTTAGGTCAATACTGACTGAAACTCCACCACATAAAATCTGACATGTGGTTTTCAAATTAAAATATTTCAATGCTGTACATGTGGGATTTAAACGTAATGTTCAGTAGCGGTTAGAGGCTACAAATAGGCATTGAGTAGCTTTTCAATTCAAATTATTACAGATGATTTTTGCTTCCATACCAGTAGATTATGAGGCTCTCTTAAAAAGAAAATTGTTGCATCTACCGAGTCTCCTCTACATTGTCTCTTCAGCCATCTAACTTTTATGTGCTGTATCGAGTTTATACGTCTCTAGGCTCTGCATTCTTCTCATGAAAGAGCTCAGAAGCATTTAAACTCAAAGGGCAGCTGCAGAGGAAGAATACACCCGGCTCATAGCTGTATGACTGGATACCAGTTTGCTCATTGAGACCTATTTAACCTATGTTAAAGGCAGATTTTTTTCATCAGCATTCAAAAACAATAGTTTATTTAAACTAGAAAAAATCACATCGTTTTGAAATAAGACACATATATACAGTATATTTGTTCATCTGTACGTGCATGTTGTGCACCACCACCAGAACAGCCCTGCTCCGGTTGTAGCTCTTGTTAAACCTATTCTGCATGGGGTTTAAGTGCATTACGTCTCGGTCTGTTGAAAACAGGCTGCTGCCGCCACATGATATTGTGCGCTCATGTTTTGCATTTTGTCTCGTACTGGCCCAGTTTGAGAGTGGCTGCACTCTCTGAATGTGTGTCATAAAAGCAACATCTCGAGGCCATTTCAGCGATTGAAATGAACAATCTGTTGTGTCTCTAAATTACAGATGTTAGATGACTTCCTTATAGCTCTGTGTGGTGTAAGTTGTGCAGTGTGCAGTTGGAGCAAGAAAGACGCCAGGAGCGGTGGAACAACTCCGTGGCAGCAACCAGAGAAAAAAGGGAATTATAACATGGCTGCGAGACATGCAGATGGAGTCTTGAACATGAGATAAACTGAAAGGATTTAAATATTGGACTTTCTTCTCTTTTACATCAAGGCAAAAAAAAAAAAAAAAAAAAAAGGAGAGGCCCTGAAGCTTCTCAGCAGCCCAGTGACTGAGTGTCTCAGCTGGAATGAGACAAGCCTCACCAAGTCCATATCCGCTATAGAGGCTATTGTACGACAGCTGGAAAAACAGCACTGAACACTTGTGCTCATCCAGACACTGACACAACTTCCGAAAATAAGGCAGATGGAAACACACGCCCATCTAAAAGCTGCTAAATAGCTACACATTTTGACACATGGGTGCAATAACAACCGAGGACATGTTTCACTTGAGTTAAATACTACAACCTTTTAATATACAAACATGCACATACGCATACAGTAGAGTCTTTTAGACTTCAGTCCGTCAAATCACTCTTATCATGTACAAGGTCTAAGACAGTGATAATCAACTTGTATTTGGCCTGAAATAAGGTGCCAGGTGGCTGCCGACCATGTTCTAATTCACAATGAAAGGAAGTGATTAACACTGGGAATTATTTTGTTTTGTTTATACCAGCGAATAAACGTTCAATGATGTCCCTTGGCTGACAGATATGCCAGTTTCAGTTAGTAACAGAGGGAAGGTCGATCTTGATGCAGGGGAAGACAACTATTAGCTGAAGAGGAACAAAAGTAAGGCAGGAATGAGGATACTTCTGAAAACATAGATGTTCATTTGTCACTAAAAAAAGCTCAAAAGTGGAAAATGTAAGATAAGTTGATTGTTGAGTCTCATACGTCGTCAAGTACAGACCCGACTATTTGACAACCTCCAAAAACACTATTTGTTTTCACTTAAGAAAACTTAGTGTCCTGGCTGCTTTAAGATTTTTAGTTGACCGGATTTGAGAAGACAAGTTATAGACAAGTAATAATCTTTTACATTATTTCAACTTATTTTAACTATTTTCAAACAATACATGCTGGGAAATCTCAATGAAAAATAAGTCAGGGGCTTTTTAATGTTTATTATTTTTATCTTATAAATACTATCAATGTTTTTTTTATTGGCCCCTCGCCTCCTGTCATTTTACAAAACTGTCCCCCAGGAAAAGCAAGTTGAGTATCTCTGGCAACAAACCAAATGTTCATAAATAAAGTAGAAAAAAAGCACATATTTCACTTTTGTCCTTAAAACATAACACATTCACTCTTTAATTAAATACAAAACATAATGAACTCTCACAGAGAGTTTCAAAAACCATCACAAACTTTCTTCCTTTTCTGCACACGGCATGTTTTGACGTGTTTGCTGCTGCCGCACTCTGATAAAACTATTCTGACATGCCCGTGAATAATACAGCGTCATTTGAACCTCCGTGCCCATTCGCTGCTGTCTCTGGTATGAATGTGTTGTTATCTAAAATCTGCTTCATGCTATTAGATCTTTTGAAAGTCTTGTTGCCTCATACATTTGATCTGGAATACATATTGCATGAATCGTGTCGGTGGCTTTGTCTGATTTTGATCAGTTTCATCTTGTGTTCATTATGTGACCTACATTCTTAAAAGGCAACTCAAGTATCTCCAAATTTGATTATTTGAAGTTTTTCTGACTAACTAAAGGATGAAGTGTTGCTTTATAACCAAATTAACCATGTAAAAACATATTGGATTATTGGAAAATGCACTGATATAAAGACAATTTTCTGAAATCAAGGAATAAATAAATACTGAAATCTCTGCACTGGTGAGTGTTCTGTGATCTGCACTACAATGAGCAGTTGTTCAATATAGCAGTTCCAAGCCTGGACTACACGCTGGGCTGCTCTTTGAAGTCCTGACACCTGATATTTCAGAGCTCATGTTTTGAAATGTAAAAAAGAAAAGAAGGAGAGTCCAAATTCACACGATCTGTCCTGAAACATTCTTGTTTGCAAGTTGGTTTCATTTTTAGAAAACACAGCAAACAAGTGCAAAATTCTCCTGCGGCTCCTCTTTCAAACCATGGAGGTGTGAACTTCCTTTAACACCCCACAGAGGAGTTTTTCAAAATAAAACAATAATGAATCAATCAATTCAAGTCAGATATACACATGTGAGATGGTGAGCACTTTTTCCTCTTTGTACAGTAAACCTCAGATGTTACAGTATATGACGCAGAGGAGTCTCATGGGAGCGGGTCTGTTTTCTGTTCACTGTGTCTCTGCTGTCTCGCGCATAGAGATGCTGGCCTGCTGTTTCCTTTGCCTCTTGTGCCTACAGAGCAGGACAGCCAGCAAGAGGAGCAGCAGGAGGCCCAGAGCTCCTCCGATGAGTCCTGCTTTCAGAGGCAGACTGTGGTCCCTGGGCTGATACACCTCACAGGACTCTTTGCTCGTTGCAACATCATTCACTGCTGCCACACAAACCTCTGAGCCTTCGTCTATGTCGCCCACTCCGCCGATCCTTCTGTCCCCCCCAAACCTCTGCCTCTCTTTCCCCCCTACTGTCACAATGTAAGCTGTGACGTATGAATAAGGTGCACACCAGTGAATCACGACCTCTGACCCGTTCCAGGACACTGATCTCAGGTTGGGAATCTCTGGAGCCTGTCTTTGTGAAGTGAACCCTGGACACAAGCAGCCGGTTTTGGCTTTTAGCACAGCACAGGAGACCTGAGACTCGAGGCAGGGATCGTAGTTGCATCGCGTGAGCGTCCCTCCAAGTGGAGGCAGTGTATCGGGTAAAATGGGGGCATCAGTTTGTCCTTCATAATCTCTGTAATCCTCCGTGGAAAGCGAGTCCCCAGTCGGTGTCTTGGGAGCCATCGCCGGGACTCCTGATGTCGTAGGCAGGGGAGAGTAACCTCTGATGAGAACCAGGCAGACGATCACCAGGGGAACAGGAAGGCCTCTGCTGGCAGCCATTATGCTATCTGGAGATCACAGAGAGAAATATTCCATCAGTGTGTTGGCAAATCTGTTGGGTTTTTTTTTTGCATAGGAATGATAAGTATCAGCCCCTTGGGTTTACAGCCATGTGTACATTGAAAGTCTTTTTGTATTGAGCCTGAATGAAGAGTTATTTCCCCCCTGATGCTGTGTCTTTTTAGAAAAGGGAACAAAAAGCTTGGGCCTAGTCTCAGCTGGATAACAAAAAAATCTCTCTCACTTCAAAAGATAAACTGTTTTCTCAAAACCAGAGCACACTGCTTTTACCCGTAAGTAAGCAAATGACTAAAATGTGGACACTTAATTAGTTGAAATTTATTATTCTGTGGCATGTTTGTCAATGATTTATGGTCTTGTACACAGAGCTGCTATGAATAATCCTCACTTGTTAAGCTTCTGGAGGTACTTCACACTAATTCAGCATTCCAGGCGGTATTGCACAACAGGTCCAAATGCTCACACACCCATGACACAGCGCAGCACTGTTAGTAGCTGGATCCAGTTACAGGAAAGCTGCATGTACGATTTCAACAAGAACCCACACAAACATACCTGACATGTGGTCAGTGGTGGACATGCATGGAGCGACAACAATGAGGCCCATTCAGAAAATCTCACAAAATTGAAAACAGAGCAAGAACCTCCCCTGAATACTAATATACTATGTGCTCCTCTTAAACTCCACTCGCTTGTGTTAAGAGTGAAAAAAGTGTCCAATATCAAAAGATATGAGCTTACCTGCTGTTTGGAAAAGTCTGTAATCTTGATCAAGATGTGAGTGAGCTCCTTTCTCCTCGTCTTCCCTCCACTTGCCTGCTCTCTCCTCCTTTATATGCTTCCTGTCTCCCCAACAATCACCTCCTTCTTTCTGCCCTCCCACAATCGCCCCTCTCCCTTATTCCCGACCCTTCTGCACCAGCTCCACCTCTCTCCTTTAGCAATGTGAATGAGTGTGCATGCAGTTAGTGGTGTCACTATAGTCTGTGATTAGTTGCATCACTGCTACATAATTTTGAAACAGTGACCACATGGATTCCTGGAACATTCCAGGTTTTTTAGAGTGTGTCTGACTTGTTAATGAGCTCTTGTTTTCCTTTTAGGGCAGAGAGAAATTGAATGGGATGAGGATTATCTGTGTCACGGGTTACATTCATTGGAATTTTGTCATGCCTGACATATGCCAGTGGCTCCGGACAGTATATCCCATCTCTGACCTCTCACCTAAATAAAATGTGCGACTTAACTCCAAACACTGCAGCAGAACTGAGAGAAACTGTTGTGCAGCTGTTCACCAAAAGGCCGGAAACGGACCTGACTGGGCTTGTTCTGGGAGTGATTTGAAATGTAGTAAATTTCCATGCTAGTGCTTCTCTTTTAAAAAAAAATAAAAAATGAACAAAATAAGAGCTAAAATATCAAGTGTTGCTAATTAATTTGAGATGCCACCAACATCCCAACAAGAAAAGGCTGCTCCGCGCATCTCATATCCTGGACAGGACAAGATGTTTTTTTGACGTGACGTGTGGAAAAGGAACTTTATGTGACAGCTGGGGACTTAAATCCAGCTGCATACTCACATCTCCGCTCTGACTTTGAGCTAAGTCTGCAGATAAAGTGTTAGCACGCATTGTCCTGTACCAGGGGAATTCACAAAACAGATGAACTGACTCGATCAGCTCTGTCACCTCAATCAAAGCTCTCCTAACCGATGGAGGTTTTAGTATAATGTATGTGTCATATTGTTCCTGTGCTTCATGTAATTCATTCTGCAGGAACTAGTACGTTGACAGAATGAATTTTCACCAAGATAAATTATCTATTACCTCCGCCTGGGAGCATGTTTTCCCCCATATCTGTTTGTTGGTTTGTGAGCAGGATTACACAAAAGCTACTGAACGGATTTCCACAAAACTTGGATTGAGGGTGCGTTTCAGCAGAGAATAGACCCCATTAAAGGTGCAATACGTAAAAACTGGCCACCTGTCAAATGAATCCTCCAAACAAACAGGGAGCAGCATATCGCCAGAGTAACCTCTAACTGCTGCTAACTGTAGCTACCTCTAGCTAATAGGCTAAGCTCAGTTAACCAAGCAGCTAGTGGTCATATTGGCTGACACTACTTATCAGACTTGGAGCTCGGAGCACCGGAAAGTGTTGGTGTTGTTTACTATCAGACTATCACCTCTTAAGGTCCAAAGTGGCAAGGGGCTAGCTGGTTAGCATGCTAACTTCATTAAACATCTCTGCAACACAATACATAGATGTTTTGACATGTTGATGTCTTTGTGTTGTGTCTACTGAAGTTAGCATGCTAACCAGCTAGCCCCTTCCCATTCTGGTCCAAAGCTCTGATGCTAGTGGTGTAAACAGCAACGCTCCCTGGTGCCCGAGCTCCCAGTCTGAACCGCTAGCTGCATGGATAAGTCCAGTTAGCAGCAGTTAGGGGTCACTCTGGCGATATGCTGCCCCCTATTTGCTTGGAGGATTAATTTGACAGGCCAATTCTTACATATTGCATCTTTAAAGGGCACTGTTGTGTCTTGGTGGAGGTATGCGCTCTACTGAATGCCAGTCTATACTTGAGTTTCTCTGAGTTTTTTTTGTTGTATGTTTATAAGTTGTTTCTTTTCATCTTTCTCTCATTCTTGTATGAGCATTTCTCTGTGGGCGAGCGAGTGTTTAGGTTGCATTACATACAGGAAAGAGCGTGGGTGTGTAAGTGTGACGGGGATGGTTACATATCATGTAGGGATGTGTGTGGGACGGGTATGTTTATGTATTGTGTAATACTGGTTGTGTATATGTATCGTACTGAGAAGCGTGTCTGTGTTTGTCTTATTTCATAATGATTCATGTTTATGGTAACGCACCTGTTCAGCTCTTCTGTAGTGAGTCAGCTGCAGGTCCATAGGGGGTTTATCTACAGCAGGCCCAAATAAGGAAACTGAAACAAACTTTTTAATGAGGTAACTGGAATAAAGGTGGTGTGACAGGCAAAATGAGCTACTTGGAAACGGAGGTGGAGTCGCTAAGTCAGAAATACTTCTGTTGTGACTCTGGAAATGACACAAATTCAAGCAGATGGTAACTGTTAGATGGTTTCTTACATAATCCCTCTCTGCCATGCACCACGTCGTCACTCTTTCCACAAACCACTGCCGTTTGGTTGGAATGGGTCTGCTTTCATAATCAGAAACAAGTCCATGAGGAATTAATTATTTTTCTATATGAAATGGGAGCAACCCAAATGACTACTACAAGGTCTTGTTGTAGTGGGACCAGAAGAACTGTAGAATAAATAGCATGAGTGTTTGATTTGTATCTAACACAAACAGTCAGCTGTGATCATAACAACTTTTTGGCCACGTAATGCTGCCTACTTTTTTTTTTACACAAGTCAAATAAATCATTGTGATTTTTCATTGTCCTAGGGAAAAACAACAACAACTTTATGTGCCAGCTGACTCCTTAAATGAGGCAAAATAGATACATAAATCTAGAATTAACAAGTCCAAGTTTCTTCTTCACATAGTTGATTGTGAAAATGTGCTTTCATCTTTAAAACATCCAGCTCGCTTACTGTTAACTAGATGCAGGGATGAGGCACTGCATCACAGATTTTCAATAATGATGTCATTAATTCTGCAGGCCGCACTCAGTGGGCAGTGTCGCCCAATGATTCACTTCATCTCTCTGAACAAACAATAATAATGTGAAACCATTCATTTAAATTAAACATGTTAAAATGTTCAGTAGGTATATGATTGTGAGGAACCATTCCCAACGGGAAAACATGATTCATCCAGCTCATTACCTGACCTCAGTAGCACTCATTAATGAAGCAGTCTACAGTGCCTCCTACAGCCTACAGAAGCCATGACTGGAAGAGCCAGGCGGGGTCTGTGTCTCTTCAGTTACACAACTGGGTGTGGGTGACATTAATTAGTTTTCATGATGGATTTACAATGACCGGTTCATCTGCCAGGCATCCCAAAGTTCATGATACGTTTGGCCAGTTTCCCAAATTAAAATATTCTGGCCCCAACATCCTGTATTAAAAACGCAGCCTGCAGCAGGCTGCTGCTGCTGCTGTGGGATAAATTGTTATCTTTTAGAGTTTGTATAACCCACTGAGAGGTCGCTGGCCTGCGGGTACTTATATTTTAAACCCTGGAAGTTTAATTTTAGCTTGAACAGGGCAAACTTCAGCTTTCCTTCGCAAATGGCTGCGGCACTGATTATAACTTGAAGCATATTTAACCCTGAGTGTTGACTTGCAGGCTGACAGACAGGACGTGGCTACGCTGTTAAATGGACCCAACTCCTGGGTCTTTAATAAGTAAATCTGTCCGAATTGGAGTATGCTTGAATAAATGAAACTAGTAGCTACTAGGACTGCACAAAGGGTGCAATATACCAAATACTTATCAGCATGTTAGCCTATTATAGTAATTTTCGATTAGGCTTGCAACAACGTCAATATGCTTCAAAACAGGCATAATAAAATGATAGATAATCAAATAATTTATTACAGGCTACACGGCAAGTCTTTAAAAGACCAGATGCTATTAATTCAAACAATTTATTGGTGGGTTGATGAATATATTTGCAGTTTTTAAATGAATCTTTTTTATTGTCATATCAATAAATGAAACACCTAGTAGTTTAGTCTGTTTATTTTGTGATTAATTGTATAATTTTGAAAATCTTTCATTCATTCCTGTTTTTATTGTCCAGTTAGACTTCAATCAATGGCGTCTTTTGTATATCCTAAACACTGACATACAGTGATTTACAGATAAAGAAAAACAGCAACAGATATTTCTCTCTTACTCTGAGAGGCTGTCAGCATCAGTGGCTCTGAATCAAGATGTCCTAATATATGTCATGCGCACGAGACCTCATTAATCAGAGTTGGTCGTTTTAGATGCAAAGTTAATTTTATTTGTTTTCTAAAAAAGACAAATGCAAAACAGAAGATAATCTAATTAAAGAAAATGAAAAGCCACATCACTCTTTCGTCTTTGTAATGCTTTGCTGATGCTGAGGAGGTGAAACTCCCTTCAAGTCTTCGCCCAGGGCAAAACGAACTTGCTACGGCGCTTCTTTGTCGACGTCATTTGTGTGCGACAGGCCTCAGTGTACAGTAAGAAAACAGTTCAGCAGACAGAAGCTGGGAATGGGTGAGTCGCCGCAGAGGGCCATGGTATCAAAGTCTTTGAACAGTAATTTACGGACTTGAATAACGCAGTAAAAGACCATCGGCTCATTTCTCCTGCAGAGTTTCACTGTTTGCAAGAGTCCGTCTCTGACCGGCTGGTACTGTTAGTGTTAAGCTAGCAGGCTAATGGTAGCGAGCGGAGCCAGGCCCAGCGAACAGTTCATTTACGTTACTTTGTTTTTGTCACAGCTAATGGGTCAGATGTAATTGTTGGTACTTCACCCATTTTTCTGACAAATTTCAACAACAAAACCCGCATTATTAATCCAGTTCGTTTCAAATTTGGATAGTTTGATTAGCAACTAAACGTTAGCATCGCCTGTAAACGCTAGCTAACTGAATTAAAGCTAGCTAACTACATTAAAATAATGACTTCCAGGCGGACAGGCTATGCTAACATGGATTCATCTCCATCAAATAGCGGCGGCTCGGTCCACAGTGGAAACCGTAAACAGAGTATCATCAACATTCCCGACAGAACCGGGGTAGAGTCCTGTTATGATAGGAAAGCAGACAAGGCTGGATACGGAGCTTCGCAGGGCAACATGACTGTAACGTCGCTGAAATCACGGCTCGCCCCGACCATTCAAACTGCCATGTCCGCCGCAGTCGACACTCTCCTGGGCGAAGTGGTGCTTGTGCTCAATGAGACGCAACAAGAGTTGCTGCACAAGGAACAAGAGAACGAGAGACTCAAAGTGCGTCTTGAGGTGTCAGAGAGGGAGCTGAAGACTTTACAGGAGTGTCTGTGCAGTGCTCAGAAGCTCATAGATCAGCTTCAGATCTCATACTCAGGCCCTCAGTCAGTGAGTCAGTCAGTTTTTGCACCATCGCTGTCTTCCATGGCTTCATTGACTTCAGGCTTGGACCGGGACCACCAGAATTCCCGAAATGTGAACGGGGCCGGTGTTGACTTGGGGCTCGGAGGCTCTGTGGATGATTCGCTTCATGGCTTTGAGCCAAGAGATGACTACAAAATGTGCCAACTTTCAATCCAACCAGATGGCTCTGTGACTAACCACACTCTGGACTTTGCATCCAACACATCACATATGTGCTCCGATTCTAGCAGACCAGGTAAATATAAAATGTTTTTGTGTTATTCTGTGTATTCAGGCTGAGTGTGAGTTGTAACTCATCAATAGTTTACTGTAGTTTGAGGCATGGATTAATTTCTGTGTTCTGTGTACGTTTTGATCTGTTTTTAGATGAGAGGCAGTCTCAGGGACCAGGTGCAGCATCCAGGTTTGAGATTAAAGAGGAGCAGGGACCAGTTTCAGGCTCCGGTCAGCCCAGCAGGAAGGATTCTGGGTTGCGTAATGACAGCAGAGTCGGTGATGGAGAGGGATCGTCCCATAATGTGGGTGACCTTGGCTACGTTCAAGTCGGAGGGGACGAAGGTTCCCAGCGTTCCTTTACTCAGCCTCTGCGTCACCAAAGAACTGTGCGAGACTGCAGCGGGGGCCTGCAGCAGGGCGGACTCGATGGACAGAAACAGCTGGCTAGGACTGCTGGAGCCGGGAGAGGAGACAGTCTCTCACCCGGCAGAGCGGAGGACTCAGCAGGACCTTCAGCCCCTGACACAATAGGGGAACCATCTGGAGATCGGCCTCACCACTGCTTGGAGTGTGGAAAGACCTTCCGCCTGATCTCCAGCCTGAAGAAGCACATCCGCATCCACACCGGAGAGAAGCCTTACCCGTGCGGAGTCTGCGGTCGCCGCTTCCGTGAGTCTGGGGCACTTAAAACCCACCTGCGCATACACACAGGTGAGAAGCCATACTCTTGCTCTGAGTGTGGAAACTGCTTCCGCCACTTGGACGGTTTGCGCAAGCACAGGCGCACACACACGGGAGAGAAACCCTATGTGTGCGCCATCTGCGGGAAGCGCCTGAGCCGCCTGCAGCACCTCAAACACCACCAGCTCATTCACACCGGAGAGAGGCCGTGCTGCTGCCCCTTCTGCAACCGCACCTTCAAGGAGCCCGCGGCGCTGCGGAAACACATCCGCACGCACCGGGAGGAGGGCGGTCACATGGGGATCGGTGCCAGTGACGACACGGACGCAGACGCCATGGATGACATTAACAATCTCCACCCAGCAGCTCCGTCCCCTCAGATGAGGTTTGGGGAGTGGGGAGCCGAGGAGGACGACAGCTCAGTTGTGGACTGTGTGTAGATAATGATTAAAGGAGGAACTGTCAGTGTTCTTACCATGAAACCTGCTCCACATGACAAACATGGGTTGAGGTATAAACATGATGGATAAAGTAATCTCTGTTCCATGCTGTTATAGAAGAATCAGGCTACATATAACCCTAGCCTTGGAGTTTAATCTCTGACATTTTCATGCTTTACACTCTTAGATGTAAAAATAACTTTAAAAATATCCACTGCACATTCTTCAAAGCCAAGTATTTTTTTCTAGGACATTCCTCAAGCAGCAGCAGCAGCAGCAGCAGCCGACAGGTTGTTTTTGGCACAGAGAGTTGCAGGTTTGCGGACTGTCCAGCATTAATTTAGAAAGTGGCAGAAGCAGACAAGAGCAGTTTCCTGCCATTAAGTGCCCTGAGCACTCACTCAAACCTCGACTGAGTCTCTGCTGCTGCTGCTGCTGCTGCTGTTCAAGATGGTTCCCACCTGCGTTTCAGTCTGGACAAACTCCTACATGAGTTTCTTTTAGTTTCACACATTAGTCAGAGGTTGAATTTGCTGTTGAATTATTTTAGGCCTTTGACAACACACCGAGCCGCACAAAAAATTGAAATGGATCCAAAGGGCTGGTTCATGCTGCGTGTGTGGACAGACGTGCAGGAGTACAGAGCATGGACATTATGCAGCTGGACATTACTGACTGATTTATTCAGTTTCTATCTTGATAAAATGATAATATATGAGAAGAGGTGTTGGTGCTTTACACAATATTTGTTAACTCATGTGTCTTGTTGTAGATGACATGCCAAGGAACATGGTATGGGCGTCGTCATTTCCCCTAGCTGTAGGGATGCAATTATTTTCATTATCTATTAATCTTCCGATTATTTTCAAGATTAATGGCTTTTTTTTTATAAATGACAAAATTTTAAAGCTCATCATAATTTCTCAGAGCCCAAGTGATGTCTTCAAATCACTTGTTTTGTCCCACCAGAAGTCCAAAGCTCAAAGATTCTTCATTTACATCATGAATGACGAAGAAAAGCACATAATCTTTCCATTTAATAAGCTGGAACAGGCAAATGTTTGACATTTGTGCTTTAAAAATGACTAAAACAATTAATTGATTAACAAAATAGTTGCCAGTAATTTTCTTTCGATCATCCTCATGGTTAATTAACTAGTCATTGCAGCTCTAGTCAGCTGGAAAAGCTGATTAAACTGGAGCAAAAATGGATCTTGTTCACTCTAATGCATCCTTGAAGAGCAGGAATACTAATCATTGAAACAAAGGCAGTATTAACTGAAATCCTAGACAATGTCTGTCTCCTATATCGATCTCTCAGCTCTACCTTAGTATCCTTCCCCGCTGTGCTGCGCTGTACTAGCTTTGATAGTGATTGATAGGTCAGCTATAAGCTAAAGAATTAATGTGTTTACTTACAGTCATCTGATTTCTTCAGCTAATCAATTGAGGAAAATGTCAAATTCTTTTTTCCAACAATTGTTTTGCCACAACTGTGAATGTTTTCCATAGGGATGTGCGCGATTGGTCGTCTAGTTGGTTAAACTTTGCCCCGGCTAGTCGTTCCAAGAATAACTAGTCTGTTTAATGAATTTTCTTACTTATTTACAGATTTAAATTCCATATTAACATAATGTATACTGACAAATGTTGCTTTATAAAGATGAGCATCCGTCAACAATGTTGGTTAACTGTTGCATCTAAAAATGTACTATTTTTTGACAATGTTTGACCTTTTACACTAAGTTTTGCGCATTATCGCGGTGTTTCCTCACTTTGACACCACTTGACTAGTCCAAGTTTAACCTTCCGTCTAAACATCAAGGAAATCAGCTGTTGGGATCATCCCTATTTACCACAATGTCACAGTTGTCACCATTATGTTGAAGAAATAATTAACAACAAAAAAACCCCCCCAAAAAACATAAAAGCACAAATTGCCAAAAGAAATCCCAGTGAGTGGACCTAACCGGTCAGTTGAGATATTGACTTTAAGAGTGTAGTGTTGCATCCCCCTGATGAGGCCATTTGTAAACTAAAAAGCTAAAATATCATCCAAACTCCATTTTCACAGTTGTGTCCTCATGAAGCATGAACCAGTCTTACTCTTCAGTCAAAGGCGTCTCATTGTGCAGTCCTGCTCTGCTCTGTCTTATCTCTGCTTGTCTCTCTGCAGAGCCCTCATCAGTTACACAATGGTAATGTTTTCATTCGAGCTGAAGTTATCTGTGTCGAGGCTAAGTTTGAAGATATCCCTGAATACACACAACACACAGGGCTGTTTGAAGAGGATACGGGCTCAGCAAGCTGTCATCAGCATGCACCCAGATCAACCAGCTCTAACGCCGTTTTACTGATTATCATGTCTCTCTCTGTCATGGACCATATCTTAGCATTCCTCTTTTCTTTTTCTTTTCTTTTTTTTTTTGTTGTTGAAGCTGCTACTGTGCGTCTAGAAAGCCTCTCCTTTTCTGGACTTGTATTGTTGTTACCAGCCAGTTACTAGCATTTACTAGCGGACAGACTTTGGTGCTTGCATGTGCATATCTGTTCTTTCTGCTGGCAACAGTCTCTGTATATAAGAATGTAGTTTTAGCCATTTTATCCGGTTGAATGAGGGTTAACATTGGTGGAAATGTGCAACGACTTTTTTTTTTAAAAACAATGTAACGTGCTTTAAAAACATTAATATGCTAACATTCACTGTAAATATATATATAATCTTATGAAACTTTTTCCTGATGTGACACGACTGATACATCGGGGTTAACAGCAGAGCATTAATCTCCTCAGCTATTTGAGCTATACTGTAGGTCTCCATGAATACTACTCTTATGATCTCCATGTAACTATTCTATGTACATTTACAAGTGTAAGTCATTTTAAAAGGCACTCAAAATGTTAAATATCCGTTACTGTATACCCAGAAAATGATTTGCAGAGTTAGTCTTCACCCCAGATAATCATATTTATTGTTTTTGTATGACATACAAGGAGGCCTTTGCATGTAGGTTCAAACTGAAATGGCATTCGTCCTTAAGAACAGTCAGTGTTAAATGTGAACTGAATTACTTTTTTATGCTTCTGTGTTCAGAATATGTTCCCCCACATCACATTCATCCCGTTACCTACTCTAAATGTTACTATATTAAAGGGCCTTGTTTCTACTTCTTTTCTTTCTGTGGCTGTTTATTTCATATATCTGATTAAGAGGGGCGTCCTTTGAAGGAATCATCTGTAAAAGATTTTGAATTTTAACTTTTGACCGCAGAAAAACTGTCAGCTGGATCGATGACGTGGCAATTTCAGCTCCATGCCGAAGCCACGAGTATATCCTAATTTTAGATCATGCCAGTCTCTTTCAATCAGTTCATTTCATTGTATCACGGCAGGAAAACCACAGTCACCCTGAAGGCGAGTTTTTCCACTGACTGAAACATTGCCAAACATATTGCGGACACGCCTAAAGACAGCTCCCAAATAACACCTTCCTCTTCTCCTGATGCTGAGTAATGACAGCTGTGTTCATGCACACAAACTAGCTATTTGACGTGGCCTTCAGCGATTACGGAAGCAAAGCAGGTTTGATGTAGCTGAAAAAACGTGGACATGTAGCAGCATTTTATAGTTTGTGTCATGCTTTCGTGTTGATGATACATTAAATTCAGAGTCCATATATTGCAAAATGTATCTAAATGAATAAGTTCCTCCAAAGTGTTGAAGGTCAGGTGGTGATTACATCACTCTAATGTTCAGATCGAGGTGCTTTTACAGCTCAGCGATGTGTGTTGTTTCATTATTAGACTATATGCAATACTTAATACTGTTAATTGTTTAGGGTGCTCAAATAATATTCAATATTCAAAATGAATATGAATATGACTTTAGCACATAAGTATTCACCACAGTTCGCTTTAGACCATCGTTTAGTCTATCCACATTATCAATGAAGTGTGACATGTTATCTGTTCTCAGTGGTTACAAAATGAGTTGTTGGCAAATCAATTATCAAAATCATTTAGAGGAGCAAACTTTAAAGAAATTTAAAGAGGAATCTGGTTTGCAAGCCATCCACAGTGGGTTTATTGAGATATTTAACTTTCACACTTTCTGTGACCAAGGCACACCAAAGGGCAAGCCATTCATTTAAGGCACAACCTCATTTCCATGCAAACAACTGTATTCCTCAATATCTAATTAAAAAATGATTCAAGAATTCATTTGAAACTTTGTAAAGTTGCTTAAAAGAAGCAAACAAACACATTTAAATCAGACAGGTCACATAATTGAAATGTTTAGTATAGAATCTGCCTCTGCGTAGGGAAATGAATGCACAAAGTACTGATGTAGTATATTGAAATAGCTGAATGTTGCAATAATAATTTATGGTTGTAACAGAATCCCATGGCACGCCTGGACTTGCCTCATGCCACACCAGTGTGCCTCAGCGCACCATTGGGGAACCACTGGGCTTAAGTAGACAGCGTCTTCATCATTTAAGTGAGCGTTTTTTGATTGTGCCACTTTAACCTTCTGTTTAATTTGAATAATCTTTAGAAGCCTGAATTTGGAAAACCATCCAGTGTTTTACAAGGGAAAAAAAATCTTGGAGCTGAAAAATGTGTTTTTACTTATTTATTAACTTGATTGTCTTGTGACCCCCTTAAGATGAGTCAAAGACAACACATTTGAGTGGACAGATAAAAGGTGGTAGCAGTTTACTGTTAATCTGTAAGAGTAGAACAATAGAAAAGAAAATAGAAAACACTGTAAGCTACAAACAGCAGGTGAACTTTCTACATCACTTCTTCTGTTTTTGCAAGCACACCCACTCCGGTGTTGTTTAAACAAGTCTCGGTAATCGTTACAATGCTTGTGTACAGTTGATATTTCACAATCGATATGATCTATCTATATTAGAAGTACCCTTGGAACCTCCCAGGTTAAGGAAGCGTTCACACTGCATGCATGGGGCTAAAAGGTGCCAGCGTGAAACGGGGTTAAACTAAACAATGGACTATGAGAACAGTCACGTGTCATTCAAGACTGTAAACATTAGTCATGTTTTTCAACAGAAATTTAATCCACAGTGATTAGAAGCACAGTGTGACTTGTACAGCCCGGGGCGTAGGATAACCCTGGGTTAACAGTTTATTTGTGAAAGGGGGCTACATTATCCCAGGCTCAACTCTTAGCTCGGGGCTAAGTATATGCAGTGTCAGAGGCCTTCATGTTGTTGATCACTGTAACCTTCAACAAAATGAGGTAACCTGAAGACTCACTTGGAGCGACGCAAACTTGTTGCAACAAAACAGACCGCAAATGGGATTTATGACATCAAGTCGAAGCAAGTGCTGAGGTAGGCACTTAAACACAACATTTCCCAGATCGCATCAGTGGGAGCTCGCACAGTTCCGTGCTTTTGCATCGTGAAAAACGACCCGCTGAAGCACTAATTACATTTACTCAAGTAATCTGACATACTTACTTGTACTTCTACTGTTCTTTACTTTTATTCAAGTAAAATTTTGAGTTTTACTTGTAATCAAGTATTTTTTATAATGCGTTATTGGTACTTTTACTGAGGTAAAGCATCTAAATACTTCCACTATGATCTAAAGACGGACAAAGTTCCCTCTCTTCACATCTGGTTTTATCTTCAGGTTGTGTAATACAGCTGTTATTGTGTGCTGCAGTTAGAAACACAGAGGTTTCAGGTTTCAGAGGGGAAGTAATTATATTGTACTAATAATAATACTCAGAGATAGTTTATGTGTGACCGGCATGTGCTTGTGTGTGTGTGTGTGTTGGCAGCTGATGATGCAGTAGTGATGGCGAGCAGCAGAGAGAAATGTGAGAGCGGCCTGTGAACTCTCTGCAGGCCCATGCAGTCATTTCCTCAGCGACTGAAGGTAAACACTCACTTTTTGGACAGGAAGTGACTCAACTCTCCCTCTTTTCCCTCTCTTCCTGTCTCTTTGTCTCTTTCTTGCATTCAGCCCCTGCTCATGTGACCCCGAACACTAGCTGCCCTCCGTGTGATCCGCACAGTGCCATACTGTCACACCTCTAATTGTTACGCGTGGTTTGAGAGGCTTGTGCTTGTTTCTGTTGGTGAATTAACTTGTTTACTTTGGTTTTATTACTTTACCACTTCCAGAAGGACATTTTGTGCCTTTTACTGCATTAAATGTATGTGACAGTTACAGTTTCTATCTTTTCTCCAACATAAGGGTTTACTTAAACAAACAAGAAGCTCACAATGTTTTTCTGGAGTTTAAACCAACCAACAGTGAATGGAGTGCTAACATCACTTTTAACAATAAAACTTTTATTTGGCTTATCAACAGTGGGAATAAGACCATTTTTCACAATTAAAGGAACAGTTCACCCAAAAATGAGACTTCATTTTCTACTCAGCCTCATGCAGATGGAAAGTGGGATGAAGTTTCATAGTCGACAAAACATCGTAATGTTTTGCACGGCGTAATCCAACCCCTGGAAACCCCGGGATCCCAAATTCATTTGAAAAGACGTCATTTATACACTCAATGCGCAGTCGTGATCGTGCACCGGCTTCAGACAGGGTGCACGCTAACACTTACACTTGGATTACACCGGGTTTTTTAGACATTTTTTGTGGACTATTATAAAAAGATATAAGTAAAAAAGCAGTAGAAACAATATAAATAAACAAAAACTCCAAAAATATTTACACCATTGCACATTGAGACGCAGAAATTGGACACTGGGATGATGAGATTGCACAGTTGGAAGTTGATTTGGTGTTTGTGTTCGGGGTCTACTGGGAGCAGTGCTGTTTGTACAGTCTATCAGCAGCAGGAAGTTAGGACCTGCGATATCGCTCCTTCACACACTTAGGCTGAAGCAGCTGATTCAGAGTGTCCTGCATAGGGTGGGACGCCGTTCTCCATCAAGGGTAATAGCTCAGCTATCGTCCTCCTTTCTCCCACCGCCTGCGCTGGGACGAGGGGACGTCCCAAGACAGAGCTGGCCTCCATGATCAGCTTGTCTAGTGTCTTCCTGTCAGCAGTGGTGATGCTGCTGCCCCAGCTGACCACTCACATGCCACAACAGAGTCAGAAAAGGTCTCTTCAGCAGGTGGAGTCTGCTTTGACCTTTGCTGTAAAGTGCATTTGTGTTGATGTCTGGATGACTAGACGTCCACCAGCTGCTTCCTTAAAGTAACTTGTGATACAAAGTGACGTCGGCCTGACCCCCACGACCCGTCTCGGTCATCAGTCTGCACATTTATGACAGCGTCTGACACTTTAAGGACTTTTGAGATAACACAGTGTGTGACAGTCGTTAATAAAGAGGCACTGATCGATTTCCTTTATCGTTTCATACATCACAAACTCCAAAGGAAGCGGGAAGGTGTGTCGAGCACCATGTTGCATGTCAGTATTTTTTTTATTTCCAGAGTGACACACACAGCTGTGCAGCTATGATTTGCACAGTGGGGTCTGTGCGGGGGCAGCAGAGGAGAGGAGGGGGAGGCGTGAGGAGAAATAACCAACAAGGAAACCACTTTCAGCTTTGCTTTGCTCCTGCACCGCCTGACTGGCCCTCAGCCAGGTTTCTCCAGAGAGAGGGCTGGCTCTCTCTCTCTCTCTCTCTCTCTCTCTCTCTCACCCCCTCTCCTCTCTCCTCCCTCTCCTCCCCTCTTTCTTTCTCTCCGTCTCTCCCAAACCCACATACGCACTCTCCCCAACGCAACAGGCGAGAAGAAGGAAGAAGAGCGACAAAAAAGCGAGGAGAACTTTTTTTGGGGGGGTTTTAGTGAAAGAACAGCTCAGGACAGGACGAGGAGGAACTTCTGAAGATGTCCAACGTGTCGGTTTCGCAGACGGATCACTCGGGAACGCGAGGAAAGTGATTTTTTCTCTCCCCTTGAGGAGAAAACAGGAGGGAGGACGCGCTTTTTTCTTTTTTTTTTTTTCTTTCTTTCTTTCTTTCTCCGCCGCATGAGACGTCAAAAGTGTGCCTCGGCGAACAAAGCGGGCGCCTTTGAGCTGGAGCTTTGGACCTTGTGATTTCATGTCCCCGGCTCTCTGTGGAGGGCAGCGAAGGATGCCAGGATGCCCTCTCTGATCGCCCGTCTGCTTGTCATCTGGCTGAGCGTCCACAGGCTGGTGTGGTGCACGGAGCGCTCCTCCACACGGGAGCGCTTCAAGGTGGTCATCGCTCCTCTCATCTGCAAGCGGATCTGCCTGAAGGGACAGTGTCAGGATACCTGCGAGCAGGGCAACAACACCACGCTGATCGCCGAGAACGGGCAGGCGGCCGACACGCTCATCGGACAGGGCTTCAGGGTCGGTGAGTGACGGTGCGAGGCTCCGACAATGCTGTTTATTTATGAGGGGGTATAATTAGGCCGCTGCCATTAACTAATAGAGCTGCTCTGCCCCATGGGTTTATAGTTGTTCCTCTGTGGAGAGGTGAGGGAGGCCTGCTGCCTCCTCAGGAATAGACTTTATACTGGAGCTAAATATCACATGGTGTAAAAAAAAAAAAAAAAAAAGTTTCATGGCTGCAACTAACGATTATATTCACGATAAATCGATTAATCGTGAATTAAATTGTAAGAAAAAGTGGAAAAATGCTGGTCACGAGTTCCCAGAGGCCAAAGCAGCATCCTCAGATGGCTTCTTTTCTCCAGCCATCAGTCCAACACACAAAGACTCTTCATTTACGCTCAAAAATGACAGAGAAAAGTAGGAATTGTTTAGATCTAAGAAGTTGGAACCAGCTAATGTTGATGTTTTTGCTTAAAAAATTCAAATATTTGGCATTTAATTGTCTTTGTATCAAATGATTGAATAATCTACTAATTGCTGAAACTTTCTAACAACTCTCAACATTGCACTCTGATATAATGTTAGCAGTTATAGTTCCTGCAAACCCCACAGATACCTCCAAGGTTGACATTTGTACTGGGGCTCGACCGATATGGCTTTTTCAGGGCCGATATCGTTTATTAGAAATCAAGGTACTGTTCTTAAGTACAATTTTCAGGTACTTGAGTATTTCCATTTTCTGCTACTTTACACGTCCCCTCCACTACATTTATTTGATGCATTTAGTTACTAGTTACTTTGCAGATTCAGATTATTCAGTCATTAATTGTGACATGTTACCAGTCAGATGTTGTTGTATGCGGGACGTGAAGGATAACACATCAATCTGACCAATAATCGGAAAAATGCTGAATATCGGCCCTGATAAGTGGCCAGTGCAGATCACCTAATTTGTATCAAACGTGGCATATCACATTCACATTATATGCATTTATCTGCCTTTCACATCGGGAGGAGGAGAGGTCGGTGGTGGCGTTTTACAGCCGACAAGGCTGCCAAACAGCCCACCGCTGTTCAAGTCACACTGTTGGATATTTTTACGATCATCTGGGGACATTTCCACCCGTGATCGTAGCGACCAAAACAGGGATTTTAAGCCAAAACCTGATTCTTTTCCTAACCCTAACCAAGTGGTCTTTGTGTGTAAACCTAACTGGAGCATGAGCACAGGGTTGTGACAAGAGAGGAATAGAAAATTCAAACAACAATCCTAAACAAACGCAAAGTTGCGACATAAAAAACATCCAGTTTGAACTTATCTGTGGTTTTTCATGAACGTACTGGGTTGGGTTGTTGCACCACATGGTAATCTCAATTCAGCGATATCACAACATCATTCTGGGACAATAACTACACTGAATGGTGAATTTAGATTATACATTCGCAAATTATCAGTATGAATCTCCATAAATTGCTCAAAATGCAAATGAATGATCTTTTACTAAGACCCTGTCTGATGTTATGGCAAGACAGTGGTGAAAAACGTATTAAGACCAACTGCTTTATTGAATAACAGTGGTAACCTTTGCTCCATTACAAGGAAAAAGTCCTGTGTTAAAGCCCTTCATCCAGTGAAAATAGAGACAACCACAAAGACACCAAGTAGAAAAAAAGTAGAAAATCGTGAAAAATGAAGTAATGGAACCTGAGTAGTGTTTTTTTAAAAATAGGCAAAAACATGTACTGTGACCTCCTGTAAGTGGTTATCACGAGCCAAAATATCCACAAATATCAAGCGTAGCTAATTTATTCAGGCTTTTACTCCCTTAAAAGTTCCTGTCTTCTTTATGACTTACATCAATTAGACACCAGCTACTCGTATCCACCATTAATTCATGTCATAAAGATTTATGTCAAGTGGGTATAAACTCTGCTCCGCAAATAAATAGGTGGCTAAGATGAGGTGAGCTGGGTTTGCCCTCCACTGCATCGCTGGAAAATGTTCCCATGTTACACTTTAATTACTGAGCCATGGCTCATTACATAGCGTATAAATGTACTTTTAACATCCATACTTTCCCCCAACTGACTCCAGTGTCAGGCATGAGTGGAGCCTTTCTGCGCTCTATCAGATCAGCTGTGGTGAGACGTGGAGCCGAGCAGTCTACGTCAGGCTGCGGGCCGGGACTGTATTTCACCCGTCCTCTTTTCTCTTATACTCATGTGTCAGGAGTAAGCTGCTAAGAATGGAAATGAGATGTTGATTGTTCAGCTGTGATAATGAGAGTTGAATACTGAAGAGAAGAGATGAGCCACATTTCTGTAGTGGACAGTGGTGCTGTCAAGTCATCAGTCTCTTTGTGTCAGCAGCAGATGTTCATTATTAGTCACTTTATCATTTTTCCACCAGAATAATTGAACATAGATCGATCTAAACCCTGGCATTCCTGCAAGTCTAAAATGATGATAAAATTATAGATAAAAGCAACAGCTCCATATTTCTGTGGACATCACTAACTTAGAGACTCCTGTTTCTATATTTATAACTCAGGTTTATAACTTGAAAAGCCCTCTGTCTGACTTTAAACCCCCTGTTTAGGGTGTTTATAACTTTAAAACCCTGGTTTCTAAATTCAAAACTCTTGTTTCCATATTTAAAACCCCTTCTTCTACCTTCAACCCCCCAGCTCTATATTTAAAGCTGCTGTTTATAACTTTAAACCCTGGTTTCTAACTTCAAACCCCACGGTTTCTAACTTTAAAACTGTTTCTGACTTAAAAACTCCTGTTTCTAACTGTAAAACTCCCGTTTCTAACTGTAAAACTCTCTTTTCTTACCTTAACACCACTGTTTTCCCCTTAAATTCAAAACGGTGATCTCATCAAGACTTTGCCAGCCGCTCTGGATGCTTATACACATGTTTGTATGTTTGGATTTTAAAAAGGAGGCTTAGATGCAGAAATGCTGAATTAAAAATGGCTCTTAAGCTATTCCTTTTAATTATATGTGGCTGTAGAAAGTCTATATAAAGCCTGTAAAAATCCTAAAAAAGTTATTGAATATTAGTTACACAGTTCCCCTCACAATCAACACACACAGTTTTGCAGTAAAAAGTAGTTGTAGTCATACAGATGTAGCCTCTCCAGCAGTTTTGCCCATGTGGAAGTAGGCAGGCTGGATTTAATCGAGGTCAAGTGAATCCTTCATGTATCGCTGTGACAGTATTCTTCCTCGTCCGCACTGTGCAGTTCTGCAGATTCAGAGAGTTGACTTAGTCACCAGTCCGTCCTCTTCTGCTCCAGTTTCCTCACAGTGCGTCACCTTTTGGAGCTTCTGTGTCAAATAATTGAAGAGAGGCATCTTAAATTCCTGGAATACCTCACTCTGCTTCACATTTGGTCTGAATTCTGAAGCTGCTCCACAGTCACCTGTCTTCACGTACGAAGCATCTGAAAAGATCCTCGCCGAGTGCATGAGGTTCTGCAGCAGGAAGCTCGCAGAGGAGCCATGTGTTGTTCAGTGCGAGAGCAGGAATGCGGTGCAGACAAGTGGAAATTTCTCTCTCCCGTGTTAAAACGGCCGTGGCTATAGCAGCAACAATATGAAGACTTTTCCATATTTGTCCTGTTGTGACATCAGCATAGCGAGGCCGAGGCCCAAACTGAGCAAACGTTCAGAGGAGATGTAGCTCGTGTCGGTGTATGGAAGGACCTTCAGTACGTGTGCTTCAGTATATACAAGGATTTTTACTGTGAAGGATTTGGCCAGAATTTGGTGGACGGGCAGGCTGAGAGCCAAGAAACAGCTCTGGATCTGGGATTTCTGCCAATGGATGAATGTCATTTTTATTGCCATAGCTTTGAAAGCAATCGAGTGAGAAAGTTCTTTTTTAACCTTCATCGGGCCGACTGACATGATAAAGTGAAGGGATGAAAAACTCAAAGTGGGGACCGCGCTGTTTCTTGGTGTACATCTGCTCCGGAAACGTATATTTTAGATCCTAAGGAAATCTTGACAAAAATGGATTCAAGCCTAACTTGAAGTTGAATGGAATCCTAGGGTTAAACATCTGTAGAAAAAAACTGGAGAACATGTCAGTGTTGGCAGAGGAGTTGTCTCCACATAGTTTACTTCTTCTGACCAGCTGTCCAGAAACCCAACGTGTTCCATTTTCAACGATACGAAACGGAGAAAAACAAGCAAATCCCAGATTTAAAAGGTGTTACCAACCAATGTTCTATGATATTTTTAGTCATCCTAGTGGTGTGGCTCTGTGGACGGCAAATGTCACAGTCTCTTTGGTCCAGACTGAAATATCTCAACAACTTGCCATGACCAGCGAGAGAAGCAATTGTTTGAAACGACAATGGCGGTTCCTCAAGAGGGTAGCGTTAGCTACCTCTGATGGAAGCACTCTCTCACTACGTCATATGGTTCATTGATCTGATCATCAAATACGACAGCTTGGTCGGCGGCCTTAAGCTTCAAACTACGACACTCTACCTACCCCTCTAAAGTCAGTTTTGCAACATCTGGTTACACTTTCAAATTAAAATCTGCTAACAAACTTTTCTCATATAACGACCTATTTTGACTTTTGGACTATTTGGTTAGGTTTAGGCACAAAACTACTCGGTTGTGTTCTGGAAAACACAATTTAAATACTTTCTTATTTACTTATGTAACATAATTTCAAAACAAATCATTCTTTAGTCTTGGTCAAACACGGGATGCAAACCCAAGTCACTGGGGGGAAAGTCCTGTGTACCCAACTTGGACTTTTCTCGCTCTATATAGCTCTAGACAGCGTCAAACGTAGATGCTTATGGCTACTGACCAGGCTCCTGTTTTTGACACGTTGGGAGTGAAAACGCCCTCGATAGACACATGGGTCAACCAATAACAGTTTCTAAGGACGACTTCCCAGATGGTTCTGTGTATCAAACCATCTGGCACGTCAGATTATTCATACATTTTAATCAGGTTATATATATGTAAACAATGAAACTGTTTATCTGAGCAGTGTATGTTATTATGCCGTCCCAGACTGGACAGATAGCCACGAGCCGGATGTTCAGCAGAGCAGATAGTCTCAGTCTGGCTTACCTGCTGTCCATGAGGACAAATCACCTGAACGACAAGCAGCTTTTTTCTTCTTCTCTGACAGTCAGCATTTATAGAATATCTGTTATGGTTAATAAACTAGAAGTTAGACTCAGTGCTGGTCTACTTAATATACAGTCTACAGCATACGTCACAGCAGTCCGTCTATGTAATCATAGTTTCACATGTGTTATTTGATTTGTCTTTTGATTACATACACTGTAATTCGATGCGTGTCTGCATCACATGAACGCTACTGCAAAGAAAGCTGAAATACTCCAGCAATGTTGTGCTCATACATTTCCAGGTAATTCATATTTGTCATTAATATTGATCTATTATTCACTCTGCACTTCCTAAAACTGATGAAAGCGTCGAAACTTGAAAGCGTCCCAGACATGTTGGCACGTAGAGAACAGTTACAGCCTCATATGCGTTTTTCTTGGATTCCACATGGTACAGAGTTTAAGTCAGGTATAAAATGTAGGTCAGGAATAAAAGAACGAATGGGTCTTGCGGGGCGAGACATAAGTAAATCACAAAATTATGAAAACCTGCATGCTCATTCCTTTCCTTATCCCTGTGTAACCTGATGTTGAAGACTTTCTATGTAATTATCTCCATGTGTTTGGCTCACAAAATATCCAACGGCCATCTTAATTTTTTTTTTAACCCTCAGCACTTGAAAGCCTGGTGTAAATTGTAGGATAGAGAGAGGAAGAGGAGGTGCAGGGTGCTTTATTTTCCCCCTGGAGACTGTTTTTGTTTATATGTCGGCGCAAGAGTAATGTTTTCAGTAGGTATCAGGGCTGTCCTTTCAAAATAAAAGCGGTTGCATAAAAAACTATCCGTGCCCATGCCTTGGTTGGTCTAAGTTTTTCTTGTCGTTGCTGGCACAGAGACATCCCATCTATCAGCTGCTTGGCCCCCGCTCGGCCTTCTGTGTCTCGTCTCTCTTCTGCATCTCAGCAGCATCTCCACATTATCAGGGCTCCCGACGTCCGGCCTGCTCTGGATTCTCATCTTCTACTGGAATAACAAAAAGCTCAGGGCCTCATATTTCACAGGAAGTGGTCTTATCACATCTAAGTCTGGGCTTGTCTCCCCTAAAATGGGCATCATGAGAAGTGGATACGGCTATTTCAGGATTTCCCATGTGGTTCTGTATTTAGAGTAAAGTGACAGTAGTAGCCCTGTGGTTTGTTTTGGTTTTCCCTTGGCATGGGTCAGAGGTCCATGGGAGCCTGAAAATGAAGTCAAGTCAGTCAAGTACAGTAAGACAGAGCTGGTTCTGCTTTCTCTCTATTTAGGAGGTGAGTTTATTTTAACTTTCAAAGCCTTCGGCTCTTCCCCACACGCTCTCCCTTCTCTCGTGCCAGGCTCTGGAGAAGGCGGTCTGACACGGGGCGACCAAAAACCGGCAGCACTCTGGGTTTTTGCCACAGGTTGGACTGAACTCAGAGGCAACGCTGGGCACGGCTCCCGCGCTCACACCCTCGCAAACACGCGCACGAGGGAGGCTCATGCACATTCACTTGCAGCTTATTAATCGTAAAAGCTTCTTACTATCGGTGAAATGCACGTTTTGTGGCGTGCGTCTGTTTGCAGGCTGATCCTCCTGTCAAGGCCGTGTTTTAATATTTATGGATGCACATTCTGTCACCTCTCCCTTGTCTATTTATGCATGTTGGGAAAATAATACATGGGGTTATTTGTAGTCCGCCGTCCTCATTAACCTTTTACCACTGTTTCTCAAGTGGGAGCTATCACCATGTAGAACTCTGTCACGCGCTATGATAAGTTGCATTAATACGAGCTTGTCATATACTGTATGTATTATCGGATTGGACTCTCGTCTTTTTGGTCGCTTTCAAAAAGAACGAACAAAGATGAAAATAATCCAGCTACACTTCACAGGAGACAAGTGAAACCTTAAAAACTTGGTGCCTCCCTGCCCTAAAATCAGTGTAAAATTCCACTGATGTGATCAATATGTACAAACTCAAAAGGCTTAAATCCAAAGTCACTTCATTCCGTGTTTACATTTGTCAGGTCTGCACCACAACACTCATTCAGAATGAAAATCCGCATAATCTGAGTGGGAGTTTCCCATGAAATCAGACCCCTTCATCTCATCACTTTCAGCACAAACAGCCAGATCTGCCTGTCAGGTCGAAAAAAGCATCACAGTAAATTAAGTCTGGAAAACAAAGCAGCAATTAGGTGTGTTTTGGACCGTCACAAGGGAACAGTGTGTGTATTCGCGTGTGTCTAAGTGTGTTTGGTGCTCAAGAGCAGTGTACTGAACCCAGCTCAAACAAACAGCCTTCTTTGCCATCTTTAACACTCTCCTCCCATTTGCTTAGCGAGGGGGAGAAACGGAGCAGTTATTTAAAGCCGCGCAGAGGAATGCGAGCGCTAGGGACTGCACCCACACCGTGCAGGACCCTGTAGCTGTAGCGATTAGCCAGGGTAAACAGAATAACACGGCCTCTGCCAGTGCTGCCTGCCGCCACGGCCCGGGACTGTGCACTCTT